>NW_027248279.1:2413763-3023763 GCF_041260155.1 Ptychodera flava | reverse complement strand
AGAAGTTGTTAAATACTGGCAATGCGACATTAACAACATTATATTTTGTTACAGATGGAAAGACGAAGAAATGATGAGAAAAATGAAGTCCAATATTCAATATATGAAAAACCAATTTGCAAAGTTACACAGACGTCATATGAAGACATAAACATACTTCAAAGAAACTGCTTCTATGGTATACAATTATAAAGCCAGAGAATGTTCGTTAATTATGGCTCACAAATCATAAAAAGAACAAGTGTTTTTTACTCTTTCAAATATCAACTATATCATTTTGTCTTATTTAAGGAGTATTATCATATTCTTCATGAACCGAAGAGACACTTTGTACTGCTTCAATCTATCTTAATCTGTGTAACAACACACTTTATAAATTGATGCGTTTCGTAATTAAGAGGAACATATATAACAAGATATCACTTTGTCTCAGATTGCTATGATAAGCCATCCAAAATGCATAAAACAGTTATGTTTGTGAACTACACTTTAAGACATCTAAAGTTTAGCAAGCAGTAATTTCAGGAAGTATGTACACCTGTTGTTTACTATATAACTCTGAAAGGTTTTGAAGAAAACAATCGGCTACTTGCTTTGTTCCTAAAATATTCAAAGTCATCACATTTATAAATGGTTGCAACATTTATCTTTAACGTAGAAGCTAAAAGGCAAAAGACCAAACAATCCTTTGCTTGAACACAGGTCAGCTTACAATTGAGATATTATTTTAAATACTACAGATTAGAATATCCTAACAGTTGTTATCTTATAACAAATACCAATTTATTAGGCTGGCAGTGGTCCGATAGAATTCCATTTTATAAACATTGTTTATAGGTTCCTTTAAACGACTGGTTTTAAATCAGTGCTATGTTCACTTGTAATTTTGAGCATTCAATTCTATATGTGTAATACAAGAATATAACTGTCATTCTTAACCACTATATACGTCCAGTGTCAGTCAGTCAGTCAATCAGTCAGTCAGTCAGTCAATCAGTTTGCATGTCTGTCTCTCTGTCTGTCTGTCTGTCTCTCTGCCTGCCTGCCTGCCTGCCTGCATACCTGCATGCATGCATGCATGTATGTATGTATGTATGTATGTATGTATGTATGTATGTATGTATGTATGTATGTATGTATGTATGTATGTATGTATGTATGTATGTATGTATGTATGTATGTATGTATGTATGTATGTATGTATGTATGTATGTATGTATGTATGTATGTATGTATGTATGTATGTATGTATGTATGTAATAGTATGTATGTATGTATGTATGTATGTATGTATGTATGTATGTATGTATGTATGTATGTATGTATGTATGTATGTATGTGTGTGTGTGTATGTGTGTGTGTGTATGTATGTATGTATGTATTATGTATGTATGTATGTATGTATGTATGTATGTATGTATGTATGTATGTATGTATGTATGTATGTATGTATGTATGTATGTATGTATGTATGTATGTATGTATGTATGTATGTATGTATGTATGTATGTATGTATGTATGTATGTATGTTTCTGTGTGTATGTATGTTTCTGTGTGTGTATGTATGTTTCTGTGTGTATGTATGTATGTATGTATGTTATGTATGTATGTATGTATGTATGTATGTATGTATGTATGTAGGTATTGTAGGTATGTATGTATGTATGTATGTATGTATGTATGTATGTATGTATGTATGTATGTATGTATGTATGTATGTATGTATGTATGTATGTATGTATGTATGTATGTATGTATGTATGTGAGGATGTCCGTCCACTCTGACAACCGCAGTACTTACAGAGGCAATATTTGTTGTGTATATGTAAAATATGATTGTGACAAACTGTTTTTCATTTCGATGTTGTTGAAATATGCAAAATAGCTAAAAATTTGGTAAAATATCTCCTTATAACCGCTGGTCAGACAGTTTTGATATTTGGTATGCAGGTGCGTAGGGATGACCTAACTTAGATTCGTTCAAATAGTGATGAAATATGGAAATTTGTATTTCAAGGAAATTACTGTCATTCTTGGTCAAAACATCTTTAAAAAACTTCTTCTTCACAACCGCTGGTCAAGCAGTTTCGATAATTGGGATATCGATCTCCTGGAATGGCGAATTATAGATTTGATCAAATTGTGTAGAAATATTTACGTGTGTATTTTGAAGGCAATTTTTGTCATTTATGTTCAAAATATATTTTCCACAAAAACACTTTATTAACTCGATATTGAGTTCAGCTTAATACAGATGATCAAAATATAATGTATTCAAATTATGATAAAATCTAAAATTTGTATTTGTTTTGGCAAATTATGTCATTTTTGGTTAAAAAATGTGTTTATCAAAAACTATTCGTGTGATACCTTTGATATTTGGTATGCACGTTTCTACGGATTAATATGATAAATTGAAATTGTAATGAAATCTGTAATTTTTTAGGCAAATTATGCAATTTTGGTCAAAAAATTGTTTCCTCAAAAACAATATATTTTTCTGATATCTTTGATATTTGATGGTAAGCTTTCTAGGGGTATCTTAGTGTGATATAATGAAATTGTGGTAAAAACTTCAATTTTGTATTTTTGTGGGTCAATGTTTGCCATTTTTGTTCAAAACCTTTGTTTCTTAAAAATTACTCATCTGGTACCTTTGATTACTTGGTATACAGGTCCCTAGGCTTTATCTTAATGTAATAAATTGAAAGTATAATAAAATGTTCAATCTTGTGTTTTTGCACCTAATTTTGCCATTGGTGGCCAGGCCATCCTGAAAAGAGCTGTCAAAGGTGTCCACATTCTTCATCAATACGTGTGACAAAGAATTGTTCTCTTCATAACACAGCCCAGTTCTATTGGCTGTTAGGTCGCTTGTTTCTTCAAAACTGCTAGTCAGACAGCTTTGATATTTGGTATACAGGTCCCGTAGGATGACCTTAGTGAGCCGATTTCATACAGTCAGGAAATACTTAATATTGTATTCATCTCTATAGTAGCTTCCACGACATTAGTAGTATATTTTAATGTAGCTTTCTTAAACAAATTTATCAAAGTAAGAGTAACTTTTCCAAATGGTTTTCCTTAAAAACTATTCCAATTTTTGTTTATTTCTCTTCAAAATGTCTCCTCTTGAAAACCCTTAGGGACGATTCAGAATTTACTTCCAGGGGGGTGGAGGATTTTCAGGGGGGGGCACCCATTTTTCCCAAGAAAATTTAGGGGGGGGGCACACAAAAATACCACAATCTTTTAGTGGGGGGCCAAGGAAAAAAACATCAATTCAATATTTGCCCAGAATTTCTGATCTCTACAAAAGAGAACCATAGACGCAACCTGGGTGACAGATAAACTCAACATGTTTAGTTAAACTCCTTTAGCTGCCAACTTCGGTAATATTCACAGTGGTTTGTTTTATGCATCTACTGCAGTATCTTGTTCTCCTCCTGAAGCGTTATGAAATGTCCAGTATTTAGCATGTCAATACAAACCATACAGTGAACAGTCAGGGTTGTTTTTGTTGAAAAGAGATTTCAGATCAAGTCCAGACTAGAATTCATTATCAACAATAACAATGGTCATTTATGTTCACACTGGTATGTTGCTAAATACAGCATTGGGTGTTCTATGTAGTGATAGAATAACAAACAAATGCTGATACACAGAGATGAACATTGAACAAATGCTAAAAATTACAGCAAATGTCTTTTTAAGGTTGGGTTTACCTTGTAGCTTGTAAAGCAGTTGAAAGTTGCATGATAAAGAAGTGTTAATTTATGCAAATGTATGCAAATCACCCGATTTCTTGGCTTCTATTGCCTCCCAATTTCAAAATTTCCAAGGAATTTAACTCCACTCCGGCTGGGTCAAATTTTCTGAAATTTCACCTTATGTTTTTTAAATGCTATATAACACAACAACTATCAATTGGTTTTGTTTGGCAATAAAGCTCTTACATTTTTAATAAGAGACATTTTGAATAAGAGGCATTTTAATTTTGCTGATCATGATTTTAATCAATTATTAGAGTGTCAGTCTTTAAACCCCTACAATTTTAAAATGAAGATGGATAATGCCAAATAAAATAGTTGTTTTTTTCTAAATGAATACTCTCCTTTCAAGTGAAATATTTGATTTCAGAAAATACTGTCTAGTTTTGACTTAAATTAATTTTTATCATTAATACAAAAATTGAGGTTTTTTACCCCAAATATATCATCCTTTGAGTAAACTACTGCTACTGCTACTCTTCTTTTCTGCTCCTTTTTTCTATGTTTCATTCTCATCAATTTACCCTTTCTAAATTTTTTAAATGTTCTACATAACTTTTTACAGTGCTTACATCTACTATAAACCTTTTTGAAAATAAATTTTTGGCTGTGTCATCTTCAAGGTGTTTTTCAGCTAACAGTTTTTTAATGTTGAAAATAAAAATATTATGTATTACTGTCAAAAATATATGGTGAAAAATTTACAAAAGGGTTGATTTTCCAATAATCCTGTATGTGCATCCAGAAGATCATGTGGCACTGCACCAATGCTATGGTGTCGTATTGTTGAAATATTGTGTACACAAGAAATTTGCTGTAGTCCAAGAAGTGATCTCAGTGTGTATGAGGCTAGGAGAAATGTGGATAGGCTTACACAATGTATATTGATGCTAATACTTCTGTGTCCCATTCATTCTGATATGTATAATCAAAGATTTCACAGTGGCGGCTGGCAGAAAAGGCAAAAAAACAAATTAACATGTATTGTTTCGTGTCATCTGAAAACATGCGCATCATGATTATTTTAAAATTAAAGTTTTGTTAAAAAATTTGAAATATGAATGCTCTGTCAATTTTGAAAAAACTGCTGACAAAATGTGAATTTTGACTTACACAGGGTTATCTGCATTTTAATATGAACATAATGGATTGTGAATGGAATGAGCAGAATAACATGTGAATTCATGTTTTAATGGATAAGGTGTTTTGCTTAAGAAATGTTCTAAAATATTCCTCAGCATTGTTGCTTTCAGTGGCAGCTACTTGGTTTTATGACAACCAAATTAGAAAAAAAGAGAAAATTAAAAACAAGTTGGCATTCACCAATTTTAATTCCTAATGTTTAAAACTTTCACCGTGAGTCTGCAAATATTCAGCATCATCAAATGAAAATGTATGCTCAACGTGTGCATGTACATGTACTTCTCACTTTCCAGAAATATCTGGATATCTGCAAATGATGTACAATTAAACTTCAAGATATATATCACTTTGCCAATTATCTGCTCCTCTGATTTTCTGTTCACCATTTCTAACTGACATCTTTGCTTGTCTTTGTGGCATCATATGTATCAGTGAGACATTATGAAAAAAGTACTCATATTTAGTAATTAACTTTTCTTCAGAAATTTACAACCAGATATGTTTATTGCTACCCTTTCAAAGGTGTGCCACTTGCAGTCCCTGCAAATCAGTCTTTTTATAGTCACATAACCCTGAAATGATTTGTTATATCATCGATTAATGTCCACTACAGTTCCTGCAACTTGTTAGACTGGATATGTCTATAATGTATAAGCATGCATGTATATATTAGGGGGGCCATGGAAAAAAAACAGGAAAGATGGGGGGGTCATAGATTTTTTCTATAATTTACTAGGGGGGGGCATGGAAAAAAATCACCGGAGAAAATAGAAAATCCTCCACCCTCCCCCTGGAAGTAAATTCTGATCGTCCCTTAGTTGATTTAAATCAAATTTATGTGTAGATTATCAGGATTGACGTAGATGTATATCCAACAAATTTTATGCTGTGTGCATTTGCAAATCAACAGGCTTTCCCCTTTTTTTGTCAAACATATCATTTTTCAAAACAAATGCTGATTTGTCAACCTAAAAATTTATCATGTAGCATGCCTAAGGAGGAATTCCTGTGGATGTAATAGACTGTTTCACACACTTCTTCAAAATCACCTCTTCTGAAAGTTATTGCTTTCTCACAAGGGTAGTTAATAATTATAAGCAGATAAAGAGATTGAAGTCCCTGCTATGGTCGTGTGAATGTACCTTAAAGGCCAGGGACTTGATACCGGGATCAAGTTAATGCCGTTCACCTTTGACATTCACGGGCGGGATCGAAAGTTTATGTCTTTCCAAATTACGGTCACGATTAGTGTGCACAGGAGGTTGTAAACAGGCCAATGTGTTGACATGCTAACAACAGATTATACGGAACTGAATATAACGGCGAGACCAGTACACTGAGAAACAACTTTTCGTGAAGCTCGCGGTGCTTGTAGCAATAACAGGTGTACTTCAACTGTAATGACTAAAGTACAGCACCACGCCGCTGCAACTAACGACGTTATTACTACGGGCTTGACAAATTTTTTTCCGGTTCACTCGTCCGTCGGACAAGTGGATTTTCAATTTCACTTGTCCTCACAAAAATTTTACTTGTCCTCCATTTGTAATAATCAGGACCAAAATACTTGCGGCGAATTCCGTAGCGGCTTTCAGGGCTTTCTTATTTTAGTAATTTTCGCCGATGTTGACGCGGATTTTTCTCAAAAGTTCACATTGAAGTAGCCCTGCCTACAATCTGTGTGTTCCCGGCGTTATGATACGTCCCCCACCACAAGAGGCTGTATAACGCTGGGAACACAAGACCTGTAGGCTGTACGCAGGTCTAACATCAATGAAGGTACATCGGCTTCCCGTGTTTGGCAAGCATAAATGCCGTCGTAAAAAGATTGGTCAGTTTCTGTCGCTGGTCGTCGTCATTCGGTTTACGCATAGCGAGTGCATGCGATCAGGCAAGTGAAACCGTACCGGGCTCAGCGGGACCCACAAAATTTCCACAATCATTGTCCCCGTCACGATCTCATCTGTGATGCACCAAACAGTCCAAATGCGGTTGTCTATAACTCGTGAGACCTTATCGATTCAACGCGAAACATGCCGCATCCGTCAAGAAAAGCATTTCGCTTTCTCAGTGGTTTTGGCAATGGTATTTGAGACACGATGAACAGAACATTTTGGAACCGTCATATTTCAAGGCCACTGTGCTTTCCATTTCGGGAGATACCATCTACGGCGTTTTTCCTCATCATAACGCTTATGTTTAGATCTTTTGTCAGAAACATCGTTCTAATCATCACATTGAGTCGTCGATTCTCTGTTCTCAGACAATCCCACTCACGCTGGCGCTTGTGGCGCCGTCATAAATCATCACAACGTCGTTTCTCAGAGTTACACAATGCCCATCGTCGTAAACTACGCGCCTCTTTACGGCAACAGCTTTGCTTGACTTGTGCGTAGGTCTGCGGAGCGGAAATAACGCTCTGGCTCGCAAAAATGCACAATGCCTTGTTTGCGTTAGTGCAAATATTACCGTAAAATACTCATATTTACAGCGATCACTCCACAAACTATCTGCCAACAATGTTCGTCTACCTCGCGAGGCTGCATAAATGATTTTGAAGTAATGGACGGTCGGCAAGTGAATCTCAGAAGAACGTCACAATTGTATCTAAAAAAGTCAGTGATTGACATTTAGTTTGTGTGAATTACGACAACGCAGATTGGGCGACACGTGCACAAACCGCAACTTAGGTTCGCGTTGATTGCGCCAGAAATGGTGTAAACAACTTGTCCGGCGGGCGACCAGATTTTATTTTTGACTTGCCCGAACGTAAATTTCACTTGTTCCGGGCGATAGGAAGTGTCAACGTTCCGAATTACCCGGGGGCCCGGGCGCGGGCTTCAACTGTACAATCATTACAGCTAAACAATAGCGTAGACGTCGTGCCATTGCCAATATACTCTGCTATTTCCGATCGTTTCGTCTTCAGAACTACTAAAAGCCCTCTCACTAAAAAAATAATTACGGTTTGAAATCGTTGAATTAATCGTAAATTAACATCGTGGTGCATTAATCTATAAAACCTTGTTTATAGAAATAATAAAATGTAACATCACCGATCATATAAGAAACGTGATGTTGAAGAATATATTTCTTTGAACAGAAGACTACAGCGACTATTTTCTGTATAAGTACCGGTATAATCTATCTTTAGCAAACTTGCGAATCAAACATCTGAAGAGTTACTTCAACACTTTTGTTTTTGTTCTACTCTTGTTATAAAATTAGTCAAAGTTCGGGAAAGTATCTGTACATTTTCGTGCAGCGCAAATGTATCCATCCGTCCTAAAGACCATGATAAGTTCGCGACTGCATAAACCACCTCTCTCTCTCTCTCTCTCTCTCTCTCTCTCTCTCTCTCTCTCTCTCCCTTCCAAGTCTAGCCATTTGATGTTTATTTTGCCAACATTTATTTAACGGTTCGGGATCGGGTAAACCTCGGAACTGGAGACATGTCACGGCCTGAAGCTAGTTATCACCATCGAAAATCTGTAAACGTTTCTGCTTCCGAATGGACGTATTTAAATGCACAGGTGACTCAGTGCGTAAAATATTGAATGGCAATATGAATTTCACCGTTAAGAAAGTCTATGACTTTCAAACTAGTCGTACAAACAACAATAAACATGGCGCATCAATGATACCGACGTATTTTTTCCTCGCGACCGCTGGTGAGAGCGACTCGCTGAAATTTTCCAACCTGGTAAGTATTTGGCTTTGCCCCGTGTGCTGTGGGTTATGTACATGTAAACGTTTAACTAATAACAAAAGTTTAGTATTTTCTGTATAAAATCGATAAGCCTTTCGAACACGAAAGATTCGGCTATCTGAACCTCAAAAGTAGCTACGCAGCTCGAAAATTATCCTCCGAAACAGGACAGGAACATTGGTCAAAGCCGGATTTCGTATGGTAGCTATGGAAACACGCTGTTCATTCTCAGAAAGCATGCAATGTACTGCGTACCGCTGATGCTTCCTTGGTCCGTGGACTGTGACCGTCCCTACACACCGTCAATTTCCTAAACAATCACAGAATTCAATCATGTGTGTCTTCAAATTTTGATACATTAATTCTACCAATCATCAACCACGGAACACATAAAAAAACAATGCTCGCGGCTATGGGTTCAAGGACGATCACGAAGAGACACCATCATTGTCGCAGAATTGTTATGACTAGTTTTATGGAGAATATGAACGATCTGCGTACGGCCGCACATCAAACCGACAAATGCACGCTTAGATAAAGATATGTCCGAAAAGGTTTTTATTCAACTGGTCATCGCCTTTATTATCATCGCCTAAACATCCCCGTTTTTTTCCGAGGAGACTGCAACATGAATATCCCCCTAATGCATAGTGTACCGTCACGGCTGTTCATCCAATATGTTATTCATGATTCGCAAAACATCTCGTCAGATATGTGCTTTGTCGAACGGGCCAAGTTTTTGTACGTTGGTCATAAACTAATGACAATATATGTTGGATATTACATGTGTCAAATTAGGACTGAGTATTGAAGATGAAAATACTTTCATCGATCGACAAAGAAGAGAACAATGAGTCAGTGAATATCGAATCATAGACGGGATAATCGAGACAGTCCACTGTCTATGGTTTAATCAATTGTGAACAAGAGTATTTCTATTAATTGACTGACGCAATCAGGAAGGAATTTTTATTCAACTTGAAAAAAGTCACCGTTATTGCTTGACATCGGATTCCATGGCAATGGAACAACACACGATGTCGTTTAGGTCATCAAAAAGTTTTAAAACGGCAAGACGATAATAGGCCTAATAATACTTTTCACGACAGAAAAATCTACAAAAGCTTGACTCTGAACTTTAAATGACTAGTTCTGTGGAAGAATCGATCGGAAATAGCGGCGTGTACGACGTCTACGCGAGAACGCGCTATCGCGCTATGGCTTGGTGGCATACTAGCAGTCACAGGGCTCGAGCTGGGTAGTCTGCTCGCTTTTCGGCTCGATCTATCGATCCCGTAGTCGACATGCCGGCACTGCAGCCTAAATGGGTTTTTGCAGCCTAAATGGGTTTTTTAATAGGTGGGCATATCGACTACGGGATCGATAGATCTAGCTGAAAATCGATCTATTTAGCAGACTACCCAGCTAAAGAGTGCCTGTGCATGCGGCTCTGCACTGCGGTCGCCCCATCTAATTACAAGCCTGTGCGTATCTAACATGTTGACATCGCAAACGTTTACCGATTCACACCTGTAGCGCGTCCTTTTTTGATTGACAGCTTGCAGACCTTTGTTGTGGCCGCTTGCCACGCAAGTTGAAGACAAAGAGAAATACATTCATCGACCAAAATCAGCTTCATTTATGCTCAAATCAAAAATAAAATCTATATATTCAATCACTAGACATTCATAGTTAGGTACATGTGCATGGACGCCTAAGTTTCTTCGCCTGTGACCATTTTGGCATGGTTTTTACGGAGCGATCGAGCGTGACGCCACCCAAGCCACGCTTTGCATGAACTAACTCCAACAGGGGCAGCTTGCTATTTATACCCAGCCCTGGCCTTTAAGAGTTTACGAACTGCAAGCTCCAATTTTGGATTAATATTTACATACATCGATTTAAATATCTGTATGTCTCACTGTGCGCAAGATAAGTCTAGAAAGCATTTTCAGATTTGAATAAAATTGGGTGCATAAATCATGTTTTCTTGTGGCTAAACTGATTATTTTTGTTCTTATTGCGGAATGTTTAGGAATTAGATACTATGTGATTAACTGTTACATATGTCATCACTCTTGTACCTAATGACGATCAAGAAACTCTTCGGCATATTTGAGAGTCAAACACAAGTATTATGGCAAGTGCATTGCTCATTTGCATATTCAGCAACCTTTCGTATATGTTTTGCCTGCTCGACAAACGTTGATAGAACATGCGATGGACACTATAATGTCATGGCATAATATTTGACCATATGTTCATTACAATGTCATCTATTTACATATTCATATACATTTTTTAATCAGGGTTATAAGTCCTAATTCCGGGACCAAAGTTGACAAACTTGCTGTAGAGATTAAGTATTCGTTGATGTAACATTTATGGCAGTTATTTAGCATTTTCCCTTAAGCACAATTCACATTCACTTATTTAATTAATTTTTCAAATTCAAACAGATATCACATAAGAGAAACATCACACAAACTATGTTAGTGTTACGAGGGAAAAAGTCGCTCATTTTCTGCAGTTTGCATTATTTTGTTTGGTACGAGACTTGGTTGATGTTGTTCGGCATATTGACAGATGCTGAACGAATAGCTATCATGCATAACTTCCATCCTAGTTTAAGACACGGTAAATAAAAAAGATCGGTAGAAAGAATCAATTGTCGTCCAACAATTCGAGCGCAGGCTAGAATTGTCACCTCTGTAAGCATGGGCGTGTGTAACACACAAAGTTAAAAGTCATGCACATCATTATACAGTTGAAGCTGCAGTTGAAGATGTGGCGGACTTTTAATCTCAAAAAAACGCAAATTATACATCTTTTTATCTCTATTGTCCAAAAACACATTCATGTCATAATAAAATGACAACTTTAGTAGAAATCTGCCACGTTTGACAATATCAGCGTTTCTGGTGTCCACCATTGTAATAAAGCAATTAATGTCATATCGGACGCCGTCAGCATATTAGGCGAGCGGCAGAATTACCAAATTTTCACATTTAATGTACCCACCTTACATACGGCCAATTCATACGTCATTTGAAAGCTTATTATCTCTACTTCAAGAAATTGGCAATGTGGAGCTGCCAAGAAGGGTCATACCCCCCTGATTTGCATAATTCATACGGGTATCCAATTAGCATAATGAAATATAAAATTAGAATTCGTTGTTAACTACTCTAAACATACTTTTAAACTATCGAGTGATATATCAAATGAAAATACGGCTAGTTTTCAATCGGGTTCGAACCCACAACATACGGCATCAAGGTATTGGCATGTAGAATACAACATGGATATCCAAAGAAATATTTAAATTGAGTTCACTGAATAGGTCCATATTTATTGTAAAAAAATTATTTTCCCCTTTTGAATAAAAAATATTTTAAAAATTGTAACACATGCAGCCACATCATACAGCCACATCATACGTCATTTGAAAGCTTATTATCTCTACTTTATGAAATGGACAATGTTGAGCTGTCAAGTAGGACTATAGCCCCTAATTTGATAATTTATACTGGTACCAAATTTGCATAAATCCGATGTAAAATCAGAAATTTACTGTTAACTACTCTAAACATACTTGTAAACTATCGAGTGATATATCGAATAAAGGTATGTGCATGTAGAATACAAGTTTGTATCCAAAGAGATATTTAAATAAATTTCACTGAAATATTTCCATATTTATTGTTAAATAATATGTTCTCTTTTTGAATAAAAATATTTAAAAATGTTAATACATACAGCCATATCATACAGCCACATCATACGTCATTTGAAAGCTTATTATCTGTACTTCAAGAAAATTTACAATGTTGAGCTGTCAAGTACGGCCGTAGCTCCTAATTTGCATGATTCACATGGGTACGCAAATTAAAGAAATGTAATATAATAATAGGAATGTATTAACTACTGTAAGCATACTTTAAACTATCGAGTGATATATCAAATGAAAGGTACCTGCATTTAAAATACAAAATAGATACCCAAAGAGGTATTAAAATGATTTTATTGAAATTTTTACATAATTATATAGAAAAATGTATTTTCCCCTTTTTGAATAACGATATTTTAATAATTTTTACACAGACAACTACATCATACAGCCACATTATACGTCAGTTGAAAGCCTATTACCTCTGCTTTACGAAAATTGACGATATGCGGCTGCAAAATAAAGCCGTAATTCTATAATTTGCATAATGCACACGGGTACCCAATTTGCATGAGTCAGATATAACATTATAAAAATCCATTGTTATGTACTCTTCACTTGCTTTAAAACTATCGATTGATATATTAAATGAAAGGTATTGGCATGTAGAATAGAACTATAAATTCCAAACACGTATCTAAAATATTCTTATTGAATATGTTTATTTTAATCGCTAATATCTTGACTATTTTTTAATATTCATAAAATTGTGCAGTAAATACAAATAATGTCCACATTATGCAAAATAAGAATAACATATAAACAAAATAAGAATAATTCAGCAACACACAGAACAAATATCGCTCGGACTGAGATTCAGAGACAATGTATGATTTCATTGGAACCCAAAACGAGCGTAATAAATTCATATCAAACATAAAACATGCATGCTACTCTGAAATTTCGAAAGCCCTTCTCAAAAAATGACATCTTTAGATCTGATTATCTGTGAAGGTCATCGATGCAACAAATTAACATTCTCGACTTAAGAACACCCTCACAAAACCACAGATACCAGATTCCAGTTCATGCCATCAACGGCAACATTCAAGGTTTGTTAAAGGCGAAACATAACGATACATTAGAACAATTATGCCACAACAATATGACACAAAATACATGATTTTTTCGAGATAAAAGCAATGAAGTAAAAATGAAAAGATAAAGTAATTCTATATCTCGTTTGATTATTACTAACTTTAGAACAATCGGATGACATTTAATTGTTATTCTATTTTCATTGAATTGCCTTCGAAACCTTGGAATCGCAAAAAGTAAGAGGGAACCAAAAATTTTCAGGTCCCCTATAGGCAGATCAAAACTTTCAAGTGTTCCTCTACTATCCCTCAAAATTTCGATTCCACCCCGAATTCCTCCGCCCCTCACCACCGTTATTGTTGAACGTAGCATAATCACATACATATGAAACAGCAATATATGGGTTACAGCTATGCCAAACAAAACCTACAACAGGTCAATCTCCGATTCACATGAGCATCAATAAACACAACCAGACCGAAACAGTAGACATTCTAGCTTTGTTATTTGATTAAGGGCCTGGTCAGATTAACAGGGGGAAGTCCGGTGCGATTGGGGGAGGGTCACTATTTTTCATGCAGCGGTTTGGGGGAGGGCCGCTTCATTTTGCGCATGAGTCAGGGGGAGGGTCACTAATTTTTGTGCAAGGAAGACACGGAAAATTTTTCATAATTTGAAATGTTACAGAGAAATCAGTATGCTGCTACTGCTAATACTGTGAGAGAAATTATAAAGGAAAAACAATCCATACATCAACTGTTCTAAATGTTGTGTTATTTTCTGTATTTTGTCCTTTTGTGCATCTTTTGCGTTCTCTTTAGCCTTAGAGAGACATAGCCAGGTCGCTGTCTTCAACAGCGAAGACCCTCCGTCACACTGTGTTTCAAGATACATAATGATCTCATCATCAGTCACCTAAATGCGATAATTGACATAAGTACATTAGAATGGGTAGCTATGAGTGCATATATGTGCCATAAATTTGATTTGGAATTTCCGCACCGAAATGTTCATTCACTATGCATGGTAGTCTATGGGGAAACTATGATTAATCTAAATGCTTCTGTAACCAATGTTTTGAGACGGCAGAATGATAACGACCAAAGCTCAGCCAAATTTATTTCTCTAGCAGGGCCCACTAGTCCGATACTGGCATTAACCTCTCTAGAGCAGCAACAGAGCATGGGGCATAAAATGAGGAACGACCATACTGTCATGTAATGAAACAAACAACTTCTGTGTATTACTATATTGTGTCAAATTATCAGCGTCTACATACAAAATAGTAAAACCATACTTCAAAACTACAAATATTACTCCATGGTAAGAATTACCGTGCTGATCAACCTCTCGACAGCAGAAGTCGAAAACACTTTCAGTACAAAAACTCTGTTCAAACTATTTTCTATGAAAAACTTAACATTACCGCTGAGGTACCTCACATTTGACCACGTGACTTGGAAACACAAACAGTTCACACGCGACCTTAACTATTGTTCAACGATAAGCGCGATTGTAAGTCCGGTGCAATGTCCGCACATGAAACTCAGTGACAACACACGCGATCCACAGCTAAGCAGCGTCCGGTTCAGCTACTTAGGGGCGCAGCTATCTTAGATCTTTGTTAACTTCCTGTAGGCTCTTCAGGAACTCTCGTACTTCAGCCGAACTCAAATACGTGGAACACAGCAAATCTGAAGTCTTCCTCTGAATTCAAACTAAACGCATCAACGAAAGTTCAGTGGAACAATCACAAACAATGTTCTCATGGCAATCTCAGACATCTGACTGAACTCATAAACTGTATAAAGTTCGCAGTTAACACATAATTTGCTGCAGATAGATCAGCTTTCAGCTTGTTGTGATACTATCACCTCTGCGTGCAGTGCGTATTGCACACATACGGCACGGCTTTCATTTTGTGAGCAATGTTCGTTCGATCGACTAAGTAGAGGATGGCGTAGAGTTTAAATAAACAGTCCGATCCGCACAAAGTTCGATCTCAGCTACTCACCAATTTCTTTACACATCTGCTAACTTGAACAAACCTCAAAATACAGAAATATCTGACTGAAAAAGCACCCGCTGACACTCAAACCTTCAAGTGCAGCGAGCTGACCCGGGGCCATAACAAGTCCCTCTATCACGCGATACAGTGAATGAAAGGTCGCTGAAGCATTTGAGTGGCTCGCTCTCCAAATACTACGGTGTAGCATACTGATCGGGTGCTGTCGAATGTACAGCAAAGATTTTCTGTATCATGCTGATCCTGTTAAACTAAGAAGCGGCAAGATCTAATACAATGAATCAGAGCAAACAGGTGCAGTTATGCAAACATCGCTGATGCGTCAGTTTCGGTGCGGAGCTAAATCGTCACGATCAATAATGCTCTGTAAACGATGACTTGAAGCAGGGGACCAAGGCGATCTTTACCACCCTCTAAAATTGCAGACTTTTTTTTCAGTGAAAACGGACTTTTTTGGAGAAAGCCCGAAATGGCACCACCTTTATCGTTTCACGTCCTTGCCAGCGATTATTAAAGCCACTTCATACACCATATACCATTAATTACAACATTTTCAGTTGCATGCCGTGTAAGGCCGTGAAGAACTGTCTGGCCGACAATTGCTTCAACCAGTGAAATCGACAGGTAAAATATAATTTCACATGCAATATATGCAAATCGAAAGCCGAGTCGGCTTCACTTAGATTCAAATGAACGAAGGGTGCATTTGCCAATCATTATATCAAACAAAGGACTGCTGACTTGTAAGAATACCTAACATTAAACGACTTTTAAGAATACCTAAAATTAAACTATTTTCCAATCGATCTGCCTATCATAATATGCCAAAGTTCTGTCGGAAAGAAAGCAATTCTATAATTTTAGCGTAGCATTGCTGTGTTTTTGTCCGACAGTAAATCCACAGACAAAAACAAAGCCAGTGGTTAATAGTCGCGCCAGCGGCTTACTGACTACGCATGCGCGTATTCATAATATACTATGCGACTAACCGGAAGTGTACCCTACCTTCATGGGCGCCGCCATGTTTTTTTGAGTACTCGTAAATAAACAAATACGAAACAAATTACTATTATATAACATGCCATTTATAAAATATACCTCTTTTATTTGTCAGTAAATGTTATTATGCACCTTGTCGCCGATACAAAATATCGTTTATGTAGATAAAGGGAGAAACTGTCGTGCATATGAACGGGGGCATACGCAAACAATGCTGGGATTTAATTTCAGAAAAGCGCCCCCTGTGTCAATAATTAGATTAAAAAATTGCCAGTTTTTAGACGGAACGCTGTAGTTTTCAGCACGAGGCACCGTGTTTTCAGCTTGCAAGTGGAAGATGGGCAGTGCGGTTACCATTACAATGATAATGATTGCATAATACGTCCCTTGTTTAACGCAATCGGCTGTTATCATTGTAAAAATTGCCAATTTTTGTGCAAAATTTTTACACGTTACAGAAAATCTATACCTGCTCTGCTGCAGGGTTTGACGTCTTGTACTTACGTGAACTGCTTTCATCAGAGGGAAACTGGGCATAGTTGTCATATAAACGTTTATGAAGTAACAATTAATTACATTTTATCATGAATCAATACAAATAACATTGCCAATCTTAACCCCTGGCGCGACACCAAGGGCTGAGCCCTATATAATATTAAACTAAGCTTATGCTGACAAGTAAAATGAGACATTTACACTGTTTTTCTTATTTTCGTTCATGATGCTTTCCTCTGACTAATTTTAATATGTTTTTTTTTTCCTTCTGAGTCTACCAGTAGGAAGCCATCTAGTCGATCGACACCCGTGACACATTTGTCCGACGTTATTTTCGATACCTCTGACACCCTTGACGGACGCGACGTTCTCTTCGAAGGTAGGGTTCCAATGCATCCGATGGATATATTTTTCAACCATCATTTTTGTAATCCTCAGGGTCTATTGTTAATGAATTTTGATGTTCCCAAAATCAAATATTGTCCCATGGGGTTCATTTGGCGCCATCGTAGCCGCCATCTTGGCCGCCATCTTGGATTTCAACCAAGGGAAGGGGTCACATATTTATCGCTCGACGGAAACAGAAACAATATAACACTATAAACGTTACATTTTTAAAAATCCCAGATCATGGCCTTTTCATTAATATATAACTTAATGGGATACATTAATATTCGAACCTCAATTAGACTTAATATCGGCCATTTGCCGCAAATCGTAAAAATTTCTAAATTTCAAACCCAATAATTAAGTTCCCGTTCCTCCAAACAATTTTTCGCCGTTCCTCCAAACATTTTTCATAAAGTATTTATATATTTTTTTGAAGAACTCAGTGCAATAAACAATAAACAAATCATTAAAAGTATGTTTCTTGAGATTTGGTTGGTGCATGAGCTTTTTTTCTTAATACGTGGTACATGTATGCCACATAAGGGTGGCGGTAATGTTTCCCTTTCTGTTTCGAATCATGAATGATGAAACCATAAACATGTTATATTTTTTGAAATTGCTGAGTCCGGCCTTTCTAAACATGTATAGTTTTATGGGGAAAGCCGCATATTTTA
Organism: Ptychodera flava; assembly: GCF_041260155.1. Classification (NCBI taxonomy): domain Eukaryota; kingdom Metazoa; phylum Hemichordata; class Enteropneusta; family Ptychoderidae; genus Ptychodera; species Ptychodera flava. The sequence continues at coordinate 3,005,788 of NW_027248279.1, read as the reverse complement.
AAGTTACAAAGCTTAAACCTTTCAGTTTGTGTCGATTTTAAGTGATTTAAAAACAAAACAAAAGTATAATATAAGGGATAGGGGTATAATGTTTCCCTTTCTGCCTCGAACCATGAATTATAAAACCATATAAATGTTATACTGATTGAAAGCTCTGAAGAGGGCTATTCTAAACATGTATAGTTTTATGGGGAAAAGTTGCATATTTCAAGTTACAAAGCTTAAGACTTATTGTTTGTGTCAATTTTAAGTAATTTTTGAAAACAAATTATAATATAGGGTATAGGGTAATGTCTCTCTTTTGCCTCGAATCATGAATCACGAAACTATATAAATGTTATTTTGGTTGAAATATCGGAAAAGGGCCTTTCTAACCATGAATAGTCTTATTGGGAAAAAATCGCCCATTTGAAAGTTACAAACTTAAACCTTTCAGTTTGTGTCAATTTAAAGTGATTTTTGAACAATATGCACAAAGCAGTTAGTCCGTTGGCCAGGTATCGAAAATCATCCCTTCTTAGGAATTTTACCTACTATGATTTTCTGTTAACTAGTATTCTAAGCTGTCATAATCGGCTTATTTGACATTTAACTGATGGTGTGTAAGAGTGTAACGACTTAGTCTGTAGGGGCTGTCACGCCCTTACTAGTAAAATAGGAATGATTAGGGAATACTTTTACTGCTAGTGGGAAACAAAACAACAAAACCATAAACAAAACATTCTTAGAAAGCCCGGATAATTCCCTTAACATTGGTATACATCTTATTGGGGATAAATCAATATTCAAACATCGATTAGATTTTATATTGGCCATAAAATGTAAATTGTAAAATTTGCTTAATTTCAAACCCATAATTAAGTTCCTGTTCCTCCAAACAATTTTACAAGGTATTAATATACTATTTTGAAGATCTGTATGCAATAAAAAAGAAAGAAAACATTAAATGTGTGTATATTGAGATTTATGGGTGCGTCGATTGTTTTCCTAATATATGTATGCCGTACATCCCTCTATAATATACATTTAAGGGATAGGGGTTTGGGTAAAGTTTCCTCTCCTACCAAACGCCGGGAATAAGGAAGTCACATAAATATCATATCTCTGAAACACTAAGGCAGTTGTTTTTTTCCAACAAGATATGGTTTAATGGTGTAAACTCAAACATTAGGCAGTGGCAATGCGTTAACTTAAAATTTTATGTTACTTTACTGATATTTACTTGTTAAAATGAACATGAAGAAATATTCTATAGGGCATTAAATAGCACCAAAGAGTTAAATGGTGGTAAATAAAAGACGTTTTATTTATTTCAATAACTCAACCAAGGGAAAGAAAGTTAACAGCTATATAACAGCTTGGACTTAAACAAAATGAATTTATGCTTATGTTTTCGGGCCATTTCGGCAAAAGACATCAATATGACAGTACTTTGTAATGATGTAAATAAGTTCAACACGCATTATTTTTAAAACAATATGTCAAAAATTGTATTTCACACCCACAGATACTAAATTGGATTTCATAGTCTTCATGCTAAGTTGATATGACAGCAGCAATAATCAATCCCTTTTCTTTAATTGTATAGAGAGATATATAAGCAATAAAGCACCACTTGGAAGGGATACCACATGGTTTTGGCCGGTAAACAACATATACGCAAAGAACTTCACTCGTGTATATAAGGAGTGAATTATCGTCAAAACCGAGTGGTGTACGAAACTCATAGAGGTTGTTTATCGCTATATTATATCAGTATATTGAAACCTCTGATGAAAATAAAAACAATGTGAAAGAAACCCACTTTGGAGATAGGAATAGCCAACTGTACAGTATATCATAAATATATGCACAGTCACGTGACCGTTTGGCGAATCAGGGCCCAGTATTAATAGTATTACTTTTAATACCACACAGGAACACGAGAGAACATTTTACCGCTCAAAACCAATCACCATTAATCCACAATATAGCGTCTTCATACTAAAATAGATTGATCAAAAACACTTTACGTTTCTTACCAGAAAACAAGAGATCATAATCAATTTGTTCAAATTATTATACAACATAGAACACTATATACTCCCAATGAGGATTAGAATTTTGACCGGGTACTAAAATTCAATAGCAAAATAATTCTGGAAATAAAACCCCAAAAGCCAAATGTCACAGAACGTATTCAAATTACGCAACTAAATAGTAAACAGAAGGCGAACAAACACTCTATACACTAGGCAATAAGAAGGCGAGACAAACCTCAGAAAATGACTAAAAAGGCTTATATTCCAACACCGCAGTGTTTAAAAAGCCTTGTAGGTGAATCTATCATTAGTTTCTTATCATGGATGACATTATTTAACCAATGTTAGACCCTGACTTCTTTGAAGCATAGACCCTAAAAACGACGTTTTAGGGTCAATGCTTGGAGATACCATGCCACCAGCATGACCGTATAAGGGGGACCAGATTGATCTAACTTTCGAGTTAGATCAGCCACCAGCAGCTGACAAAAGAAGACAATATAATCATCAGAGTCAAGCGAGCTAGACAACGGCTTTACACATTATACTCCGCAGAGAGGGCATTCTCACGCAATTCACAAAAAAAAAAACAAAAAAAAAAACGTTCAAAAGCTTCGTTAAAAACATCTTTCGCGATCCCAGAGAGTGAGACAGAACGCAGGATTCAATACTGCAAAGACGATTCTTCAAATAGGCAAAAAGGAGGCTAAAAACAGCCCCAAACAAAAAACGTTTACAGCAACGACCATAGGTCTGGTTTCTTCTTATACTCCGGTTCAAAACCAAATCAAAGGACATTCAAAGGCCACCGCACTTCCCTTAAAGCCCAGCTCGAAATGGACCGGATCAGATTAATGCCAAATTTTGTAGGACGTTTTGGGGCATGGCTCTGCATAATGAGTCTGTTGGTAACGGTTGCGATCGTTCGCGTTATCTTGGAACTTTTTCGTTGCTTTCGTTCTTTTTAATTTTTTTATGTTTTAATCCACTTTATTTTCCTCAAAAAACAAAATCAATTACATTGTAATGAAACAAATTACATCGGTATTAACATTACACAAGATCTTTAAAAATTCCCCAGTATTTGTAATGAGTGTCCTTTCCCATCACTTTTGCTTGGTAAGTATCCGTTGACGTGTTATCCTCAACCACGACTTTGGGATAGCTCGAATCAAACCACAATACTTAAGTCGGTCGGGAGTAAAGTTGTATCTGTAACACAACACATCGAATGATAAAAAATCATTATTCTCGTCTAATAAATCTGAAAGATACATTATACTCTTCCGATACCACTCAATATAAAAAATGATCGTATAATTAACCCCCACAACGGGATTAAACCAAATACATTGACGTGAGGGAGGAACAAGGTTTTCACGCTGAGGGTTTCAGACCAACTAATTAGAACAGCATACCAAAAATTATGACAAGAAAATTTCTTTCTCGTAAACTCTCTAATTTGCTCGGCGGAAAAACAAACGAGAGTGGTCGAACTAATACCTCCTCATGCGTCAAACATTTTAGACCTGTGTGGATCTGTTTGGTACTAGTCTCTGAACCAATGGCGCATGGAGAGCTTGAACAAAGGACGGAAGATGTGTCATTCTCAAACCACCCATCTTATAATCGCAACACAATCTCAACCAAGTTATTTTGTCCTGCTTGGAGTTACAAATTAAATTACAAAATATCCTCATAAAGGCAGTTAGATTAATATGAGAGACTGGAGGTAGCGATGAAAAAATGTGCACAAATTTAGATAAAGCTATAGTCTTTATATAACTCTGATTTTTTCACATAAAGTCATTGGACGCCAGGACCATTTGTCTAACAAAATTGCTACTTCCTTCATTTTAGGGACAAAATTAATCAGCTCTAGACGGTCACATCAACATTAAAATTAATACCAAGTATATTGAAATCTTTATCAATCCAAAGCAAATTTCTGTCTGGTAAGAACACCTCATTGGAGTGACTTTTGAGCCAAACCAGACCACTTTTGTTTATCATAGTTAAAACGTAGACCTGATAAACGTGCAAAGGCGTCTAATGTGTCTAATAAACAATTTCATGATTTTTGAGAGCCATCTAAATATGAAAAAGAGTCGTCGGCGTACTGACCGGGCAAAAATTCCTTATTTCTGAGCCGAATACCTTTGATGTTACAGTTTGCTCTGATTTCATGAGCAAGAATTTCAACGCACGTGATAAACAAATAAGGGGACAGGGGTTCCCCTTGTCGGACACCGCGCTCAAGAGAGAGGAAGTGAGAAAAATTTCCCTTGTTTATAACACAGCTTGAGATGTTCGCATACAAAACTTTGATCCAGTTTCGAAAGGAAGGTCTAAAATTAAACCTAAGCAAAGCATTATCAATAAATTCCACGAAAGGGTGTCAAACGCTTTTTCAAACCCAGAAGTGCCAGCAAACCAGGAACTTTGTCAAACTTTGCGGTTAACAATACTTCAATACTAAGCGAGTATTTTCGCCAATAAAGCTCCCTTTAAGAAATACTTTTGGTCTGAATGAATAACTTTAGGCAAAATGCTTTTCAACGATTTGCTAATGCGCCTGAAGCAATTTTGTAATCTGCATTGAGGAGCGTAATCGGACGCCAGTTCTTCAAAAGATACATATTTTTATTTGGTTTCGGGATACATGCGATAAGCCCCTTCTCTGTGAAATTGACATTTGACCTGAACGATAAGCAGAATTAAAGGCGCGTACTACAAATTGACCTATATCTGACCAAAATGTTTTATAAAAGTCAACTGTAAAACCGTCTGTACCCGGGACTTATTATTTTTCATTGATTTCAGCATACGTTCGCATTCTTGCATAGATAAATTTCCTTCCAAGACTTGCTTTCATCAGCATTTAGCTTTTTCATAGAATCTTCGTGCAACATGAAATCATTCAAACCAGTTTGACTACACTGTACATTTGTAGGGTCAGAGTAGAGCTTTTCATAAAGTCAGCTTGTGCATTAAGAATGGTTTGTAATGTGTAGTTATCAATCCATCATTCAAAATAAACTTCCCAATGGTTTTGTTGATATAGTTCCGTTTTTCCAATGAACAAATATATTTACTAGGCTTTTGCTACTACGAAGTTCAACCAGCTGCTCTTGTTTTTCATGGAGATCATTCAGCTGTTCATCTGAGGACAATAAGATAACTTGAGAATGTAACAACTCAATTTCAGACTGAAGAGTTTTTTCAGCCTTTTAAATTCGGCCTTTTTCCTCGCTGCGTACTGGATAGTAGCCCCCCGAATAATGATTTTCAATGTATCCAGTAATAATTGATCTGAGATACTAAAACTGTGCTCAGACTGTGAATTTACATCTCTATAATCATTTACAGTATCGCGTATTGTTTTCTTGGCTAAGTCAACATACGCATCATCATTCACAGCGAGGAATTAAACTTCCAGAATCCTTTACCACGACGAGTTTGATCAAAACATATTGATAAAACTATCAGAGAGTGGTCACTTCTGTAACCCGCGCGAATCTTTGCCCCAGTTGTCATAGAAACCAAATCAGGCTTGATAAGGAAAGAGTCCAATCTATTTTAGATAAATACGGGGTTTCGCCTCCGCCATGTGAAGTGGCGTACAGATTCATTTGTCATACGCCAGATGTCAGTTAATTTATACTGTTCACGGAGAAGGTCAATTTCGAATCGCGCTTCAGAATGCTTATCAGTTGTAAGGCCTGCAGTGTCGACTTTGAAATTTGTTACAACATTCCAATCTCCAAGTAATATGACGGAGTCATTACCAATCATATTAGTATTTTCCTTTATATCAACAAAGAAAGCCGGGTCGTTCTCATTTGGACCGTACAAACAGACAAGAGTAAAACGGAAATCATAAATTGTTAAATCTAGTAAGATAAACCGACCATTTGTATCACTTTGTTCAGAATGCAAAGTGTACTCGAAATTATTTTGAAAAGAATGGCGACACCCTGCTATTACTATTACTATCTGGGAACTGTTACTCTCAAATCACACTCAGGCTCGGACTAATATAGATACATACAACTTTCGTTTCCCGGTTCGTTTCAGTTATGCCATGGCAATATTCGATATAAAAAGAAGAAAGGAAAACTATCAACTTCATCAAACAGGAGTTTGCTTGAGTGAATGTACTGAAGTTTTCAGGCCGTGTCAACGTTCATTATGTGAATGATTCAGCTACCGACCGCCATGTACATACGGAATATTGGCGCCGTACATGGTGGAATAATTATCAAAAAAGTAATAAACTTACAGAAAAATGGCAAGTAACCCAAAATTGGCAATTTGGTATGGTAATTACGGATGAATGTTGACTAAACTGTATCCACCTGAACATTGAAGGAGGAACACGTCAGGAAAATGGTCGGAAATAGGTAAACGGCGACGTCATGACCGATCGCTATTAAACTCAGGAAATAAAGGAAAAAGTCGCAATCATACCATGCCGTCACCTAGGGGCGATACTTCCTTGAATCTCGTGTATCACGATACCTGTAATGGCGATAACGGTCGGCTGCTCGGTTGCTTTGCGGGTGACATCGACAACTCATCACGAGCTTTGTTTATTTCGTAGTAATTGGTAAGTCAAAACTTTACTAGTCCTCCGAACACGACATGTCATTTCCACGTGTAAAAACACGTTTATATACGGCCGTTTTCGTGGCCAGCATATATATCCAAAACAACTGTTCGCTACCATCACGTTCGCCTGTAGATTTGGAAGTTGTTAAAACATGGATCTCTTTGACTGACTATAATTAAATTGATCATGGAGGCTACAATCATGTTTTGAAGGTTGTTTTCGATGTCATTTTCGGTGCAAACTACAGACTCTGCCTACAGTTTTATTTAAAAAGTTTACGCGCTTTCGCAAGAATACATCGCACTACCAGAATGGTCCTATTGCTAAGTCACGTCTGAAAATGGTTTACTTTTGTGATATCATTGCACCATAAACGCTAGCAAAAGAGTTGATGACAATTTACACAAAGTTTTCATCATTTGTTTACATCGTAATTGTTCTCGTATGCACAGGAAATGTTTGACCAGTTTACACCTCTGCGCGTCACCAAATGATTGACAATTGTTTGAATCATGGAACAACAGTCTTCTGAGGGTCATTCCCTTTGTTCAGAAAGCGATTTCTCCCCTAGTCGTCGTAGTTATAAAAAACTTTTTGAAACTTTGCGGATACCTGTATGGCCTTGGTGTTTGTTAATAATTTTTTATTTGAGAATCGTTTAGACCGAATCTAAAGGGAGCGGTCTACCTAGCTATTGCCAGTCGTCACTCAAACGCCATTATGAATTTTCAATGAGTTGTCACTGGACAAAATGCTTGGTATGCGCTTAGCATATTTACGTATATTGACGTATATGGAACACAATATTAATTGCATACGCAACGTATATCTTTGTATATGGAACATTCCAATACGTTGATATGCGTAGCGTATTTCTATGCAGATCATGAGTATACGTAATGCAGATCTTTGCACACTAAGTGTACACTGTAGTTTTGCATTTTATTAGTATACGTACGTGTATACTAACGTATTTGACACATGTACAGAGTCAGTGTACGTGTATATATTGTTGTATACAGTGTATATCAAGTATTTTGCCCAGTGTGGGGGCCTTTTATATCCCACACACCGGTTTCAATAACGGTACCGTAATACAACGGCAAAACATGACTTTACACGAAATTGTGTTAAAACTCAGAAACAGAAAGCGTAATAAAACTAAAAAGCAAAAACTAACTGCACAAAATGACAAACAAAATATCTCAAACACAATATTACAACATACCAAACATAAACGAAACACAGTGACCAACAAAAAACATGGATTTACTAAGAATCTTTCTTCACACAAATCTAACAATTATAGAAATGAACTCTCTTTGCAAAGGCTTGAAATTAATTCCAACACCAAAAGGTCCAAACAGAATCAATCTCCTACAAGACACAAATAAATTCATACTGAGAATGAGACTTCGATACATAATACGACGAAAAAACTCGGAAAAATAAATTCAAACACAAGTCCACAGGGACTCCACAAACAACACAGGAAGCACAAGACACAAAAATTACCTAGGAACTACGGTTAACTTTAGTTAGCATTTCATCCTTAACGCAAGGCAAACCATAAGTTTATTACAGAGAGCTATGTGACATACTACTGTCACGGCAGTACTTTCACTATTTCTTGGTTGAAGTACCGTCAGGGATCGTAATGCTTTCAGTAACGGAAGCTGAATAGCAACGAAGTCTCTACCAGCACAGCTCCGCTTTCAGCTACATTCTCCGTTCTGATCTACTTCTAGAAAGTGTACAACTTAAATAGTTTCCAAATCTACATATTATAATGAATGACTTAAGCTACAACTTTAATTAAATACAGATATGTCGGAAAATATTAAAGGACAGGAAATATTGTCAAAACAGGATGAAGTGTTCTTTCAACCCGAAGTTTGAGTCAACGTCAACCTCCGGTCATTTCTAATGAGTTTAGCATCTGTTAAAACAGTACATCACTCAACGCGAGACAATAACGGTTCATTCAAGATTGTGAACGTAAACAATCTTAGTGAGTAATAGGAAACTACAATCGTCAAAGGAAAAAGCATAGAAATTCAGTGTAGTCTTGGAGGTCACAGTGAGGTTACTATAGGTCAAGTTAATTACTACAGTGAAAGGAGGTTGTTACACTACATATTAAGAAAACATGCTCATGCAGCTTCTATATCCCAAGATATACACTTTCAACATTGCTTTTCTTCGTTATTGTATTAAGATTTTTAAAACAATATATAAATACCTTATAAAATTGTTTGGAGGAACAGGAACTTAATTATTGGGTTTGAAATTAAGCAATGTTACAATTTACATTTCATGTCCGATATAAAATCTAATCGATGATTTAATATTGATTTATCCAAATTGAGTTATACACCGATGGTAAGAAAATCATCTGGGCTTTCTAAGAATGTATTGTTTGTTTACTTTGTTGATTTTCTTTCCGTCTAGCAGTAAATATTTTACCCCTAACCATTCCTATTTTACAAGTGAGGGCGTGACAGCCCCATACAAAACAAGTCGTTACACTCTTACACACCGTCCGTTCAATGGCAAATAAGCAGATTATGACAGCTGAGAATACTAGCTAACAAAAATCATATTAGGTAAAATGCCTTAGAGAGAATGATTTCGATACCTGGCCAACGGACAAACTACTTTGTGCATTTTGTTAAAAAAAAAACAAACTTAAAATTGAACCAAATTGAAAGGCTTAAGCTCTGTAAATTTAAAATATGCGATTTTCACAATAAAACTATACATTTAGAAAAGGCCCTTTTCGGAGCTTTCAAACAGTATAAAACTTATAAGGTTTCATAATCCGTAATTCGAGGCAGATAGGGAAACAGAACCCCTACCCTCTATGTTATAATTTTGTTTAAAAAATCACTTAAAATTGACACAAACCGAAATGCTTAAGCTTTGTAACTTTAAAATATGCAACTTTCCCCCCATGAAACTATATATGTTTAGGAAAGCCGTTTTCAGTGATTTCCATCAATATAAAATTTATATGGTTTTATAATTCATGGTTCGAGGCAGAAAGGGAAACATTACCCTTACCCATATATTATAATTTTGTTTTTAAAAAATCACTTAAAATCGACACAAACTGAACGGTTTAAGCTTTGTAACTTTAAAATCTGCGACTTTTCCAAATAAACCCATATATATTGTTATGTAGGTTTTCCCCCACACTCATCATGACCAGAGTCCAGTTAATCTATAACTTTCTCAATGTCACTGCCCTTAATGTCCTCACAACCTTGAATTCAATTAGTGTTGTTTGGAATGTTCTGGAAATTTAGTTAGTTGTGTAAGAGAGATAATTTTAGAACAGTAACATGTCAATAAAAGTTCTAGATTGTTCTTATATGCTTATGTAAGCACATGGGTATAAAAAGGGACGTGCACAGCTTCCAGTCAGACATTTGGGATTGTGTCTCTTGTGTGTTACTTCAAGTCTTTGGAAACTCCAGCAGTAGTCATTCTCAAGACTTTTCAAGACCTTCACTGCCAACGCTGGATTTATACTGTGGACTTTGTGCAACTTCAAGCCTGCAAGCCAAAGGACTGTTCATTCATCAGACTGACTGTTACAACTCTGAGACTGGAGCTTTGCCGTCCCAGCTGAGATAAGTAATCTGTGCACTTTTAAAGCTTGTATTCTATCCCTGACTTAGCAATTAGTTTTATTTCCGTAATAAATTTCGTTTAAAACGGAAACTGCTGAGTTCACCCTTTTGTTCGTTTTCCTCTGCACGTAACAAATATATATTATATATATATATATATATATATATATATATATATATATATAATATATATATATATATATATATATATATATATATATAAGAAACTGTAGGAATTCAGGTGATCCCCAGTGGAGCGTGGAGTGGGGTGAAGATAGAAGAAACTTGGGTTGAAACACACTACCACACCTGGTTGTTAGGTTCCAAACGTATTTATTATACCTCAAACACAACGTTTCGCTCTAAATTTAGAGCTTCTTCAGGTGTATTCTACAATAAAAATTACGAACATGAAATTACAATGGTTGAATTGTGTAGGAAAACGAGCAATGTAGAGTTATAAGTCTGTAAAATCTGGAATGTACATGAATGACAGTGGAGTTACAAGTATCTGAAAATCTGTAAATGTACATAAATGAAAGGAGAGAGACTAACCTCGAGGTTGTGACTACGGTCAAAACTGTCTGGACCTACGCCGAGAGCTGGAAATTGGCGCGCTGAAGTCCAGGGGGGGGGGGGTCCCTTTAAATACTCAAAAGCTGGTATGTGGGGGCGCTGTTAAATGCTATGTAAATTTGGGCGAATGTTTAGGCCAGCTGGAGACAGTGTGTCAAGTTTTTTGATCCATTGTGATTCTAAATGTTTGCGTAGTTTGTCATCCTGTTTATTGACTTGGATGATGCCAATTATTGAAACATCACTGATACTGTGTTGATCAGAATTAAAATGTATGGCGACCGGGGTATCTTTTTATGACTCACTGAGGAGAGGTGGTTATTGAAACGAAGTCTGAGAGATGTTTTAGTTTCCCCGACATATTGTTTATGGCAGCGTTGGCATGTGAGGAGGTATACGACGTTTTTGCTGTTGCAGCTGATGGCATTTCTGATTGTGTATGTTTCTTGTTGACTGTGCTTTGGAACTGTGATGTATTAAGGGTATATTTGCAAATGTTGCAACCCTCGTAGATTGACATTTGGTGAAACCGGGCTGGATTCACCGGCGTTGTTAATATTCCAGCGGACAAGGAGGTCTTTGAGGTTGACATTGCGTCGATATGATATAATTGGCATGTTAGGGATGGCTTCTTTACATCTTGATGACTTATGGAGTGTTGGGAGGTTCGAGGACATGATGAATTTCAAGTTAGGGTGACGGGGATTATAAGTCGAGACTAGTGGGATTCGACAGTCTCCCTGTTTGTTTTTGTACTGAACGAGAGCCGGCCTGGGGATTGATTTCGCTCTATTTATTTGTTCTTTGACGAGGTTGTGAGGGTAATCCCGTTCAATCAGCGATTGTTGTAGAATGTTGAGGCGCGCATCACGCCATTCTGGCTCCGAACAAATGCGACAAATGCGTATTGCCAGGCCGTAGGGGACACCTAGTTTCATATGTCTGGGGTGTGTGCTGACTGAAAATGTAAATATTGATGGGTATCAGTTGGTTTTTCGTACAAGTCTGTCATGATTTTGCCATTGTCATCGGTGTGGACTCTAACATCTAAAAATGGAATGGAAGTTTGAGAGTACTTCACGGTGAATTTATTGTTTTGTGGAATGAATTGATGTAATTAAAGAATTCTATGATGAAGTTCAGATTTGCCGTAAACAAACTGTAAATATCATCAATAAATCTATGCCAAAACCAGGGTGACACTGTACTGGATGCCTCCTTAAGTAGTTTGCTCTCCAGGTCACCCATGAAAATGATTGCATAACTGGGGGCCATTTTCTGGCCCATGGCTGTGCCGTGAATCTGCAAATAATGTTGACTGTTGAACACAAAGTTGTTGTTATATAGAACAATTTTCAAAAAGCGTATTATAGTGGAAGTTGGTGGAGTTTTGTTTTCTCTTTGATCTAGTGCTCTTTGACATGCCGCACTGCCTTCCTCGATAGGTATGTTTGGGTACAGCGATACAACATCGAAAGTAACCATGGTACTACCGGGAGGGATTTGTTCCAAATTTTGAAGTAACTGTAAAAAATGGGTAGTATCTTTGACATATGATGGTAAATTAGCAGCTAATGGTTGCAGATGGTAATCGATGTACTCAGAAATACCTGTGTAGGATGGCTTATTGTAGAAATAATCGGTCGAAATGGAATACCCTTTTTATGAATTTTAGGTAGCATATAAAATGTTCCTGGGCGAGGGTCACTACAAATGAGGAAATCACGAGTCTGTTTGGTGATATTACCTTGTTGATACTCGTCATTTATAGCAGCTTTGATAGCAGTGTTGATCTTATTTGTTGGGTCCGATTTGAGTCTCTTGTAGTGTTCTTTATTGTCCAGAATCTTATTGGCTTCTGTGATGTAATGCTCTTTATCCATGATCACTATGGCTGAACCCTTGTCGGCCGGTTTTATTACCCAGTCATTCCTGCTTGTGATGGATTTGAGGGCTGTTCGTTCAGATTTGGTGAGATTGTCCTTCACTTTGGTTTTGTAGTTAGAGTGATCCGAGATTGCTTCGTTTGTGGTGGTGATAAACATTTCCAGAAACTGGTCACGATTAGGTGGTGGCATGAAAGAGCTTTTTTTGTGAAATGGATTATCATCGTAGGTAGGTGTTTCATCATCTCCGTCGCTATGGAAAAACTCTGCCAGACGGAGGCGACGATGAAAAGTGTTCATATCAGTTTCCAGTAAAGTCCTGTTTATTTTTGTAGGGGTTGGAGAGAAGGACAAGCTTTTCTCTAGCAAACTCTTTCATCATCTGTCAGTTGGGTTTGGGTTAAGTTGACAATGGTAGAGGGGTTGCGTTGCGTGGTTGTCGTATTAGGCGAGCAAGAATCATCTCTGATTGCTGTAAGTTTGCCAGCTGTTTACCGATTAGTTTGTGAAGATGAACTTGAACGGATGGAGGTGAACCATTACCGAGAGAGACGGGGGCGGGTTACAGATATGGACGTCCGAGGTAGGCAATTTGACATATTAGAGTTTGGTGCGAATATCATGCCTCGAAGACACACTGAACGGGAGAGTGGCCTTATTAGAAATGGCTGAAGAAGTTGAAATGTGTGTAACCCTAGACCAAATACGACCGCAATACGACCAGCCAAAGTCAGCGATGCTTGTGGTTCACCTTCAAACCGGCTTGGTAACACACGGACTAATGAAGAAAGGACTTACAATGAAACGAATCAGTACTTCGGTATAGAGAAAATCGAAAAAATGTCGATATCGAAATGGAAAGCGTGAATTTTTGATAAAATGGCATGGATACGATGCAAACCATAATACACGGGAACCGGAAGAAAATTTTAATGAAGCCGCTTTGCAAAGTTTGAAGACACATCCAGTAACAATCATAGGTTCACCCACGCATAGAATCAGACAGAAACGCAAATAAGAATGTACACTGTTGTTTTTGTGGATTTATTTTCTGGTACTTCGAAATCACCCATTTTTCATAGGCTAATCTCATGGACTTGTATGCAAACGAGGCATCTCTTTCTTTGAAGTGTTGATTAGATGATTTGTTGTATTTTGTTGTTATTATGAAGACGTACGCGTACAGAAGTTAGGATTGTTTGTTGTTTCTCTCCTCAGTTGGCTAAATATGCCAGAGCTAGTGATCCGTATGTGATACAATGGTCCTGTTTGACCGAATGGCCTGAGGAAGTTATACAGATAGCGATAATGAGGTTTATCGCAGGGTTTTTGGTGTTTATTTTGAAGTCTTTGGTTTGATGATATTTCGGTGTTGATGTTTTGTTTTTGTTGTTATTTTGTTTTGATGGAGATTATGCGAAAAAGAGCCTCGGATTTTGGCACTAAAGTTTGCTGTTGCTACAGTCTAGTTATGCCTAGCAGTCGTTGCTATGGCGACCATAAGCAGATAATGCCTTTCCACTATTCCAGGGTCACGATTACATCACCCTTCTATATACATCACAATCTTCCAGTTTTCAACAGATATTCACAGTACTGTATATGTTCTTAATAGTAACTTTATTATGATTTGAAAAATTATTAATGGGATTAGACAAACATATATAATTAGTTATAGTTTATTGTAATGCTTTTATGTAATTTATAAGATAAGATAAGTTAGTATTTTACTCTGTATTTTCCGTTACTTTATCACAGTATATCATTAGACTTGCAATTTTCATTTTAGACGTAGATTATTTTATGAAAATATTTTAAAGTAAGAGATGACAACACTGCCTGTTATGTATTTTCTCGTATTTTAATCACACTGTATTTTATTTTAGATATTTTCTTTAGACAGAAACTTTTTACTTTCTTTGTGTAGCGTCATTGCTTTTGACCAGCGAGGACGCTGGTTATTAAAAAGGTGGGAGAGTGTAACGCCCTCCTTTTCGCTTCCTTTCCCTTTTCCAAGGATTTCAATTCACTTGAACTCTAGTAACCTCACAGTGACCTCCAAGACTACACTGAGTTCCTATGCTTATTCCCTTGACGATTGAGTTTCCTATTACTCACTCAGACTGTTTACGTTCACAACCTTGAAGTACCGTCACTGTCTTGTGTTGAGTGATGTATTGTTTTAAACAGATGTTAAACTCATTAGAAGTGACCGGACGTTGACGTTGACTCAAACTTGGTGTTGAAAGAGCACTTCGTCCTGTTTTGACAATATTTCCTGTCCTTTAATATTTCCGACATGATCTGTATTTAATTAAACTGTAGCTTGAGTCATTCATTATCATATGTAGATTTGGAAACTATTTAAGTTGTACACTTTGTAGAAGTAGTAGATCAGAGACCGTGGAACGGAGCTGAGAACGGTGTTAGTAATAAAGATTGAAGTTGTGCTTACAACCGACAATTTGGTGTCAAGCTTCAGTTACTGAAAGCATTACGATCCCAGACCGGTACCTTAACCCAGAGAGAGTGAAAGTACAACATTACAGCAATGAGAGATGATTCTTGCTCGCCTAATACGACAACCACGCAACGCAACCCCTCTACCATTGTCAACGTAACCCAAACCCAACTGACAGATGATGAGTTTGCTAGAGAAAGGCTTGTCCTTCTCTCCAACCCCTACAAAAATAAACAAGACTTTACTGGAAACTGATATGAACACTTTTCATCGTCGCCTCCGTCTGGCAGAGTTTTTCCATAGCGACGGAGATGATGAAACACCTACCTACGATGATAATCCATTTCACAAAAAAACTCTTTCTTGCCACCACCTAATCGTGACCAGTTTCTGGAAATGTTTATCACCACTACAAACGAAGCAATGTCGGATCACTCTAACTACAAACCCAAAGTGAAGGACAATCTCACCAAATCTGAACGAACAGCCCTCAAATCCATCACAAGCAGGAATGACTGGGTAATAAAACCGGCCGACAAGGGTTCAGCCATAGTGATCATGGATAAAGAGCATTACATCACAGAAGCCAATACGATTCTGGACAATAAAGAACACTACAAGAGACTCAAATCGGACCCAACAAATAAGATCAACACTGCTATCAAAGCTGCTATAAATGACGAGTATCAACAAGGTAATATCACCAAACAGACTCGTGATTTCCTCATTTGTAGTGACCCTCGCCCAGGAACATTTTATATGCTACCTAAAATTCATAAAAAGGGTATTCCATTTCGACCGATTATTTCTACAATAAGCCATCCTACACAGGGTATTTCTGAGTACATCGATTACCATCTGCAACCATTAGCTGCTAATTTACCATCATATGTCAAAGATACTACCCATTTTTACAGTTACTTCAAAATTTGGAACAAATCCCTCCCGGTAGTACCATGGTTACTTTCGATGTTGTATCGCCGTACCCAAACATACCTATCGAGGAAGGCATTGCGGCATGTCAAAGAGCACTAGATCAAAGAGAAAACAAAACTCCACCAACTTCCACTATAATACGCTTTTTGAAACTTGTTCTATATAACAACAACTTTGTGTTTAACGGTCAACATTATTTGCAGATTCACGGCACAGCCATGGGCCAGAAAATGGCCCCCAGTTATGCAATCATTTTCATGGGTGACCTGGAGAGCAAACTACTTAAGGAGGCATCCAGTACAGTGTCACCCTGGTTTTGGCATAGATTTATTGATGATATTTACAGTTTGTTTACGGCAAATCTGAACTTCATCATAGAATTCTTTAATTACATCAATTCATTCCACAAAACAATAAAATTCACCATGAATTACTCTCAAACTTCCATTCCATTTTTAGATGTTAGAGTCCACACCGATGACAATGGCAAAATCATGACAGACTTGTACGAAAAACCAACTGATACCCATCAATATTTACAATTTCAGTCAGCACACCCCAGACATATGAAACTAGGTGTCCCCTACGGCCTGGCAATACGCATTTGTCGCATTTGTTCGGAGCCAGAATGGCGTGATGCGCGCCCTCAACATTCTACAACAATCGCTGATTGAACGGGATTACCCTCACAACCTCGTCAAAGAACAAATAAATAGAGCGAAATCAATCCCCAGGCCGGCTCTCGTTCAGTACAAAAACAAACAGGGAGACTGTCGAATCCCACTAGTCTCGACTTATAATCCCCGTCACCCTAACTTGAAATTCATCATGTCCTCGAACCTCCCAACACTCCATAAGTCATCAAGATGTAAAGAAGCCATCCCTAACATGCCAATTATATCATATCGACGCAATGTCAACCTCAAAGACCTCCTTGTCCGCTGGAATATTAACAACGCCGGTGAATCCAGCCCCGGTTTCACCAAATGTCAATCTACGAGGGGTTGCAACATTTGCAAATATACCCTTAATACATCACAGTTCCAAAGCACAGTCAACAAGAAAACAGACACAATCAGAAATGCCATCAGCTGCAACAGCAAAAACGTCGTATACCTCCTCACATGCCAACGCTGCCATAAACAATATGTCGGGGAAACTAAAACATCTCTCAGACTTCGTTTCAATAACCACCTCTCCTCAGTGCGTCATAAAAAAGATACCCCGGTCGCCATACATTTTAATTCTGATCAACACAGTATCAGTGATGTTTCAATAATTGGCATCATCCAAGTCAATAAACAGGATGACAAACTACGCAAACATTTAGAATCACAATGGATCAAAAAACTTGACACACTGTCTCCAGCTGGCCTAAACATTCGCCCAAAATTTACATAGCATTTAACAGCGCCCCCACATACCAGCTTTTGAGTATTTAAAGGGACCCCCCCCCCCCCTGCACTTCAGCGCGCCAATTTCCAGCTCTCGGCGTAGGTCCAGACAGTTTTGACCGTAGTCACAACCTCGAGGTTAGTCTCTCTCCTTTCATTTATGTACATTTACAGATTTTCAGATACCTGTAACTCCACATTGCTCGTTTTTCTATAAAATTCAACCATTGTATTTTTAGTCTCTCCTGTCATTCATGTACATTTCCAGATTTTTTTTACTACATAACTCTACATTGCTCGTTTTCCTACACAATTAACCATTGTAATTTTCATGTTCGTACTTTTTATTGTAGAAAACACCTGAAGAAGCTCTAAATTTAGAGCGAAACGTTGTGTTTGAGGTATAATAAATACGTTTGGAACCTAACAACCAGGTGTGGTAGTGTGTTTCAACCCAAGTTTCTTCTATATATATTATATATATATATATATATATATATATATATATATATATATATATATATATATATATATATATATATATATATATATATATATATATATATATATATATAAAGGCCTGATTCAGAACTTTAAAAAAATGTAACATTTTTATGGTTTTATCATTCATGATTCGAAACAGAAAGGGAAACATTACCCCTACCCATTGATGTTACACACGGATATATGGCATACCACGTATTAAGAAAACAAGCTCATGTACCCACTAAATATCAAGACTCATATTCTTGTTAATTGCACTAAGTTCTTCCAGAAATATATAAATAATGTATGAAAAATTGCTTTGTGGAATGGGAACTTAGTTATTGGGTTTGGAATTAAGCACATTTTACGATTTACGGTCAATGGCCGATATAAAGTCTAATCGACGTTCGAATATTAATTTATCCCCATTAAGTTATATATCCAAGAAAATGCCATGATCTAGGCTTTCTAAATATGTAAAGTGTATAGAATTTTATTGTTTGTATTTCCGTCGAGCGGTAAAATATGTGACCCCTACCCAATTGTTGAAATTCAAGATGGCGGCCAAGATGGCGAAAAATGAACCCCATCGGACAATATTTGATTTGTTTTGATATTTCTCAATCCCGGGTTCTCGCATTAACGAATGTGTCAACAGCCCATTAACAGTTTGTCATTCTTTTGTTTTCCATTGAATATTTTATCAAGTAAATAATATTATATTTGATAAATCTGATAATTGAGTGGGGGCTTGAACTATAGACTCTAAGGATTACAAAAATGTAGGTTAAAAATATATCCATTGGGTGCATGGGAGCTCTGCCTTCCGACCCGACTAATTATTTCTCCGCGGATATATGGGCCACGAAATGCGTATTTGTGACCTTTTATGTAATTTTTGTACCGAATTGAACCGACTTCGCATCAATGTTTGTCGGCTAAAATATGTTTTCATGATTGTTTCTAGAGCTTTCTGACGCAATGGTCAGCTGAGACGGCGATGTCTGATAACAGATGCTACTGACAGCCTTTCATTGACACTTTGTGATAAATAAACACCGTTTGGCTCACCTCAAGTAGTATCCATCTAGTCGCTAGATTTGAAACATTTGAAGGACTTCCTCTGCGGGAAAAGCGTACCGTTTTCACACGATCTACATTTGTTTCATATTTTTTCACGTCGGTGGATTTTCTGAATTATGAAAAAGTTATCTTTCCATCATTTTTTTCGCTAGTAGGTCTGACGTCGCGATGGTCGGACGAAATCCAATCCCACTGTTCTGATGTCAGATGACAGTTTCAAAAACGGCGATTTTCAGAAATTCTCTCGGATCCATCACTTCAAGTGTAAACGTAGTAACAAAGATTAACTCGTGCTGACCGGTGGGAAACCAAATGAAGATGAAGATGAAAAAGGATGATCGACACATTTGACGCGTTATCGCATTGTCACTTTAAGGAGTGTCTAGCTAAGTTAACAGCGAATAATATGTATATGTGTTGAAAATGCCGAAGAGTCATTGTACGTCATTTAAGTTGTCAATAAGTGTTGGTCAATGAATAAAAGACACGTCGATGTCACTGTTATTTGTTCACTTACAAAGATCAATATTTTATTGTTAAAAAAGACTTGGTTTTTAATCTTAACCAGACTTTTGACCGGCTGTCTTAAAGTTTGCCACTTCATGGCCACCCATCCATAAATGGAACATCCAAATAAATATAAATACTAGACACGACGAGGCTATGCGACGGAAGCCATATAAAACACTTTCCTGCGCACATAAATCCCATAGCAAAAACTTTCTTGAGCCCTGATTCACAATATTAGGTCGTGCTTTATCTTATTTTAACCGGGACAGCATGATACAAATACATCTTGCTGTACATTTGAGAGCACCCGATCAGTATGCTACACCGTAGTATTTGGAGAGCGAGCCACTAACATGCCTAGCGACCTTTCATTCACTTAGAACGTGATAGAGGGACTTTCTTATGGCCCCGGGTCAGCCGTTCTATATTTACAGTGCTGTCAAGTTTTTTTTCTTGTCAAATTGGCTGCAAATGATTAAATGAATTTAATTTTAATTTTAACGTTGAAAAATTTTGTGGATCGCGCAATGACCATGCAAATAATAAATACTCATTTCTAGATAAAAGGGGATTTTTACTGTATGTCAATTGCCAGGTAATTGTATTTTTTTTGTATGTCAATTGTCATACGCCTGTCGTTAGTAGGTACCTTTTCACTCAACATTCCTCTATTTCGCAGACAAAAGTGCTCAATATATTGAAAATAAGTGGTGCACAGTTGCTACATTTAAATAACCCGATTCAGAATAGCACGCTCGTAGTTATAATAGAATAGCTGTATGCTTGTTTTCAAGATCAGATTGTCGCAGTTCCAGTCTTTGACAATATCCATTCTCATTTTGTAAAGTTTGGACCCACTTACATTTTATATCCAGTGCATTAATTATTGTAATAGAATTCAACAGTACCCATAATGGATACAGAGGTGTATTTTCTATACCTGCACTCCTTACACCCAAGCAGATCTGCAATTCATTATGGTTAGGGAATCCAGCAATATCCATAGAGGATTACGATATGTGTTCCCAAAATCAACTTCTGAGAGTGTTTAACCAGATACTAATAGAATCCATTGTGTATTCTACCACCCTTCTCTAAACTGGATAGCAATGAATTCGCTTATTGATTCCGCTATATACCGGTAGAATCCATCGAACTATATTCTAGTGGATTTTGACAGATACGGAACATTTGGCACAGTGGTAGCGAATTGTAAATATAATTTCTAAGATAGAAAGAAAATTATTGTGTAATATTAAACAAGTTTCTTGTTTTCTTATTAAAAATTTAGCACATTTAATGATTCCAAGTTATTGGAGAATTCCCTCGAGAGTACAACATGCGACAAAATGTTATACAAGGATATGTTTACAAGTGATATTTGAACCGGAACTGATTCTTTCTTTACGTGTCTTATTATTATGCATGTCGGTTTACGGGCGACGAGCGATGAACCAGGAAATTTTAAGCTAATAATTACGGAAGTGATTCTCATACCAAGGCATCTGTTACGCAGGTCGATATGGAACGTTTGGTAAAAGCCGTGGTATGTAGTTTTCTAGGTATGTATATAGCTCTCTGTTTTTATTTCTAAAACTTTCAATAACGCATTAACATTGAATCACCTATTACACCTAGCTTTATGAGATTTTCGCAAATGTTTTCATATATGAGCCTGTAATACATAAGGCGACGTAAATGTTAGACTGTATTTTTGTATTTCAGTTGTATTAATTACATTATTATGTATTCTATAATATGGTTAAAGAATTTCATATCCTACTCTGGTGTCCATTTAAAAAGGCTCCCTTAAGGTAGAAGGCACCTCGGGAACAGACATTCGGACTCTCAAACTTTTACAATTCTCTTCTGATATACCACATGTGGGGGTTCATTTTAAAGCTCTCGGTGAAAGAAAACTTATCACCGGCTTAGTTTTTCGAAATTCGAAAATTTTATTTTTCTCCATAGAGTTAACACAGGGATGGCGGCCATTTGAATTTCTAATATCGGTAAATCTTGGGAAATTTGTTTCTCTAGTTCCAAAATTTGCACGGTGACCCCCTATTTTTATTCTTGATTTTGAAAGAGAAGGATTGGAAGATTCCTTGAGGAAAGTTAGAGCAAAAGTTTAAGTCTTTCACTTTCGAGGTGCATACTACCTTAATACGTTTTGTCACGCACAGTCGGACATTGTTGGCTCGCCATGCTTGGCAAATTAGTGTAAAAAAATTCCTTTCTGTTTACGAACTTATAATTTGTTTTGTCGCTATGCTGTACAATGAACGGCATCAATTTACGGTAATTTAAGATTTTGATTTTGTCCAAACAATGATCGACTACTACATCTTTGAAGTGCATTTGTCATGTTCTCTTATCATTTTATAATTTTTAATACTGATTACGTTAGCAATCATTTTCTAGTATGTATATCATTGCCCGTGGTCATGGCTTTCACAGTTATACAGTGTATGTTACTCCTGCAACATCAGTTTTCACTATAATAGAACTGATAGTGTGACATCCTGAAACACATTTAAACTTATCATAATTATGTTAACTAAATGCGATGCTAAACTGCTGATATTCATCTTGAAAAAAACTTAGTCATGCATTAGGAAAGAGTGACGGCATTGCTGCATACCCTAATATAGAACTATTATATGTTTTGCTTTAATTTGGCAACTGATTTGTTTTAAGCTAACGTATATTTTCTGAACCAGAAAACCCGCCCAAATCAAAATTTGATTGACTTTGGCATGGTGAACATTGTCATGTTCTTGAAGCCACTCGATGTGCTTACTGAAGAAAAGCTTATTCAATGAACAGTAGAGGGCAATATCCTACTTTAAATAATGAAACTTGCTTCAAACAGGTTTTGACTGTTTAAGTAGATTAGAAGTATAAATACACAAGTTCGGCATATTTTTGTCTGGATTTTGGTATTAAAATCTTTATTTTTAGCAACGACGATAACTATACAGCTATGACCTACTGCTTACCGTGTTCACTATATAATCTGATATTAAAAGCGTGGACTAACCTGTTTAGACATGCCTGAGTGTATGGAAAAAATCAGCAATGCTGATATTAGACTTCCTGGAAAAATAAATTACATATTTAAAAGAGTTCGCGAGAAATTTATCGGGTTCAACAGAAAACCTCTCCATTATCTGTCATTGTATTTTCTTCGTAGTTATTGGAAATGTAAGAGATTTAACCTCTTAGCTTGTTCCAGCAAGAAAAATAATAAATCCCTCTTTTCTTGTGGTGTGCTTAACATGGCAGATTAGCACAGGCACCTACATGGATATATTTTGTTCTACTAATTATAAATATGGTAAGTGATTTAAAATTGGAGTAGGTTTGAACCTACAATTAAAGGGACAAATTCGCCCATTTTCTACAAATTTTTCGATGGCATAATACCTTAGGCAAATCAATATAAGACCCAAATAGTGACCATAGATGGCTTAAAGGATATATAAAAGCGCGTTTTTGCTCTTTACAGCAATGTTCAATGCTTGCCTTGGCGTCCGGGCGATTTGAATTAACTGCCACGGTTGAACCCTATCGTGAGCGGCCTGTAACCTTCATACAATCTTCAGTACAATGTATAACGAAGAACACATGCCAAAATGAACTACTGTGAAATAGTGAAACTTACATGTAAACAGGACTTTGCTCGTAAGCTGAACTATTTATCGAATGATAGGGACTGTGAAACAGAAATAATACCATAGACCCAATTGTTCTATGATAAAACTAAAACCATGTAAGATTGCTACCGTGTGTTCGTGATACTGATAGTGAAAGAGTTACAGAGTTATACATTTTCTTTGCATTTTAGAATAAACCGTTCGTATTTTATATCTATATTTTTATTTATATTTTATATCATTATATTTTGGAATTCATGTATAAGCTTGCTGAAACAAGAACAATGAGTAAAACTTCAAAACGAGAAAGTCTAATTATGTTATCGTCAAATCATTCAATCTGAGTCGGAATCAGAGTAGATCCTGCAGGTCGGTGGTGTTTTGCTGGAGGCGACTTTACGTGGTACACGGGTGGAGACTGCAACTGTTGAGATAGGGAGCTATTTCCGATGATGTTGAAGGTAAAGCTGAACGATCCGCTACTGATTTTTACATTTGAAAACATCCCTGGTAACTGTTGCAATTGATGGAGGGCACTGACGATGTAGGACCTCGAATAGCATACGAAGGACAGGCAACCGGTACTGGGCTATGTTCGGCAGGCATCAGCTTGTACTTCCGGTCGCGGTCGGTCGTCCATCAAATGTATGCTGTGTTCTAGCGAGTATGTTACTCATCTTACACTGCTGGTCTGCACTGGCCACAGCATATCGGTCAGGTGATGCAGAATTTTTGTGCCAGCAAAGTTGTACAGCTACAGTTGGTTTAACAAACGCCATCGAGCAGTCGTGAGCAGACTTTATGTAGAGACGCCCAGTTCTCCTGTACTTAGCTTGGAAAGTGAATTTGTAGTCTGGCGCCCTCGCGCTGTGAAAGTAAAAGATGTAGGATAGAAATAGACGCATGCGCATTTGTTTGCTTGAAAGAATCTAGAGAGTTCTATACAGGGCACATGTAGGAGGACTAGTGCAGTTTCGCCTGGAAGTTGAGTTTTGCTATTGTGACGCTACCTCCGTGCAAGCATTGCATAGTAGTTGTTCCGGATTAAATAGTGAGTAGTTTTATCGCAGTTTACGGGTATATTGGTTGGAGCAGAAGTTGTATGGGCAGTGCTGTGTATGTCACATGTCCGCGCTATGTATGGTGAAGCCCCTGAACTCCAGTTGGGAAATGGTAAATCACAGAAACTTGTGATCTTCGATGTGAATTTAGGGCGCTATTTTGAAGGCACATCGGGGTCATAATAGTAGAAAAACTGAGAATATAGTTCGAGGAGGACTGTCCAATCGGGTAGGAACTGTGCAGTGGAAACCTGAACACAAGACTGGTAGGAAACAGCCCGGGAAATCTGGTAGGACAATATTTTTTTTAATCGCGGCATGGTCGCAGTTTCCCAGTGGAGAACTGACGCACGTGGACAATAAACACCACTGCGCATGTCCGAATTTACAAGGCCATTGTGTAATACTTTACTGCATGTACTATTGTGCTGGGCAATTTTAGTATTATTCAGCACAGTGAATTTATACTGTATTGGAAGCAAAATGGCCGCCAATGATGAAACAAGGGTTAAGGTGGAAACAGAGAATAAAGACCCGCATCCTGGTAATCCAGAAAATTCGAAGCGTGTCTCCAAGAAAACAGACAAGCTCATTGAAGCTGAAAGTGAAAGATTGAAATCTACCAGGTCACATGTCTATGGTAGAGTAACAGCGTTGAAGAATCAGATAAAAACTTTGATGAAAGATAAAGTCAATGGTATTTTGGTGAAAAATAAAATGAAAGATTGTGAAGTCGCCTTTGAAAATTTCAAGGAAGCAGATGCAAAATACCATGAATCATTGGATGATGAGAAAAACCAAGAAATGTATTGCAGTTGGTCATTACCACGTATGACTGGGTTTGATGAATTCCGACATGTGGTCGATAACTGGCTATATGCTGGTAGTAAAAAACATAGATTTAAATCAGCAAAATCAAGCAGGGTATCATCACGTGTGTCCTCACGTGGTAGCAGTGTTAACAGCAAGGCATCTACAGAAGCAGCTGCAGCAAAGAGAACTGCAATGGTGACTCAGTTAGCCGGTTTGAAGGAAAACCATAAACTAGCCAAATTACAAACAGAAATGGAATTGCAACAGAAGGAAATTTATAAACAAAGGCAGTTATTGGATTTAAAAACAGAAATTGCTGAACAGAATGCAAATATTGAAGTGTACCGTCGTTTTGACGATGGTGAAGATGAAAGTAGCTTACATGAGTACAACTTACAAGATTTATTTAAAACACCCGCTACATTTTACAGCAACATCAAGAAGAAAAGTACCAGTGCTAGCAACTTGGGCAGCTTTCACACATGTGATAGTCCAGATGTTAGTAAATCTTATAGTCCTGTTAGCAGTATTGTGCACAGTTCAGAAGAAAGAAAACCCGAAAAAACTGAGGTAAACAAGCAGACAAAATCTGGTTCTGATCTTGGGTTGTGTACAGGTAGCAATAGTAGCCATAGTTCCTGTAGTGATCATAACCTAGCCGCAGTTACTAAACTGTTGATTGAGCATAACAAACATGCTGCTTTACCACCACAAGCAATACCCATATTCGCAGGGGACCCATTGCAGTATAAATCATTCATGAGCGCCTTTCGACATGGCATTGAATCCAACACTGAAGATCCTGATGATCGTTTGTATTACTTGGAGCAATACAGACGTGGTGAACCGAGAGAAATAGTGAGCAGTTGCATTCACATGGAAGCAAATGAAGGGTATGATAGAGCCAGGAAATTCCTTGAAACTGAGTTTGGTAACCGTATGTGATGGCCAGAGCCTACACCAAGCAAGCAGAGGATTGGCTAGAATTGAAATCAGAGGATAAGACCGCCTTGAAAGATTTCGCCCTCTTCCTGACAAAGTGTGAAAACGCGATGAAAGGTGAACCACATTTGAGAGAGCTCAACCACTACAAAAACTTACAAATGTTGGTATACAAACTGCCTTTCAGTTACGAGACAGATGGCGCAGTAAAACATACAGCATTACACAAGTTCGGCCAGTGCAGTTTAAAGATCTGGTGGAGTTAGTCAACAGGGAAGCTCAAACTATGTCCCAAGAGGTGTTTGGTAATCTTGCTACCATTCCATCCAAAGACAAGGGAGCAAAGAGCAGCAAGAAAGCAACTAGTGGTACACAAAAACGCAACACCTACGCAGTCAGCACAGAGACTGTTTCTCCGTGTTTGTGCTGTGCAGACAGTACACATGAAATTCAAGACTGTCAAGTGTTTGCTGACAAATCCTATGATGACAAAAAACAGCTTATCAAAATGAAAGGGTTATGTTTTGGTTGCCTGAAAAATGGAAAACATCTGGTGAAAGACTGTACAAACAAGCTGACGTGTGAGAAATGTGGCAAGACACATCCGACCGTATTGCACTTCAACAACACCAAAAACCAGTCTGAAAACAAAGTAGTAACAACAGTGGGGATGATTGATGCCTCACATCAGACTGCAGAAAACAAACGGCTTGCATATAGACCAGTGATTCATTCCTGTCAAGGTCAAATGCAGATCAAGTGGTATTAGGGTACAAACGTATGCCTTTATTGACAACGGCAGTGACACAGTATTTTGTACTGAAACACTTTGTTGACAACTCAACGTCGGTGGCAAGAAAACAAAACTTGGGCTGAACACCATTACTGGAAGTAAATCAGTTGATAGTCGTATTGTCAAAAGTCTAGAAGTTTCAGATCTTGATGAGCATTGAACCATTAAAGTTCCAGCTATGTACACACAAGAAGAAATTCCTGCTTCAAAGGATAACATCATTACACAAGACGAAATCAACAAGTATCCGTATTTGCGAAAGGTACATCTGCCTGAGATAGATGAGGATATTGGCCTACTCATCGGTGGTAACGTTCCCGAAGTGTTTGAACTGTGGAAAGTGATAAACAGTATTGGAGATGGACCATTTGCCATACGTACCCGTTTAGGCTGGGTCGTGAATGGTTTCCTAATGGGCGCTGGCATGTCAGCAAATGAAGTTGCAGCAACAGTCTGTAGAATACAAGTTGGACCTTCGATTGATCAGCAGTTAATCAACCTCTTCAATCACGAGTACAGAGAGCATATCATAGATGACAAACCCGTAGATTCGGTTGAAGATTGAAAATTCATGAAGATCATGAACGAACAGACACAGTTTGTTAAGGACATTATCAGGTATCATTACCGTTTCGTGATGACAGTGTTACAATGCCAAACAACAAAGTGGCAGTTGAATATCGGCTTTCTCAGCTGAGGAAGAAATTTAGAAACAATGATGACTATCGTCAAGAATATACTACCTTCATGGAAGGTATCATGATAAAGGCTATGCTGAAAGGGTGCCACAGGAAGAATTGGAAGGCAATCCTGGAAAGAAATGGTATCTTCCCACCATGGAGTGTACCATCCACAAAAACAGAAAATCCAGGTAGTCTTTGATTGTGGCGCTGAATACAAGGGAACTTCTTTCAACAAGGAGTTGATGCAAGGACCGGATCTGACCAGTTCACTTGTAGAAGTGCTCATACGTTTCCGTGAAGAGCAGATAGCACTAATGTCAGATATAGAGGCCATGTTCTCTCAAGTAGGTGTGTGCAAGAAAACCGGGATTTCCAACGTTTTCTGTGGTGGCCAAATGGTAATGAAGAGGAACCTCTTGTCGAGTACCGAATGACAGTGCACATCTTTGGGGATACATCGTCACCTAGTTGTGCCAATTTTGCGTTGAAGAAATCCTCAGACAATACTTCTGATCTGAGTGTCAAGAACACCATTTCCAGAAACTTCTATGTTGATGACATGTTGAAGCCAACCTCAACTGTGACAGAAGGGAAGACTTTGGCTGAAGGGCTGATTGACACCTGTAAGAAATCAGGGTTTAAGCTCACGAAGTGGATCAGTAATACGCGTCCAGTTTTGGAAGCAATACCTGAAGAACAAAGGGCGACAGAGGTGAAGAACTTAGACTTGGAGCAAGATGACTTGCCCATGGAGCATGCACTCGGTATGCAATGGAATGTGGAATCTGACGTATTCGAATTCAGAAATCGTACTAAAGAGAAACCAACGACCAGACGAGGAATTCTCGGAGTGGTTAGTTCATTATATGACCCACTGGGCATGGCAGCACCAGCACTACTGCCACCCAAGATGCTTTTGCAGCAGTTGTGTAAGGCAAAACTAGGCTGGGATGATGATATTCCTGGGAAACAACGCAAAGTTTGGGAGAAGTGGTTAAGTGACCTACCAAAATTAGAAGAGAGTTTCATAGTACCTAGATGTATAAAGCCTGAGTACTTTGGTGAAGTGGACGTGGCTCAGCTACATCACTTTGCGGATGCTAGTGAAAATGGTTATGGTGCTGTGTCGTATCTCAGGTTGATCGACAAAAGTGGGAACATTCATAGCACATTGATGATGGCCAAAGCAAGAGTGGCCCCATTGAAACAAATATCGATTCCACGATTGGAATTAACTGCAGCTACCATAGCAGTAAGGCTCAACAAACTTCTCAGAAAGGAGGTGGATTTGCCAATTGACGAATCTGTGTTTTGGACCAAAAGCAGAACCGTTTTGCGATACATAAATAACGATACCACAAGATTTCATACCTTTGTGGCGAACAGAATAGCGGTGATTCGAGGAGGATCAGATCCAGCGAACTGGCGCTACCTTAATACCAGTGAAAACCCAGCAGATGAGTGCTCTAGAGGTCAGAAAATAGATGTTTTTCTAAAGAATAAAAAAGATGGAGAGGTGGTCCTGATTTCTTGTTGAAGACACAAGACAAATGGCCAAGTGATAGCTACAGTACACAGCTAGATCCAGAAGATCCAGAGGTGAAGAAATCAGCACTAGTGCATAGAATATCCATTAGGTCAGATGAAGAAACCGTGCCCGTTATTTTTGGAACGGTGCCCGATGTTTCAGACAGACTCTTGCAGAGTGACGGTTAGTGCAACATCCGTTAATGCAGAGGAAACGGTGCAAAAACTGATACACTATTACTCAAGTTGGTATAAATTGAAGAAAGCAGTGGCTTGGATACATAAAGTTGGTGATACGTTGTTGAGACGTGCCAAGAACAGAAGTTGTAGCGTGGATGGACCACATGAAATTACAGTGCAAGACATGAAAGCAGCAGAAACTGCGATCATCAAGTTTGTACAAAAGAAAGCATTTCCCAAAGATGTTGAAAGTTTGTCAGCGGATCGCTATAAAGACAAGAAGTCACGAAGAAATAGTAACATCTACAGACTGGATCCTGTCATCGGAGCAGATGGTTTGCTGCGTGTAGGAGGACGTCTGAGTTTGTCCATGGTAGCAGAAGATGCACAAGTACACGAGAAGTATTGGATCCCTGGCGCAAACTCTGCAGCTAGAAGTATAGTCAGTAAATGTGTGACTTGTAGACGTCAGCGAGCCAGACTTGTGAGAAGAAGATGGCAGACTTGCCAGCTGATCGTTTGCAGTCAAAGAACCACCATTTACCAATGTTGGCATTGATTACTTTGGGCCGATTGAGATGAAGATAAGGAGAAGTACAGTAAAGCAATATGGTGCAATATTTACTTGTTTAGCCATACGCGCTGTTCACATAGAGGTGGCAGAATCTCTTAGTTCGGATTCTTCCATCAATGCATTGAGAAGATTCATACCTAGGAGGGGACCAGTGAAGTCAATAAGATCCGACAATAGTACCAATTTTGTTGGAGCAAATACAGTGTTGAAGGAGGAGCTCGAGAATGGAATCAGGCTAAGATCAACAAAACCTGTTAGGAGAAGGTATAGAATGGAAGTTTAACCCGCCGTATGGATCCCATTTTGGTGGAGTATGGGAAAGACAAATTCGCACCATCAGACAGTTGCTGAATGTCATTGTTGGGCAACAACAACTTACAGATGATAGTCTTCATAGTTTTCTATGTGAAGTGGAGCACACTATTAATAGCTGCCCGATTACAGTATCATCGGACGATGCTAGAGACTTGGAAGCATTGACACCCAATATGTTGCTTACTATGAAGGGAGCAACAATGCCTCCTGGCATGACGGAGAAGAGTGACTTGTATGCTGCACAAAGATGGAAGCAAGTGCAGTATCTGTCAGATTTGTTTTGGAAAAGATGGACAAAGGAATACTTACCTTCCCTGCAAGACAGGCAGAAATGGTTGAAAGTCAAGAAAAACTTACGAGTTGGAGATGTCGTATTGGTAAAGGATGAGGGCACCTCCAGAAATGTATGGCCTTTGGGTGTAATCGTCAAAGTTATGCCTGACCAGAAAGGTGTGGTGCGACGTGTATTGGTGAAGACCAGATCTAATGTTTTGGAGAGACCATATGATAAGTTGTGCACACTGCTGGAAGCACATACTTAGTGGTATTGGTGTGGTTGCAGTTACCAGCAGCTATAATAACAACGATCTCAAGTAGTGGCCAGTCAACCCACTACGTTCAGCATTTGATTATCTATGAAGTTACAGATGTATTGGATATCATGCTTGGCAGCATGATTTGACCGGACGAGGTCTGGGCATGGTCCAGGATGTTAGGATATCATGCTTGGCAGCATGATTTGACCGGACGAGGTCTAGGCATGGTCACGGATGTTAGGATATCATGCCTGGCAGCATGATTTGACCGGACGAGGTCTGGGCATGGTCACGGATGTCAAGATATCATGCTTGGTGGCATGATTTGACCGGACGAGGTCTGGGCATGGTCCAGGATGTACGGATTCTCATGTTTAAGAAGAACATTATTGTATTCGTGTTATCGGAATACCATTTGACTTTGCATTTCGATTTCAAATTTTTGATTTGTTATTTCTATTTGTTATGTAATTTCGGCACATATGGATGTTGGTGTCTTAAATTTGTTAGGAGGAAATTGTTAATGTTTGCATGAACAATTTGGGGGCTGGTGTAGAGACGCCCAGTTCTCCTGTACTTAGCTTGGAAAGTGAATTTGTAGTCTGGCGCCCTCGCGCTGTGAAAGTAAAAGATGTAGGATAGAAATAGACGCATGCGCATTTGTTTTGCTTAAAAGAATCTAGAGAGTTCTGTACAGGGCACATGTAGGAGGACTAGTGCAGTTTCGCCAGGAAGAATTTACCAGTTTTTCTAAGGAACTTTGTGGAGTTTTGCTATCGTGACGCTACATCCGTGCAAGCATTGCATAGTAGTTGTTCCGGTTAAATAGTGGGTAGTTTTATCGCAGTTTACGGGTATATTGGTCGGAGCAGAAGTTGTATGGGCAGTGTTGTGTATGTCACATGTCCACGCTACGTATGGTGAAGCCCCTGAAGCTCTAGTTGGAAAATGGTAAATCTCAGAAACTTGTGATCTTCGATGTGAATTTAGGGCGCTATTTTGAAGGCACATCGGGGGTCATTATACTTTACGAGTGCTATGATTACTAAATTTGTCAGTGAGCCACGTTGCAACGGGAATCACTGACCAATTAAGAAAAAGCAAAGCGTTGCCTTTGCTATTGATTTCAATTATGTTATTCAATTTTTTAATACCCATCGGTTGGTTCCTGAACCACACGCCCTTATCTAGTTGGTCTTGAAATATTCAATTCCAAGGTAGAACGGAGACCCTTAAACCTTGATGAACTGTGGATGATTCGATGCTTATATTTTTTATATGCGGCTACAGGACAGGTATCGGCTGTTGCGCGTGTACCATAAGCCTTCTAAGCAAACTGACGTGTGTTGCCAGGCTCGCCTTTTCTGGTCTTCGTCAGCCGTTCTTTCAACAGTAGATACTCTCCCCTTTCTCTTGATAAGTGGATGTCTCCCTTGTTCATCTGACGATGTTCATTACTCCCCCTGAGACTGAAAAACTTGGTATTATTCAAGCATACGGTGTTAAGGATTGCGGTTGGAGTGTGTGTACCTAGTTAAACTGCTTCCCTTATTGCTCATTGCTTATTGGCCTCTGTCACAGTCAGGGCCTCTTGCCTTTTCCAGCAGCTTTTAGTTGTTAGCTCACGTGCGTGAACACGTGGGCTAATGTCGTGGCGATGTCTGTCTGTCTGTCCGTGTGTGTTAGTGTTAGTGTTAGTGTTAGTGTGTGTGTCTGTCTGTCTGTCTGTTTACACGATAACTCAAAAACGCCTGAACGGATTCAAGTCAGATTTGGTACACAGGTACCATATGCTACTTGCAAGAACTGATAAGATTTTGGTTAGTGTGGCTTGCATATTAATGAAGTTATGCAATATCATTTTTTTCCTTACAATGGTTTCCCTATGGAGACGGTAATGACAGTGTAGACATATATCAAGAAATACTGCACAAAATTTCATGAAACTTTTCACAGATGACAATCTTACAACATTTTGATGATATTGTGACTGTCATGTCGATTGTCTGCTCATTTGCATATTTAATGAACTTTTGTTATTAGTGACATAACTCTGATATTCCTGCACCAAACTTGATGATACTTGCAACAAATATTGATCCGATATATATCTAATTATACTTAGAAGCATTGGGCAGTGTCAACTTCATAACTAGCTCATTTGCATATTTATTAAGTTTTGTAATTAGTTATATAACTCCTATATAACTGCACCAAATGTGATGAAATCTGCTGCAGATACTGATCCGACTGATATCTAACTATGGTGTAAAGCATTTAGTAGTGTGAAGTTAATTAAGGGTTCATTTGCATTAATGAACTTTGCAATTAGATATACAACTCTGAAATTACGGCACCCAAGTCTGTGAAATCGGGTACAGATATTGATCTGATAAATATCTATTTTACTGAGAAGCATTTTGCAGTGTCAAGTTATCAAATAGGTCATTGCGTATATTATGAACTTTTGTAATTAGTCATATAACTCCAAAATAACCGCACCAAATTTGATGAAATCTGCTGCAGATACTTATCCTAGAGATATCTAATTGTGATGTAAAGCATTCAGTTGTGTGGAGTTAATTGAGGCTTCATTTGCATATTTAATGAGATTTGTAATTAGTGATATTACTCCAAGTTACAGCATTAAATTTAATGAAACTTGCTACGTATGTTGACCTAATAAATATCAAATTGTACTGAGAAGCATTGAGCAGCGTCAGGTTAATAAAAAGCTCATTTGCATATTTCATGACGTTTTATAATTAGTCATATCATTCTGAAATAACTGCATCAAATTTGACGAAAACTGCTGCATATACGGAACCGACAGATATCTAACTGAGTTGTAAAGCATTTAGTAGTGTGAAGTTAATGAAGGGTTCATAAGCATATTTAATAAGCTTTGTAATTAGGTATATAACTCTGAAATTATGACACCAAATTTGATGAAACGTGCTACAGATATTGCTCGGAAAAATATTTATTTGTGCTATGAAACATTGAACAGTGTCATGTTAATTAAGGGCTCATTTGCATATTTAATGAACTAGTGATATTACCCTTAAATTACAGCATTAAATTTACTGAAACATGCTACAAATGTTGATCTGATGGATATCTAATTGTCCAATGAAGCATTGAGCAGTGTCAATTTGATTAGTAGCTCATTTGCATATTAAATAAAGTTTAGTAATCAGTGGTTAAACTCTGAGAGTACTGTGCGAAGTTGATACAACGTGCTCTATAAAGTGTTATAACAGATATCTGAATGTTGTGTGACGCATACTACTATTAATAAACCTGTTGTAAAACACGTCAGCATTTTCAGTTCATATGGTTTTCTTTAGTAGCGAGGACTTCCATACTCTTTCTGATGCTTATCATCTTTTTACTGACTCGGCAGTGCGTTGTCTCGCAAGTAACGGTCGATCGATTTTTAGCTCACGTGTGTAGAACACGTGGGCTAATGTCATAGCGATGTCTGTCTGTCTGTCGTGTGTGTGTGTGTGTGTGTTATGTGTGTGTCTGTCTGTCTGTCTGTCTGTTTACACGATAACTCAAAAACGCCTGAACGGATTCAAGTCAGATTTAGTAGACACGGTACAATATGCTACTTGCAGAACTGATTAGATTTTGGCTAGTGTGGCTTGCATATTAATGAAGTTATGCAATATTGTTTTTTTCCGTACAATGGTTTCCCATTTTGCAGTGTCAGTAAACAAATAGGTCATTTGCGTATATTATGAAGTGTTGTAATTAGTCATATTACTCCAAATTACAGCATTAAATTTAATGAAACTTGCTTAAGATGTTGATGTGATAAATATCCAAATGTCCTGATAGGCCTGAGTGTCAAGTTAATAAATAGCGCATTTGCATATTTCATGAAGTTTGCTAATTAGTCATATAACTCCGAAATAATTGCATGAAAACTGCTGCATATACTGACCCGACAGACATCTAACTGTGTTGTAATGCGTTTAGTAGTGGGAAGTTAATTAAGGCTTCATTTGCATATTAAATGAACTTTGTAATTAGGGATATTACTCCAAAATTACAGCATTCAATTTGTTGAAACTTGCTACAGATGTTGATCTGATATATATTCAATTGTACTGAGAAGCATTCAGCAGTGTCAAGTTAATAAATAGATCATTTGCATATTTCATGAAGTTTTATAATTAGTCATAAAACTCTGAAATAACTGCATCAAACGTGTTAAAAACTGTTTGCATATACTGACCCGACAGATATCTAATTTCGTTGTAAAGCATTTAGTATTTTCAAGTTAATTAAGGGTTCATTTGTATATTTAAAGGACTTTGTAATTAGGTATGTAACTTGAAATTACGGCACCAAATTTTGTGAAACGTGCTACAGATATCGATCTGATAAATATTTAATTGTGCTATGAAACATTGAACAGAGTCATGTTAATTTAGGGCTCATTTGCATATCTAATAGTTTTGATGATATTTGCTACAAATGTTTATCACATCAAGATATATCAGCTGTAAAAGATATTAAGAAGTGTCATAAAAGATAATGGATATTTTGCATATTTAATGAACTTTCCTTTATATATATATCTGATTTGACTTGATCAAACTTGACAAAACTTGGTATGTATATTGAAGATACTTTGATTTAACATTATTGAAAGTCATTAAGCATTTTTACTTCATCATACTCTTAATTTGCATATTTAATGAACTTTTGAAATTTGGGATACTTATTTGAATTGACTTGACCACAACTAATGAAACTTGCTATGTACATTAAAGATAATAATGACTATCATTCAGCAACTTCAAGCCAATTCCTTATTTACATACTAAGTGGACTTCACTAATTAGGTATGTATCTTAATTGACTCATCTGAAGTTGGTGAATCTTGCAACATATATTGAAGATACTATAAATCAGCATTATTGAAAGTCATTAAACTTTTTTTCTTCAGCCAATTCCTAATTTGCATATTAATGAACTTTCCCACTTAGGGATATTTTTCTGTGTTGACTAGACCAAAGTTGACGAATCGCTTTTTACATTGAAGATACAATAATGCGACATTATTGAAAGTCATTTAACATTTTTACTTCAGCCAATTCCTGATTTGCATATTAATGAGAACATTCAGTCAATTCCCGATTTGCACATTTTAATAAACGTTCCTGATTGGGGTTATATACTTGGATTTAGAGTTAATCTGTGCTGAATATTATTCATGATGTTGATCATAACACTTTCAATGAAGTTGCAAACATGTGGCAAAGTTTCAAATTTACAGATAACTGCAACATAATGAAACAAGTGAGCATTTTCAGTTCATATATGGTTGATAACGTGAGATTGAGTCCATTTCATATTCCTGCCCATTTTTCTGAAGTACGCTTAGATGAAAAAGGGTCAGCAGATGATCCAATTCAGGTGATGGTATGTTCAGGACTTCAGAACTTCTCCTGTCATGGAGTGAAGCTATTTTTTGAAAACTGCCACTTCACATCTTGTTTTCATTTCTGCATTTTTTGCTCTTCAACTAGAACGTCGATGCACCTGTGTTGACACGGGCACATTTACCTGTGCTCACAGTCCCTCGCGGCACTGTCAACGACTCTTTCGTTGCGGAATCCACGGAAAATACTTGTTTTGTCCGTCACACAAGGTGGTTCCATTGTCTCTCCCTAATAAAATTTACTTTCCAAATGATCTAAATATTTGCAATTTTGCCAGTCGTAACACATGTCCTCCATCGAGCTAGCTGCTTAATCTATTACCCGCAGTCAACTTTACGTTATCGCCTGATCTGTTCCACATACACCATTTACGACGAGGCTACCAAAGATCTTATAAATCACTTCACAAACAGAGGATACAACCAAATGCCATCCGTTTTCAAATAGACAAAGTTCGTAACTTGGTCAGGAAGGACCTCCTGTCTGACAATCCAAATACTGAAAAAAGTGCTTCCAGAATCCCCTTTGTCACCACATTTAATCCAAAATCTCCACTATACTCAAAAGACACTAGAGTAATCATCGCCAATGACAATGAAATAAAAAAGGCCATCCAGAAAATCCCTATCACCGCCTTCAGACAACCCCCAACCTCTAGAAACTTCTTGTTAAAGCCAAACTTAATAAATCCTCCAATCATAGCACTACTGGTCAAACCAAACGATGCGGTCACTGTAATCAATGTAATTTCATAACTGAAACTTATACACTAATCAGCACCTCCACTGGCCAAACTCACAATGTCTCTGGTAACATAACATGCAACACACGCAACCTTATTTATATCGTCACCTGTAATAAATGCAACAAACAATATATAGGAGAAACTAAACGTGAACTTAAAAAACGCATATATGAACATATCTACAGCATTCGTACTCACAAACCTACCCCTGTCTCTGCACATTTTAATCAACCACATCATAACCTGTCGCACTTTCAAGCCAGTGGTCTATGTAAAATACACACCACCAGCACTCGACAAAGACGGCTTCATGAACTTAAATACATCACCCTTTTCACAACACTGACACCCCACGATATTAACATTCGTGAAGGCTAGAGCCCAGTTTCCCATCTCCGGGACACCCTCGATGTTCTCTTGTTTACCTCTCTCCTGTTTTACTAAGGAGCCCTTTGCCCTACCCTTTCCGAACCAACAGCCCTAGGGTGTCCACCATTCTCACTCATCAGTACTTGTTATCCAGCTGGACAGGCTTTCACACAGGCCTTTTCTACGCACTCTTGAAGATCAGTTATAACCCAAACTTCTACCTGTTTTATTTTCTTTGGCAAAGAATTACAGCATTTAGACTATGTTTTTAGCCTTTCTCTATGCAAACCAATTTTATTTGTATTTTTTACTCATTCCACGATGTTTTGCAATCCTTTTTAGTCACCCATTGTACTGTATTTTAACTTTTGCAGTTTTCAGCATTGTTGAATTTTATCGTTATGTATTGCTTTCTTTTTATCAGTGTTACCCTGAAGAAGGTGACTTATGCGTCACCGAAACGTTGGTAATTAAATAAAGATTCTTTAAAGATTGGAGACTGGTTGAACCGTCTATTCTTTTACTTCACACTATTTGGTTTTGGCTCGTTCCCGCCCTCCACCAGTGACTTCAATAGTTGTGGTTGGACTGACTCTCCTGGGAACACTCAATCTAAAAACAAGCATGCAATCTATACATAGTCTATCGGAAATTTACAGGAGCTGAATGCTGTCAAACCTCAGCTGTTAAAAAAAACGTTCTGAGCTGGTTTCAAAATGTCGCCACAGAAACATACATCATAATATAATGATATCGATATGTTCAAACAATTTTTGTTAAAGTAAAGGCTTTAGCAAATTAGTTCAGTCTGTCTGTCGATTGTAGGATGCATGAAATTTTACTAATATCTGTAATTTCTAATTTCACTGATATCTATCTATCTATCTATCTATTTATCTATCTATCTATCTATCTATCTATCTATCTATCTATCTATCTATCTATCTATCTATCTATCTATCTATCTATCTATCTATCTATCTATCTTCATCTATCTATCTATCTGCATGTCTCTCTATCATTCTATCTCTCTCTCTGTCCGTTACTCTCTCCCCTTTGCTTGTTTAATCAAACAATATTACGATACTGTCATTGAAACAAATCAAGGCAATGTATTCTATACTTTTCTTATATTTATGTATACGTCGATATAATGGTAATCGGGAAATTCCTTTTAACTGACAAAAATGTCCAACAGCGAAGAAGCGAAACAAAAATACGCAACTGCAGTTGAGGATGAGTCAGTGCTAGATGTCAAACTAAATTTGATCCTTCAAAAAGGAAATACTGTTTGTTTTAAATCTTTGGAGGTACTGAATTTGTTTTCAAATTACTAAAGTTCAGACAATGTTCAAGTTACAGAATCATCAATTAGAGTTGAAAAACTAAACTAAACGGACTAGTGTAGACGTCCAAGCATTTTACTCAATTGAAATATGTGTTTATGGGTTTTTGATTATACGCCTTACTTGTCTTTTTTTCTTTGTCGGATTCGACGACACCTACATTCACTTCATTATGTTTTTTTCACAGTTTTAAAATTAAATGCATCAGAGTGGACAGAGGAATCACCAGGAACAATAGTCGAAATCAGCAACCTTGCTGTAACTTTAAGATGTGGGCTTAAAGATCCAACAACAAGCAATTGGCCTCAGTGGTATTCAGGAAAAAGGGCACATGTTGTTTCTCAGGGAAACAGAATTATTCGTGTGATACCTGTAGTATTACCGATGGCTCTGATCACAGATACTATTTAACCATATATCCTGTTGATATCTCTAAAGATGAAGGAGAATGGCAATGTAGATCCCTTACGGCTTCTCCTCAAATTCAATCAACAGAGCTTGTAATATAGGTGAGTACTTTTATCCCAGCATTTTTTGTCAATATTCACAAACTCATCGTATTTGTACATTTTATAACTATAACAAATTTGATTATTATGCAATTTATGCCATGGTGGTTGTATGTTGTTATTGAGGCAACAGCACACAGGAAGACATGAGATGTACCAGGGATTTTAAAATTGTTATACTTTTCATACAGTATATATCTGACCCGTCGCATGCAGATTTTACAATTACAGTCGCACACACAAAAGACAGACACACAGAGTATATATATATATATATATATATATAGATATATATATATATATATATATATAATATATATATATATATATGCGCACCATCTACACTGCCAAAATAAAAAAAATAAAATAAAAAATAACAGACTTAGTTAAAAATTCACGAAATAAAGTAGTAGCTGATTTAAATGTTTCTCGGGACGAATATTTGTAAAGTGTCTTGTTGGCAAAACTGAAAACGAAATAAGTCAAATTCAAATGCTTTGAAAAGCGTGAAGCTTTTTCAAAGTTTGTCTGCAACCTCTTTCCCGTTAATATTGCCGATATTCTGTGTTTAACATTGTGTCTTTGACGAAAAGACTTGGTTTTTGGGAAGGCAGATTATGCTTCCGTTAGCAGATCGCAAATCATCGGAGTTTGCGCTCTACATAGTATAGCGGAAGAGTTTGAGAAAATCGTCTTTAAATATATTTTTTATTTTTTTTATTTATTTATTTAGCACAAATAACCAAATTAATAAGAAAATAGTACAGAATGTAACAATTTACAACACCAAAGGAGACAACGCAGTTATTTGTGCATGGATAGCACAGAAAAGTCCGAAGACTTATTTCCACTGTGGTCCATGAAAAGAAGACTACACAATAAATATAAATATAAAAGATGACAAAGAATTCAAAATTAAGTGAAAAGACAAAATGCGGAAAACAGTCGAATAAAAAGACAATCCTGCTGCCGGTTTAAGACACACAAACAACAACGACAAAAGATCGGTAAACACAAACATCCAATTGTAACATACAAGGTAAAAATGGATATACAAAATCAATCTAAAGGTCAAGTACACTATAAAATTTCTCTTCAACAAGCGTTTAAAAACATTGTTGATGAAGTCAGCCGTATATTACATGGTAATTGATTCCATAAATTCGAGGCAGAATAGTGAAAACCAGTTTGAGCGAATTTCGCACCGAATGGAATATAAATAGAGAGGTCACCATGGCGAATGTTATAATTGTGAACGTTGCTTTTCATCACCACAATAGATGAGAGATAAGAAGGGCCTTTCCCATGAATAATTTTATGCATCAGATTGGACTTTAAATATTCAATTCTTTTGTCCACAGGGAGCCACCCCAATTTTTTGTAGTGAGAAGCATCAATATGTTTTCGCGGATGCAACCCCAGGACAAATCGAATAATTTTATTTTGTGTTGTTTGCAACCGATGTTTCGTGTATGTTTTCAGCCCAAGGTACCAATAGGCACTGGCATAATCAAACAGACAATTTATCAAGGCATTTGACAAGAGTTTTCTTAAATTAGTTTCCAAAAAATGACGTTTACGGTAGAGAAATTTCAATCTGGAATTTGCCGTGTGAATCACTTGCCAGGCCATACTCTCACCTGATAATGTTTGATCTAAATCAGCTCCCAAGTAATTGACGACATCCCTCGCAACGATTTTTGTGTTATTACACGTTATGAAAAGTTCGGAACACCTCCGTAATTTATGGTTAGACCCAAATAGAATCGACTCTGTCTTACCAAGATGCAGTGATAGCTTGTTATCGATCAACCATTCATTTAAATTGTTCAAATCCTGATTTAATCTGTTTTGTATTGCGCAAACATTGGTATCCGATACAAGTAATGCAGAGTCGTCGGCATAAAGAGAGAGTTTACAATCAACAGCTGAACACATGTCATTTACATATAGCGAAAATAATAGCGGGCCTAATATCGATCCTTGGGGAACACCGCAATTGACCTGATTTAACGAAGATGTAAACCCATTTACACTAACCACCTGTTGTCTATCTGTCAAATATGATTTAAACCAATCAATGGCCTCATCTGTCATGCCCATAGCTTTTAGTTTACACAACAAAATAACATGGTCAACAGTGTCAAATGCTTTTTGAAGGTCAATGAGAACCATTCCCGTCAGATTACCCCGGTCAATTTGATCTTTGATATGATCTGTGATGTGAATAAGACAGGTGTCTGTGGAATAACCCGGTCTGAAACCTGATTGGAATTCATACAACAAATTATACTTCGCTAAATATGCTTCCAGTTGGTCAAATACAATTCTCTCTAAAACCTTTGAGACAACTGATAGAACTGACACGGGCCTATAGTTGCCCTCAAAAGTCTTATCACCTTTCTTGTGGATTGGCATCACTTTTGCACATTTGAAATCTGCGGGAATAATACATTGACGAATAGAAAGATTGATTATATGCGTCAATGGTGTGACTATCTCTTCCGCACCGTCCCTGAGGAATCTTGCAGAAATGTTGTCCAAACCAGTTGCCTTATGTACGTCTAAAGCTAAAATATGTTTCAAAACCTCGTTTTCATCCACTATGGACAGCTGAAAAGAATTTTGTTCAACACCTTTCTTGTTGTAATAACGTTTAACATGATCGGGGCCATATTTACCAGACGCCTGTGGTAATTTATCAACCAGTATTGAAGATATATTACAAAGTAATCATTGAATTTCTTTGCAACCTTATGCTTATCAAAACATAGACTGTCACCTATAGACAAACGTTTAATGCATTTTGACAGAGATTTTGGCTTTATTTCAAAATTGGAGTCCGTACCGTATGACCTTTACATGAGAAAAATGTCGAGACAATATTGTATTAATAATAATAATAATAATAATAATAATAATAATAATAATAATAATAATAATAATGGGTTCTTGTATAGCGCTCATATCCACAAGTTCATGTGATCAAGGCGCTTTGCAATTATTATTATCCCTGGTCCACTGGACCTAATATGATACCACTCAACTCCTGGGGAGCAAACAACAGCTCACATGTGCAGCCAATAAAGCGCAGCAGGAGCTAAACGCACACATTACCACCACTGTCTTACCAGGTACCCATCACTCCTGGGTGGGAGAAGCAATGGCAAATGAAGTGCCTTGCTCAAGGACACAA
The DNA here is from genome assembly GCF_041260155.1 of Ptychodera flava. Lineage (NCBI taxonomy): Eukaryota > Metazoa > Hemichordata > Enteropneusta > Ptychoderidae > Ptychodera > Ptychodera flava. Next base: position 2,963,481 of record NW_027248279.1, on the reverse strand, counting down.
CACTATAGCCATGCCGGGGCTCGAACTCACCATCCTTTGATCGTGAGTCCACTGCTCTAGCCACTGGCCCATGATTCTTAAAATACTAATAACAAGTCATTGACAATGATATAGTCCCCACTTGTAATATGAGTTTGTCTTGATGGGGCAGGGAAATGTGGTCATTAAGAAGTATCACTGGAGTGTATATGTTGAGATATATGGGCACATAGGTTCTATGTCGTTGTTCCCAATTTGAAACACATGAGGCATGTCTAAGTGATGGTTCTAAATCGGAAAAAAGATCAGACCTCTAGCTGTATTGGCAACATGAAATACATATGCGCATAATAAACGAGGTTCAAGATGTGACATCTTAAGGTCTAATATCCTATAAAATTGGAGGGTATAGAACTTGTGGTTACAGAGTATGCATATATATGTATAATCAAGGTCAAGGTCATCGAGGTCACGTGACATTTTGAAAAAAATGTATATGTAAATAATCCCTATATGCCAAAAAATCAGACATCTTGCTCTATTCGCTTGCCCAGAATAAGATATGTGCACAATTAATGAGGTTAAGCATGTATTGTCATAAGGGTCTCCCATCCTACTAAATATAAAGGACATAGGACTTGTGGTCACTTATTTATTGACATAGACGTATACTTTAGTTAAAAGTATCGAGGGCACATGACATTTTGTCAAAAATTCTATCCAATAGTAATATAGTTATCCCTATATACCAAAAAATCAGACATCCAGCTCTATTGGCTTGCTCAAAATTAAATATGTACAGGGCTCAAAGTTGCGACCATTTCAGTCGCATATGCGACCAAATTTTTAGGAGTTGCGACTAACTTGTTTCGGTTAGTCGCATTTAGCGACTGAAATCTTACGTGGGGCTACCTGCATTTACAACGCAGCAGTACGCAGACCTCATCAAGGGTCATGACCGTATAGGCAATAAACATTTGACGGCGCCCAGCCACACAAAGGCGAGCGCCGCGTCCATCGCCGACTTTGTTTTGATATGGATTGGAAACAGTGTCTCCATTTTGTCTGCTATCGTGTCTAGTTAGCTGTCAAAACATGCAATGAATTTAATCAAAAAATAATTAAGAACCAATCAGAAGGCAAGCTCATGTCATTTGCTGTCAAATCAATTTAATTTGGCCAATAGTGATCACAAGTTTACGTACACTGAGCAAGTCCACCTCCAAAAACAAAATTCTCACGTACAGTAAATTGAATTCCCATCAGTGTTCAAGCAGTCAGTACAGTACGTATACGTAAGTCCACGATGTCGGGCCCGCTTGATCGATATTTTGCCAAGCAAGGAAAACGTAAAATTGATCAGACTGAGACTGGATCTGCCGATGAAGGACACGAAACAAATTCTAGTAAACGAAATCCCACTCATTGCTAGTAATGCCGATTTCAGCCGCACAATGTGAGCGAGGATTTTCAGCACAGGGAAGGATCAAACGCGACGTACGGAGTTGCCTAAACGTATCAACGACGGAAGATCTCATCCGGATAGGACTTGAAGGCCCTGCCGTTGATCAATATGATCCCACCTCCGCCGTTCATCGATGGCTGAACTTATCTACGCGTGCAAGACGCCCAACCTTCAGACATTGGCCGACTGCTATAGATGTTATTGAAACTAATAATGATGAAAACAGTGATTTGTCTGAAAATTGATCAGAAAGAATAAACAAGACAGTCGGACGTGCTCGCCATTGTCTGGCTGGGCGACGTCAAATGTTTAATGATAAGGTCATGACCCTTGTGAGACATTACGCGTTGTTGAATTCTGTGTGTGAATTTGAAATGTAAACAATAGTTGAACTGGGAAATAAAAAGTAAGATGTTACTAATATGTTATCACCATTTCAAAAATGCTCCTAAATTTTTTGGTTTGCTCCTAAAAATTTTGACTTAGGGGCAAAATGCCCCTAACTGAAAATATAAACTTTGAGCCCTGATGTACATATTAATGAAGTACAGTATGTGGCGCCATAAGATCTCCCATCATACCAAATATGAAGGGTGTACCACTTGTGGTTACTGAGTTATGGACAAATATGTATATTTGAGGTCAAAGGTCACCAAGGTCACGTGACATTTTGTCAAAAAAATTGTATTGCTAAGTTATCCCTATATACCAAAAATCAGACCTCTAGCTCTATTGGCTCGCTCAAAATAGATATGCACTAGGTACAATATGTGGCGTCATAAGGTGTCCCATCATACCAATATGAAGGGTGTAGCACTTGTGGTTACTGAATTATGGACCAATATGTATATTTGAGGTCAAAGGTCACCGAGGTCACGTGACATTTTGTCAAAAAATTGTATTGCTAAGTTATCCCTATATACCAAAAATCAGACCTCTAGCTCTATTGGCTCGCTCAAAATTAGATATGCGCATAATTAATGAGGTACAATATGTGGCGTCATAAGGTGTCCCATCATACCATATATGAAGGGTGTAGCACTTGTGGTTACTGAGTTATGGACAAATATGTATATTTGAGGTCAAAGGTCACTGAGGTCACGTGACATTTTGTCAAAATATCTGAGATATCTGCGTGAACTGATGGACCAACGGATGGACCAACGACGGGACATGACCCAATCTATAAGCCCCCTGGACTTCATCGTGGGACTAAAAACTGTGTCACTGCATCCTTTTTGCAATATGAATACGATGAGAAACTAAATTTTTATTTTTCTTGGCCTTATACATGGGAGTCTATGGAGAAGTGCCTTATACATGGGAGTCTATGGACGTGTAAACTAAAAAGTCCTCTAACACGGCCAAATTTGATCGCATTGTGAAACAAATCGACGTGCATCTGTATGGGGTAGGGTACTATCCTTGTGCAAAGTTTGAAAGAAATTGACCAGGGCATGTCTGAGATATCTGCGTGAACGACGCACACACACACGCACGACATACGCACGCACAGACATGACCAAACCTATAAGTCCCCCCGGACAGTGTCCATGGGGACTAAAAATAGACCTTTTGTGAATTACGCGTATGATATATTCGGTCGTCTTAACTGTGTACAGATTAGTTAGGATAGCGACGCAAGGTCAACAGATTATGTTAATATTTCTGATCTTGTCTGGGTGCATGCGCATACTTTCCACTGTCCTGTGTGCCTGACGTTAATAATAATGGCTTCAGTGGTGAAAAACGGAAGGCAGAGACGCGTAAAACGTAAGCGTGGCGTAAGAAGAGAGTAAGTAAGATCATGGACCAGGCTACCAGAACAAAACTCAGATTGTCTGACTTGGGTCGTACTATAGCAACGTGGCAGAAGATGAGATGTTGGACACGAGTCTTTCTTCCGACGAGGAAGCTGTTGATTATCAGATTCTCTCCACCGAAGTAAGTTCTCCAACGTGAAAGTCAGCGACAGAGTCTGTCTACCACAGTACGCTCATTCTGATGCGAAGGTCGGCGATAAGTGAACAAATTTGTGAATGAAACTGGTGGACGTGTCAAGCGATGCGTATGCATAAATTTTCATCTCTATCCAGGGGAAGTTAACAAGCGCACGGGCCGAATAACGAACGTGAATTGTCACCACCATGGCTTCTGTGATGCCGCGATGTCGAAATCAATGTGGTCCATTGAGACTCTTGCAAACGTAAAATATCGCAATTCGCCTCCGACAGGCGTAAAAGATACTTCTAAATTGAAGAGAAACGGATTGATAGATCTTGACAACCGTTTACAGTTACGGTAACATGCTTAGACTCTAATTTGAGCAAAACAGATTAGCCGTGGCAGTGTTTGTTTTGTAAATAAACCAACCTCATTACTCGTACATCTCAACAGTTTTGTGTGTGTTTCTCAGATTTTCTCGCCATTTCATTTATGATCTTCGGAAGGGTATTTGATGTAAAATACAAAACATCTAGTCTCCTGCTTGATGCAAGTTCGTGAACATGAATAAAAATCGCCGGAAAGTCATATCAACGATCGATTTTTGTACGTATAGGGGTGTTTACACAATTCTTTGATTTTCTCTCTTCCGATTTTGGCCTGACAAGCGTAACTTCAACAGAAATTAGGTTTGAGTAGGGTGCACAGATTGGTCTGATTTTTTACCAGATCACAGTAGCAATACATATCGTACAACGGTGTCTCAGATTTTACAGCAAAATTTATGGAAAAAAGAAAGTCTCACTGGGCAAAATGCTTGATATACAACAATATGTATAGTTATTTGCCGAGTAGGTGTGCTGTTACAGTTGTAATCACCACACTTATGGTCAGGAACTTGTAAACATCACCGGCCCAGCCTCGTGATCGGCCTTCAGCTCGTGATGTTTACAAGTTCCTGACCATAAGTGTGGTGATTACAACTGTAACAGCTCACCTACGAGGTGCGATTAACGACTTATACCACGAAAAACAGTCCAATCTTCTCTAAAATTTGAAAATTACTGTCAATAAATCGTCTACTTTTGATTTGAATACCCACAATGGAATGGAGTGACCCATTTTACGTCGAAAGGTTCACTGAGATCATTATGCACCTGGCATGCGAGCTTGGGAGAATGACCTATCCCAGACAAGTAGGACAAGGGCTCTGGTCAACTGCAAATCTGCATTTGAATAAGGTCTACAGAGCGGTATAATGCACCTGTGTAGAAGGAAAGTGTTTTAGTCTGATTGGTTAAATAAAATGGCTTGCCTTACTCTATCTTGTTGGCTATTGGCTAGCGAGAAGGAATCAATCTGTAGATGCATGTGATTGCCTCATGGATGCATCAGGCTTTCAATACCATTTTCGTGTTTTCGACTGGTCAAGATGGACCTTGTAAACTTGTCTGATCTGATGACCCAAGAGACTCCCTAGAGTTCCATGGACGGCCATGTAAAAACAACCAAAGTGGATTTTACACGGGCAAACTGCCCTATAAGAGCAGCCGCTACTACGGAGCGCATAAAATCCACGATGTATACTTCAACTTATAAAACAGTACTTCGCTATGATAACACCGGACAGGATTGTACTATCGATAACCCTTGCCAAGGGATAATCAAGTTCTCCTGCAAGAAAATATACGTCTTTACACAAAGCAATGTGCAAGATGGCTTGGCCAGACTGCCAGCAAACTGGATATTCTGGCAGGTAATTTATTCTTTTACTAAAATATTATACACAAAACGAATTCTGTAAAGTTATAAAATTAAATTCATTGACTAAAACAATTTTTGTGTGTGCGGCAGTACCACAGCATTTCTTTCGACTATTCCACAAACGTTACAAAAAGGCTGTACTTATTTCCATGATATTTGTGACATATGTTTGTGTTTGATAATTTCAGGTGAATGTGGCAACATCTCTGTATCATCAGGGATTCGATGAGCAGCTTATCAAAGAACAAACAGGTCACAGATCAGATGACGGTTTACGCGCCTCACATGTATGTCTACTGCACAACAAAAGCATGTGTCGAATATATTACTACCACCTCTATCTAGTGTTAAATCAGAGGAATCTGTAAGTAAACCAGTTCAAGTTACGACAAAACAATGTAACGAAACAGACAAGATTGGTCCAACCCAAGAAGACGCCGAATCTAAAGATGGACAGTCTTCATCAACAAATCATGTTGATTACATTGTTCATGGTCCAAAGAAAGTTAAAATTGAATTATAAATGTGATGCTATAACATGTCAGTTGAACAAATTGTCTTCATTTTGTTATTGAATGTGTGCGAATGCTTTAGACATCTCGATTGACCTATTGTTCTCTTGCAAATTAGTAATCAGTCATACTTTTTTCATATTAAATAAGTAATCACTACACTTTTATTGATATGATAATGATTTTCTTTCATTAAAGTGTGGTGATTACTTATTTACATATGAATAAAAGTATGACTGATTACTTATTTTGCATAAGAACAATAGGTCTTAGTCGTGTTTTCAGGGAAAATGGATGGCAAGAACAATAGGTCACATGACCTGGAGTGGTATAAAATACACATATACTGATTCTGTACATGTGTCAATACATCCAGTATACAGTACGTATGCTAATAAAATGCAAAACTACAGTGTATACTTAGTGTGCAAACATATGCATTGCGTATACTCGTGATCTGCATAGAATACGCTACGCATATCAACGTATTGGAATGTTCCATATACAAAGATATACGCTGCATATGCAATTAGTATTCTGTTCCATATACATCAACACACGTAAATATACTAAGCGCATATCAAGCATTTTGTCTAGTGTCTTGCTGAAGTGAACGAAACCCGGTAATTTATTCAAAAACCAGAGTTTTGTTACTTTCACACCTTATTGTGCTGAAACAAAAGGTAATAGAAAAACCTGGGACACCGGTTTTTTCCCCAGAGTACTCAATTGTTGATTTCTGTTAAAAGATCCTAAGTCGCCACAGTCCTTGAACACGTAATTTTTATTAGGTAAAAAAACTAAAAAATATTTTATTTAATTTTTTTTACATTTTATTTGCTCATCAACAGCGCCATCAGTTACAGACAAGAAAATAAAAAAAGAGAAGGATAAATACACTAAAATTTAAACAAACATAAAAGCACTCTAAAAATCAATAATGACAAAAACAAATTAACATGTCTTTTAATAGTTGAATGAGATTCTTCAAAAACATCGACATCGCAAACCTTTTCAATCAGATCATTAAAAAGTCGTGACGTACGTCCAATCAGGCCATTTTTGTAACATCAACTCTACAGTAAGGGATGTGTAATAGAGGTCTATGTCTAGCAGAGTATCTAGGTACGCATAGACCATAAAAACCTGTACAATCTGTAGAGTCATAAGAAGATAAAAGGCATTTACGCACAAACATACAATCAAATAGTTTCCTACGTAAAAACAAAGGTTGAATTTTAAAAAGATTACAGAGCAAGTTACAGTCACAATTACACCAAGATGAAAAGTCACTGTGACATCCCTGTTTATGATGTAAATATCTAAGAAAACGTTTCTGAATTGACTCAATACGGTTTGCCTGACTCTCAGAAATTGAATTGAAAATGACTGTATTATATTCTAAAATTGGACGCACCATAGTAATAAACAGGTGTCGAAGGACAGCAACTTGAGTAATCAAATTAAAATTGCGTTTAATGAGACCAATTATGCGATTGGCTTTACCTACAATAGAGTCAATGTGATGAACAAAAGTGAGTTTTGAATCAAAAATGATACCCAAATCCTTAATGTGAGAAACATGATCGAGCAAACAATTATCCACATGGTAATTAAACTTAATAGGTTTCTTTTTTAAGGTGATGGTAAGTACCTTACATTTGCTGGCATTCAAATCTAAGCGCCAAATTTTTGACCACTGAACAAGTTTATCTACAGACTTTTGTAAGTGCTTGCTATCATCAAGAGTTTTAAAACGACTGAAAAGTTTTTGGCACCGTCTGCAAACAGCAAAGACGGAACAGATACAGTCATCGGCAAGTCATTTATGTATAATTTAAAACGCATATTTTTTAAGAGAAATGGACACAGATACAATGATTTTGGAAAACAAACATATTTTCATAATTTTGAGATATAGGGCTAAAAGAAAATATATAATGTAGGGTCCAAAAGTGAAATTTATTGAGAAAAAGTGAATTTTAAAATAAGTATCATTTAACGTGTGTCTCTACCTTAAGCAGGAGGGTGGGACATAATGTAGAGAAATAGATATGCAAAAGATGGAAAGCTATGGTTGTATATGTGAAATTGAGGTCAAAGATTAACTAGGTGATGTGACATTTCATCAAAAGAATTGAATGTCACAGTTATCCCTATAAAAAAATCAGTCCTCTAGCTCTATTGGCTTGTCCAAAATTAGATGTGTGCATAATTAATCAGGTATCGGATATGGCATTGTAAGGTCTCCCATCATGCTCAATATAAAGTGTGTAGCCCTTGTGTTTACTGAGTTCTGGACAAATATCTATATTATGGTCAAAGCCAATGAGGTCAAGTGATGTTTTGTCCAAAAATATTGTATCCCATAGTTATCACTATATACCAAAAAATCAGACCTCTAGCTCTATTGGCTAGGCCAGAATTAGATATGTGCATAATTAATGAGGTGCAGGATGTAGAGTCATAAGGCGTCCCATCTTGCCAAATATGAAGGCTGTAGCACTTGTGATTACTAAGTTTTGGACATATATGTATATTTGAGGTCAAAGGTTATGAAGGTCACGTGATATTTTGTCAAAAACAACTCGTATCCCATAGTTATCCCTGTATACCAAAAGCGGACCTGTAGCTTTATTAGCTTGCCCGAAATTAGATATGAACATAATTAATGCGGTGCAGGATGTGACGTCGTAAGGCGTCCAATCATGCAAAATATGAAGGCTGAAGCACTTGTGATTACTGAGTTTTCAACATGTATGTATATTTGAGGTCAAAGGTAATCAAGGTAACGTGACATTTTGTCAAAAGCAAATCTTATCTCATAGTTATACCCATGTACTAAAAATCAAACCTCTAGCTCTATTGGCTTGCCTAGGATTAGATATGTGCATAATTAATGAGGAACAGGATGTGGAGTCATAGAGTTCCCATCATACCAATAATGAAGGTGTAGCACTATGGTTACTGAGTTATGACATATATGTATATTTTGGGTCAAAGGTCATTGAGGTCATGTGACATTTCACAAAAAATTGTATCCCATAGTTATCCCTATTTACCGAAAATCAGACCTCTAGCACTATTGACAAGCCAATAATTAGAAATGTGCATAGTTAATGAGGTACAGGATGTGGTGTCATAAGTCTCCCATCATAAAAATATGAACGGTGTAGCACTTGTGGTTAATGACTTATGGACAAATACGTATATTTTAGGTGAAAGATATCTCCGGACGCTCCGAAGTTCATTCTTGGTGATTTTAACCACTGTGATCTCACTAAGAGTTTGAAAACTTTTCATCAGTATGGTACATGTCCAATTAGGCGAGATAAAACGATCGATAAATGCTTCGGTACAGTGCCAGGTGCTTATACATCCTACGCATTACCACCGCTGGGTTCGGCTGATCATACTATCGCACTGCTTGCCCAGTTTACAACCAGTCATACAAAGGGTTCAAAAGGTGGTGAAAAGTGTGAAGTTCTAGTCGCCAGACAGTATTGCTTGTTTACAGGATTGTTTTGACAGCACGGATTGGAGGATGTTTTTCCACATCTGTACGGACTTTAAACATGTTGATGTCGTTTCATCTTATATTTCATTCTGTGTGGAGTCTTGTATTGCCAACAAAACAGTTTTCATTATTTCCTAATAACAAACCCTGGGTGACAAAAGACCTAAAGTCGGTTCTTAACAAAAAGAAAAGAGTATTTTTTCAGGGTACTCCAGTTGAGAAAAAGAATGCAAACAGAGAAGTTAGAAACGCGATCAGAAATGCTAAGCTAAACTATAGGGACAAAATTGAATCCAAATTCACTTTAGGTAATTTTCGAACAGCATGGCAGGGTATTAAAAACATGGCAGCAGTCAACAGGGCCTGCGACAATAATAGGTCAAAGGTCGGTGTTGAAGGTATCGATGATGATGCTATACCATACGCCTTTAATAAATTCTTCACTCGTTTGAAAAGTTTGATTTCTCTTCTCGAATTACAGCATAAAAAGTCTTTGTCACCTGACATAATCCTTGTCATTACTCAAGAAATGGTTGCTAAAACCTTTAAATCACTAAACTTTAATAAAAACCCAGGTCCAGATGGCATTTGTGAACGCACCCTGAAGTTCTGTGCTGATCAGCTTAGTGGGGTCTTTCAACACCTTTTCCAGATCTCCTGATACTGTTACTATTCCAATCATTTGGAAACACTCGAACATAGTTCCAGTTCCTAAAAAAAACCAACCCTAAACAGTTAAATGATTTTCGTCCCGTTGCACTAACTTCTCTCGTTATGAAAACACTAGAAAAAATTATAAAATTCATTATTGTTTCTAAGATAGAACACAAACTCGACCCTCTTCAGTTTGTGTATCGTTCTGGAAAAAGGGGTAGAAGATGCTAAGCTGTTCATTTTAAACACGCTGTATAAACATCTAGAAAAGCCAGGTGCACATGCTAGAATACTCTTTGCAGATTTTTCAAGTGCTTTTAATACTATTCAACCGCACTTCTCGCAAAAAAAACTTCTGTTGAATTTTGACATTGGTCACCAACTAGTGCTCTGGATTATCGATTTTCTTACCAGTAGATCACAAACAGTGTTTGTCAACGGTCGCATGTCCAATTTGATACATACTTCAACTGGGTCTCCTCAGGGCTGTGTCCTTTCTCCTCTACTTTATATCCTTTACACCGATGACTGTAGGAGTACGCATGAGGGTAATCATCTTGTTAAGTTTGCGGACGATAGTGCGTTACTTTCACTTTTAATGGAGTCTGAGTATCATCATGGCCCCGCTCTCAATGAGTTTGTTGACTGGTGTGACCAATCATATTTGAACTTGAACATCACGAAAACAAAAGAAATGGTCATTGATTTCAGGAGATGTGGACACAGAAGGGAGAAGACCATCATACATAATCAAGAAGTTGAAATTGTATCAACTTATGCTTATCTGGGTTCTATTTTTGATGATAAATTAAAATGGGATTCCAACACTGATGCCATAGTGAAAAAGGGTCAGCAGCGCTTATACTTTCTGAGAAAACTGGATTCATTTAGAGTTGATAGAAATATTTTATCCCTTTTTTATAAAACATTCATTGAAAGTGTTTTAACTTTTTCCTCTATTTGTTGGATGCATAATTTGTCCGTTAAAAATAAAAACTCATTAGATAAGATCGTTTCAATATGCTCCAACATAATCGGTACTCCTGAGAGAAATTTGCTTTGTTTTTATAACCAGAGGTGCTCCGGAAGGCTCACTGTACAATATCATGTAAAACCCATGTTTTATCTTCAGAGTTTGTTTTACTTCCTTCCGGTCGGCGTTTTCGGTCCCCGGCTTGCAGGTCAAATCGGCGCAAACATTCTTTTAATCCAACCGCAGTGCGGCTTTTAAATGAAAAGAAATGATGTCAAGCTTTTATCCGGTGTCTGTCTGTTGTTTGTTTTATTTATTTCTCTTTTGTAGATTTCTCGTTCGTGCGTGTAAGTTTTCTCAGTCACCATTTTAATTGCCCAGTGTTTGGATGAATAAAGTATTGATTGATTGATTGATTGAAAGGTCATCGAGGTCACATGACATTTTGTAAAAAATTATATCCAATGGTTATCCCGATATACCGCAAATAAGACCTCTAGCTCTATCAGCTTGCCCAAAATAAGATATGTGCATAATTAATGAGATACCGGATATGGCATCAAAAGGTGTCCCATTATACCAAATATGAAGGGTGTAGCACCTGTGGTTACTGAGTTATGGACATAGGTATATTTGAGGTCCAAGGTCATCGAGGTCGCATCACATTTTGGCAAAAACAAATCGTATCCCATAGTTATCCCTTTATACCAATTAGCTAGGTGCATAATTAATAAGATGCAGAATGAGGAGTCATAAAGTGTCCCATCATACCGAATATGAGGTGTCATAAGGTGTCCCAAACATACCAAATAGGAAGGGTGTAGCCTGTGGTTACTGAGTTATGGACATAGGTATATTTGAGGTCCACGGTTATCGAGGTCGCATGACATTTTGGCAAAACAAATCGTATCCCATAGTTATCCCTTTATACCAAAAATAAGACCTATATTTCTGTTGGCTTGCCCAGAATTAGCTATGTGCATAATTAATAAGATGCGGAATGAGGCGTCATAAAGTGTCCCATCATACCGAATATGAAGAGTGTAGCACTTGTAACTATTGAGTTTTGGGCATATATGTTAATTTCTGGTCAAAGGTTATCAAGGTCACGTGATATTTTGAAAAAAAATCGTATCTTATACACTAGTACAGACATTGCGAGAAATTTTCGAGAAATAGACACTTTCTCGCTTTATTGCGAAAAGTAAGCGAGAATACATACATTCTCTTAATCAAGCTCAGAGTACTGTGCTTTCTCGTATGGGTCTGTGTGAAATTGTGAAATTTTTGCACAGAAGAATACAATTTCATGCAGATGCAGAGCGAGAAAACAGTTCTCGCCAGCTGATTGCGAGAAAAAAAATTCTCGCTTATTAATTGTGAGAAAGTATGTGTTCTCATTTATTTCTGGGAAAAAAGCGAGAAAGTGTCCATTTCTCGCAAATTTCTGTACTAGTGATAGTTATCCCTATATATCAAAAAAACAGACTTCTAGCTCAATGACTTGCCCAGAATTAGATATGTGCATAATTAATGACGAACAGGATGTGGTGTCATAAGGTGTCCCAACATACCAAATATGAAGGATGTAGCACTTGTGATCACAAAGTTATGGATATATATGTATATTTGAGGTCAAAGGTCATCGAGGTCATTTGATATTTTGTCAAAAAAATGTATACCATACTTATCCCTATATACCAAAAATCAGACCTCTACCTCTATATTAAGCTCAGAATTAGGTATGCATATAATTAATGAGGTAGGAAGAAGGGCTGTGTCATGTGACATTTTGTCAAAAAACTTTGCTACTATAGTTATCCCTATTAATAGAACATCATATAAAACGGTTAACACTATTATGATGATTAATGAGTGATTTACAGTATGCAATCGGATTCATTTCTTTATTGTAAATCATATAATTAAAATGTTCATGATCTTTAATGATCTTGTGAGAGTCACACCTAAATAATTATATGAATTGGTTTCTTTCAATATTGCATCACTTATTTCCAAACTGAATCCATTGTATGCAATTCCTTCCAAAGTACATAATTTCTAGCTTTTGTGCAAAGTTATTAGCAACACGATTAGAACTAATTGGGATAATTAGATGGTGAAGTAATGTCTGTTTGATTGTTAACTCATCTGCCTTTCTTTTTATGTTACACAATTGTTTTATGAGTAATTTGTAACATTGCAACAATCACCTAAAGAGCACTTAACACCTTTTGAGAAATTTTAAAAATATGAAAATCCGATTATCCCAAATTAGTTCCAATCGTGCTAAGCGATGTTTAGAAGAGTTTGTAAATCTTTGTGATTATTTGCTATCAATGCAACATCATCAGCCGAAAAAGCCCTGGTATTAACTGTTTATCAATGTGTGCACCTAGATTTGAGTCATTCATCATTTTTGCAAATTCATGAATATACATTGAAAAAAGCCAAGTGTGAGAAAACAACTGTGTTTTACTCCTTCTGTAGTTTCAAAATAATGTGTTTAAAGTTATTGTTAGTAAACACCCTATCATACATGTCATTAAAATTTTCCAGAGATTCCCTCTTATAACTACTTTCCATAAAATCACTCTCAAACCATCACGCCATACCCGGTCGAATGCATTGAGAAGTCTAAAAAAGCTACATGTGTTGACTTATCATTGACTTCCTCAAGGCAGCTATACCTTTCAAAATAAAAATATTATCTTCAAAACGTCTACTACTCCGAAAACCTCCCTGGGTTTCTCCAAGTATATTATTATTTTCAATATATCTTATTTTTTAAAATATAGTTTTGAAAAACAACAATTTAAAGTTATGCCACGGTAGTTATTCAAACCTTTCAAATCTCCTTTTTAGCTCAGTGTGTGTAGGTATCCAATACAATTAAGGCAGTTGTCCTTCTCTTTCAAAGGAATGTCAAATTCATTGAGCACAGATTAATGATATATCTTCATTAGTGAGGGAGGAAAGAGTGTAGGTTGTATTACTCTTATCTGAATGAAGGTTTAATTCATCTATTATACACTGGATATAATAATTCTTACAGACAAAGATAATGTTGTTTGAAGCTTTGTCTGCAGGAACTACAACATATTCGTTGTGTAAAGCATCGAGGCATGCTTTGACCGATGGGTCATCTAATACTGAGGAAGTATTTACATCTTTACTGTGAGAACGGAAATGTGAAATACGTGATTTTAATTTATCTCTGACTTTGCTCAGCCAGTCAGAGAGGCATTCCACATCAACTTCCTCAACTGCAGCCCACTGTCTTGCATATTTTCGGCGGCATCCATGATAATTCTGAAATAAAATTTCCAATTAAAATTTTTTGGCTTTCAATATTTTGGGCCATATTGAAAGAGTTGCCGAAGTTTGCTGTTGGTAATGATGGTCAGGTCACCAGTTATTATGTGACCAAGTGGTTTATAGCAAAAGGGGATGACAAGCAATTGCAAGTTCTGCTGTTGTTTAATGGAAAGTTGAAATTTTTCAAGACATTGTTATAGTTAAAAAGTTTCCTACCAATTTTTTTTTGTGTACGAGTAGGAAACTATAGGTGGTTCTTGAAATTTAAAATATGGAGGTATTTTTCCACAACTTTCTTATCATGCAAATATATGCTGTGTTTATTTGGTCAATCCCTTGTTTGCAAATTGTACATGAAAAAATAAACGCTTGTCACTGTACAAGAGTTCTGTCCTTACTGGCTTAAACAGCCGGTAATTGCAGATACATAATTTTGACTTAACGATAATCAGGGCTGTTTTGGTTGATATTCATCGTTTGAACTCTTGACAGTAGCAATCTCAATTTCTGCAAGGAGCAAGCAAACAAAGCAGTTCTTATTTTGTGAACTCCTAACGGCTGATTAAGAATAGACAATAGATCACTGAACTTGGGAGGACTGCTGGTATTAATGTCTATGCCCATGGCTACGTCGTCTTCTAGTGTGAGAGTTAAATAAACCCATCACATTTACACGACTCCCCCTAGGGCTGGATAAATTACCCACCCCTAGAATGTTATCGTTACATCCATAGGGCATAGCTGTACCAAGTTCAGTGATCCAATAGTGTTCACGTTGCTTGCGGTAGCTCCTGCTGAGTTTAGAACTATTGGAAGGATGATAGATTTTTTCCAATATTCGGACTTTCATGTTTAGTATGGAATGTCGAGGACCGTTAAAATGAGTGTATAGACATGTGGCAAGTAATAGTTGTTACCTGACCTATGGCCACAAATTCTCTTAGATAGTTTTTCTCTAGTCTCTCTGACATATATCAACCCACACAAAGTACAGTAATTAAATCACTTGTTTTGTGGCAGGAAAGTTCCTCTCAGGGCAGCAAGTACGCACATTGTGACCGGGTTCTCCGCAGTTGAAGCAACCCTAAAATTGTCTATTCTGAAGAATTGGCCTGCGATACTGGTTGGCATAGTTGCTTGGGTTAAACTTTACACGAGGGTGTTGTCTATCACCACCCATGTTCATCTTTGGTGGAATTTGCATTGTTCCAGATCTTTTGCTGTTCATTCCATTCGTAATGGCAGACACTTAGCTATGGAAATAATTTACCAACTTTGCTGAATCCGTGATCGTTCAAGTGAACTTATAGTAATAAAAGTGAAGAATTGATCACATATTGTGATATCTTAAAACATGGATCATTGTCAATGAAGGTTGACTAATTTTCATTGGCCCTTGTTTAAGCTGGTTATTGATGACACCAACCTCACCTTTTTTCTGTCAGTCTTGGACAGATACTGGATATCAACGCATTTGCTTTAGGATTGAGTTTCTTGACAGCTGGATTGTGTTGGCACACTCCTCAGAATGCTTGAAATACAGATAGAATTCTTCACATCATTTGTGCAAGCATGAACTATTACATTATCAGCACTCTTTCACGAAGTCAGACATATTTTATATACAAGAAGTGATTTCTGGAAACATAGCAACCTTTCATTACAACTACTTCTGTTTTGTTAAGTCTACCTGCTGAATTCTTTGCACCACAGAATCACCGAAAATAATTGTCTTCTGGTCTGTACAGGCTTGAACATTGTTCCACTGATGTTGTGGTAGTGTTTCCTCCCAAGTGATTCATTTAACGGTTTTGCGGTGAGTGATAATTTGTATGAGACTCTATCATCGACATTTGAAGGAGATGGAGGTTATGAATGACTCATCATGCTGTTGATCCATCAGCACACTATAGTATTTTTTGTTAGAACTGCAGGATGAGTGTAATTTGTTTGAGAATGTCTTTCTTTTCTTTCATCATTACAATTCTGGAAGCTAGCTATTGAAATGTTACTTTGCTGACCCTTTGTCTTTAATACTGAAACTGATTCCTTCAGATCCTACTCTGTTATGACAGTTTAGTCACACTGGCGCTGATAATATCTAGTTTACTATCAATAGAGACAATCTTTGACAATAAATACACCAGAGAGTAAGGCATGGATCGATTTAAGGCCTCAGCATTTTCCAGAATATGGTTTGTTGTAGTTACTGTTAGTGCATTAACTTCAAACTTGAAGGTAAAGTAGTTATCACTCAAATCTCCCATTTTATGTGCGACGTTTTAAATGATTTTCTAGAACTTTAATGGACTCTGAAACGCCCTCTTGATTCTGTTGTTTGATAGATTTTGCTCTGTTTAGAAGAAAATGTTTTCTCGCTGACGTGTTCAAAGGAGTTGAAATTTGATTACTGTTCTTATCGTACTCAACCTCATCACCAATATATGGCTTGAAAATTCCGGCTGTGAAAGGCGGTAATCTCAATGAGTTCACACTATCTTGGTGTCCGTCATAGTTCATTGTTGATGTTTGCTTACATGTTGAAGGAGATCCTAAAATGTCCATAATATTCGTATTGACATCTTGGTCGCAGTTCGAGTCATTCATGACCACTAATTCTCGATTCAAACTATCATTTTTACCAGCTGTGATGTTGACCACTGGACTTGACGAATGGTGATGGCGACCATCATGTTGTAAAGTAGGCTCAACGGCAGCATTACGCATGAACAACTTTGCTTGATCGATGCAATGGAAACCTTTATATAAAGCACTTGGGTATTTATTTACACATTCGTGACAATCTTAAAATTATCTACAGTACTAGTCTTTTGGCCGATAGCAACAGAATAATACTTAAAGTTCCGCTGTTTACCTTTCAATATCATCTTTGTTTGTCCCGTAGTGCACATGGCGGCGGCCATATTGTTCTCTCGTGAGTCGTCATCGCTGTGGAGACACACCAGGTCCTCTAGCTTGTCTTCAGGTCGTTTACCATCCGTCATCATCGGTCAGTTAGCTCTTCGGATATTCATAAACACCAATGAATGTCTGTATTTGGGATATTCTACTGTTTTGACGAAGAACTTGTAAGATTTGGTTCGATGGTCTCACAAGAGAGGTTTTCAACACGAAGCGCCTCAACTATAGCACATACTCATTTGTAAATAAAAGTCAATGGTGGGTCTGTTTCAAATGACAATTTGTGTTGTGCAACTTCAATTCCCCTATGTTACCCTGTTTCCAAATCGTAAATAACTTCATGTAATTAGCGACAGGAATTCACGGGGCTTGGAGGGCTATTTGTTTTACAGAAGGTTTCTTAAGAAGCCGTGGGTAAAAGGCTTTGGCCTTACACATATGATCCAAATAACTCTTCCTCTTCTTCACCTTTTGGAGGAACAGCAAACCATGCGATAGCACCTGCAAGGAATGCGCAGGTTTTACTGTCTCTTCCTTCTCCACGCTGTATAGATTTTAATGAGATAGAACTCAAAAGCTGCAGTTCATGTAAAAAAAATAAAAACTAGAAGGGTTTACCAGCAAAGACAGGTTAGCAAAATGCATTTAGTTCTGTCACATAGTTTAGTGGCATTATTGCAAGTAGTGTCATAATTACAATAAACATGATTTTTTAAATACTCCCCGTGTGAACCCACAAAACAATTTTATCCGTTTACATAAAGCTAACGACGGCATTTCAAACAAAGGATTCACCGTAACGGTTATTAGTGCTACGATATAGTGACCGAGTGGATCATTGTCATTATTTTTGTAGGAAACACGATTGTGCTTTGACTTTGTTCATTTGACCCGGATCCCTGATTTTTTATGCTTGTGATTAGTCCTAATGGTGTTTCAGGACCAAAGTGAGGTCCTTCTACTAGGTCGCCCTGCTGTTTTGTATCCCGTTTGTTATGACAATCATCCTATCTTCTTAGAGGAGAAGCAATAAGAGGGAAGAGGACAATCATCAAACAATAAAAGCAAGGAATCGTACCATACTGCAACTGATGAAAGGACTCTGCTTTGGTGATAAAACATCATTAGCAGGAATCAAAAACACAACACCATTTAGGGGTGGGGGGCAAGGTCATATGACCAAAGTAAAAACACTCAGCTTATTTTCGGCTCAGTCCATTCCTCATGGCACAATTTATCCGAGGCTTTTTCAGTTTTTTCTTCTCATTCATATAGTTTATCAATAGGTAGATTGATAAATGTATCAGAGTAAGTTCCACTCTGAGGTTTTATATCTAGTGGTGGGTATAAAGGGACAACGTGCTAAAGGACATAGTTGTAATTCTTAAGTAGGTGTCTTGGTTTTCTAGGATGCGTGTTCTCTTATTAGGAAATACTTTGGGATGATCAAGTTATTTCGGCCGGTAGAAGCCTGAGAATCAGTTTCCTATCACATCAATCGTTGGATCTTCATTGACCGCGCCCTTTCTGGGCTAGGGAACTCAAGCGAATATCAATGATTTCGGAATTGAGAGTCAAGAATCAGGCTGCCTGGCATTTCATTTGCATGAAATGGAGGTCGTGTTTCTTTACTGAAACACTTCCTTTATCATTTTAACAGTGTTGTAATGATTCTGTGACGTAGCCATTCGATATGACTTGAATTTATGACAATAACTGTGACCTATAGTAACCACTTCTGCACGTGGTGCATCGTGAGAACGATCCCCTTGTTTATTTTCGTGACCTTTTGATGTAACCGTTCATCCGCTCTTAGCGAACGTATTGTTTTGACAACAGCTTAAGTCATCAGCACCGACCGGACACTTAAGCAGGACCTCCTGCGTTATGTTGACAGATGTACTACGGGAGCGACCCTTCCTGTCTTTCACGTATGCCGACTGTCTTAAGGTAAAGTGCGACGAATTCGGACGCGCACACGCTTTAGAACGGTTTCTGCGCAGATTTAACTCCAGCCTGCCGCAAATGGGTTATTTTGCCAGCGCATGTATTTAACATCACCTGTCATTGTTGAAATTGCGCTTTTACCTAATTTTTTGACCCAGTCTCTTAGAAATACATGTGACCTTTAACCTTGTCATATTTGACGCCCTAGGAAGCTGGATTTATTCAATATGAGCGCAAAATTAACATTTCTCTCCCATTTACTTGGCGCATATTACCCATTCACGTGGAGATATTGTAAAAAGTAGCATGGTGACACCCTTTTATTAAAAGTGTAAACTAAATGGTATTATGTCAGGATTTTATGCGCCAAGTTTGGTCAAAATGACACCATTCAAAGCGACAGGAAGAAAGTTCGAAAATTATGTAGTGATATAATTTCGATATCGTCATTTTGTAATCGATACTAATGTTAAAATTTCTTTACAAACATCATGAAAACTATACATTCGATAGATATTGATCTTAATCCTTGGTATTTATTAAAATTAACTCATTTGCTAAGCGTTTTATAAATTGCTTCTTTAGTTTAGTGAATTATATCATTTTTATTTATTTCTAACGACGCCATTTTAAACGTCCGTTTCCATGGAAACGAGCGTGGTGACCCCCATTTTTTATTTCATTTTTGCACTGCACAACTTCAAAGAATATTTGTGCAAAGTTCAAGAAAATGACAGCACAACCTAATTTTGACGTAATTCGTAGTGCTTCACCTTAAGTTAATTCTTTAGATAATGATAGACGCATAGCAAAGTCATGACAAAGCAAGATATTCACCCGATATAAACTCTGCATTTTAATGTGTTAGGTAGAACCTGTTGCGACGCTCGAGACGACACTGACCGTGACTGACGCCTATTATTAGACTAGTGTGAGACATAGAAGTTTTACCGTGTAACTTATGTTACTCAGCTGAATAAAGTGCTACGACTTAGAGTATATTTGTGTACCCGTTGCCGTCTCTACTGCCTGACGTTTCCCTGCCACAGAGTGTACGTATCCGATAATAGCTATATCACAACCACGCTACGTGACATATTTGGTGTGCAGCGGTTCGGATCGACTCAAGCCAGCGCCTTCTGCTCGACGTGATATTTTGGTGACGCTCATCATTCGAAGGATTGGTACGTACATTTGTGTTGCTCGAACATTGCTTGTATTATAATGCCAGGCCGTAGACAACGATCAATCGACACCCCTGTTTCAAGATATCCTGATATGGCCGGATATACCGAAGCCCGAACTGTTGTAACTCCATCAAGATTTTATGGAAGACTTGGTGACGACGTTGAAACTTTTCTGAAAGAGTTTGATCGAGCTGCCAGGGCTAATAGGTGGTCAGACGAACGCAAGGCCGAGATTTTGCCCGCCTATCTACGAGAATTTGCAGCCGACTTTTGGAATGACTTGAACGATCATACCAAGTACGACTATGACCAAGTTACTGCGGCCCTGAGAGAAAATTTCCTGCCAAAAGAAACTCAGAGACTTTTCTACAACGAACTGTATAATCGCAATTTAGAAGCCAGGTGAGCCGTTGGAGGAATTCGCTAGAATTATACAGCGACTGACTCTGCGTGCTCACATGGATATGCCCTGTGAGTTTCAGTCTGAGCTCATGAGAGAACATTTCATCCATGGATTGCGCTCGTCTCTGAAGCGAATGGTGATGTCAAAAGACCCTGTTACGTTTGAAGAGGCCGTACATGTTGCAAAAGCCGAAGAGTGCAATGAAGAACTTGTCAACGGTAAGAGTGATGTTTCCTTATTCTCCACATTAGACCCCTTCAGTGCTAAATCAGCCAGCCAAGAAGACACAACTGTGGCTGCTGTACAACAGCCCACTTCCGAAAATATAATGCAATCGATGTTAGAGACTTTAATGAAGAAAATGGAGACAATGATAGACGAAAAGATGGAGAAATTTAATGCCCCATTAGAAAAGAATTCTGACTCTGCTGATAAGTCTGCCCCAGCTAACCGCACGGCCAATCGAGATAGACGTTTTTAACGTAATAGAGGTGCGCCCGACAGAAACCAGCGAACCACCGATAGGGTGCCGATTTGTAATATTTGTCACCGTGTTGGGCACATGCAGCGTCATTGTCCTGATCGCTAAAATCAGCGAAAACAGCCGCAAATGTCCCAGCAAATGCAGCCGACCGCTGGATATCCATTTATTCAGCCACAGCAGCCTGCTCAATTCAACCCACCCACTTGGTTCCCGCCACAACAGCAGCAAGCAAGTCAATTTCAACCACGACAACAGCAGAATTCATCAAACTAGAAACTGTCATCGGACGAGGGGATACCCAGATGGCAGACGTTAAATTTGATGATGTCCCCGGATTAATAGATACAAAGGAAGTAGACACCGATGACGATAATGAGGACGAAATACGGACTTATGTTATCGGAACAATTAATCATTGCTGTAGTATTGACGGAAAGATTGGTGATGATTATGTCAAGATGTTAACAGACACTGATATCCAGAACAATGATAGTAAGTGAAAAGTTACATCAAACTTTGCCTAGTTTGAGGAATAAACCGCTGTTGCAGACATCTGGAATTTGTGTGAAAACATTGGAAGGAAACAAACTAAACATCGTGGGAAGAATAGAAGTCGACTTCGAGATTGCCGGTAAGAAATTTCCCTATCCTGCTTATGTTATTGCAAATTCCATGTATGACTGTTTGATCGGAGCTGATTTAATGAATGATATCGGACTTGACATCATGTTCACTAAACAACAAGCCACCGTAGAGGGATGTGATACCCCGCTGAAGGTTAATGGTGGCCGTAGTAAAAGTCGTGTGAAAGACTGTTCGGTAGTCGCCTTAGAAACTTTAGTAGTTCCTGCCCGTTCACATAAAATGTTCATGGCAGCCATAGATGTAGACGATGGACATTGTGGCTTTGTGGAAGCGCGCCAACGTGATCATGTTAAGTTGGGCGTTGGCTTGGCAAGGGCCTTCGTGACTGTAAATAATGGGCGTGCCCCTGTTCTAGTTGTAAACCCAAGAGAGAAGCCTGTGAAGATATACAGATGTACGAACCTTGGTGTGTTTGAAACTGCTGACGACGATAATGTTATTGCGTGTATAGCGAATATGGGTGCTGAAAATGACGATGTGTGTAATAATTATGATCACCCAGTGATTGCCGGTTCTAGGTAGACGTGTCTTGACGAGGACTGAGGAAATTGCGACCAAGGCAAATTACTGGCACCCGGCCCGGATAAGGTGTTGCCCGAAGGTGGTAATTTGAGGGTCCGCATGAATGTGTGTGGAGACGACAGATTTGTCTGCCGAACAGACAAGACAGCTGGATTTAAATATGTCACATAGCGTGGTTGTGATATAGCTATTATCGGATACGTACACTCTCTGGCAGGGAAACGTCAGGCAGTAGAGACAGCAACGGTACACAATATATTCTAAGTCATAGTACTTTATTCAGCTGAGTAACATAAGTTACACGGTAAAACTTCTATGTCTCACACTAGTCTAATGATAGGCATCAGTCACGGTCAGTATCGTCTCGAGCGTCGCAAAAGGTTCTACCTTAACACACTAAAATGCAGAGTTATATCGGGTGAATATCTGGCTTTGTCATGACTTTGGTATGCGTCTATCATTATCGAAAGAATTAACAAAAGACAGTCGGCATACGTGCAAAGGACAGGAAGGTCGCTCCCATCAGTACATCTGTCAACATAACGCAGGAGGTCTTCCTTAAGTGTCCGGTCAGTGTTAATGACTTAAGCTGTTGTCAAAACAATACGTTCACTAAAGACGGATGAACGGTTTTATCATAAGGTCATGAAATAAACAAGGGAATCATTCTCACGATGCACCACAGTGTAGAAGTGGTTTACTATAGGTCACAGTTATTGTCATACAATTAAAGTCATATGAATGGCTACGTCAAACCTCCCAACCAAGATCAGAAGGCATCCTCGCTCGATCTACAAATCAAAAGTAACAAAAACTAATTAAATCGAATCAGATATCATACTGAAAATTCTATGAAAAAGAAATCACGAAAAGTTCTCAATTCACTAGTCTAAAGTTCATTCATGTCCGAGATTCGTATTCAGTAATCAGTCCTCTGTCCAGTATATTATCAGGCGGTTGGTTCCCACGTGTCATCTTCAGGGCGGTAACCTTTCCATCTGACACGATAGCGGGTTTTGTGACGACCGTCCTAATTAGTTACAGTTCGGTGATCGACATTTCTAAAGGCCTGATACACATCATTAGTTTCGTTGTCATCGCCATTTCTCCGGTAGTATTAAGTATGGGTGTCATGAAGTTGGGTTATTGTGTAATGCTAGTGGATGTTTATACAAATATTAACCAATGTTTGATTGTACCAGGTGTATAAGTAATACTTTGGCAACTTAGGATTATCTACTTTGGCAACTTATGATTATCTTAAATACCCAAAAGCTTCTTAAGGTAAACACCTGGTAATATTTTAATCCTTTAATAAAGCTGCATTGTTTCATGATTTCTTAGAAGCTGATCTGATGATCGGCTTAGATAATTGCAAGCTGCTTAATGATGTTATCGCAATCTTTTAATTACACAAATTATAAGACAAAAGAAACCAAAGAGATTCTACTAGAATGTAATGTTCATGTTTAACTTATACAGTGAGATTGGAATATTTTGTATCTCTGACGAATCCATGGCAATTATTTTGTCATATGACTATGGCTAGCCAATTAAACTAGCCTTTGAACTTATTAGGAGGAGCTTCTGTGTTTTGGCATTATAAATTGAGTAGCTTTCAGTGGAATTGCTAGATCTTGGTTTAGACGCAAGTGCTGCGTAATAAACAAGTCTCCTTCTCAAGAAGTACTGTCTCTGTATGAGTCTGTGTTTGCTGCTGTGTGTTAGAGTTACGTCCAAGTCCAGCCCGAGCTACAAGTCCTACAGAGTTAGTAGAAGTCCCGACTTCTGACTTTGTTACATGGTGGCAGCGGTGGGATCATCTACCAAGCTACTCAGCACCTGAGCTCATCGAAAGCAGTTACAACAGAAGCTGACAGGGCAGAGGCTCGGAGAAGAGGTTGGCAGTCAGTGTGATCGGTAGTTATCAACAGAGGTAAAGTGGACCTGCTGTATCAGACTACAGAAGCTGACAGGGGAGACGTTCGGAGAAGTGTTGGAAGTCAGCGTGATTGGTAGTGCTCAACAGAGGTGAAGTGGACCTGCTGGATCAGACTACAGGAGCTGACAGGAGGACGTCTGAAGAAGTGCTGAGAACAGAACCGGTGGTGAAATCAGCATAAGTAGTGCTGTGGTGACATTGTGGTGAAGCTCATAGTCATAGGACCAGAAGCGGTGAGTGATCACATTTAGTATCAATAAGAGATTTTGACGTGTGTTTTTCATTTCTTGTTTGTTTTGTTAATTTGTGAAAAGATGTCCATGGCCTTAAGAAGTAGT
The DNA here is from genome assembly GCF_041260155.1 of Ptychodera flava. Lineage (NCBI taxonomy): Eukaryota > Metazoa > Hemichordata > Enteropneusta > Ptychoderidae > Ptychodera > Ptychodera flava. The sequence continues at coordinate 2,938,965 of NW_027248279.1, read as the reverse complement.
GCAGCTAATGTTCAGCTGACAGGGATGAAAATACAAGGGCGGAAACACAGGAAGAACAAACTAGTCCAAATCTTACAGCTGATCAATTATTTCAAATTGGAATTGAAAAAATTAGAGATAGCAGATAGAGCGGCTCAGAGGGAATGGGAAAGGGAAGAAAAGGCAGCACAAAGGGAGCATGAAAGGCGTCTTGCAGAACGTACTGAGACAAGGTTGGTGAATTTGCCAGCCCAACGTATAGATAGTAAAATCAAAATATTACCTCTCGATGAGAAGGATGATATTGATGTGTATTTGCGTACATTTGAACAAATAGCTAGGACTAGTATGTGGGCTGAAGATACTTGGGTGGTGAGATTGGCCCCATCCTTGACTGGGAAAGCTAGGGAGGCATACATTGTATTATCCCCAGAGGATGCTGCAAATTATCCAAAACTGAAAGAGGCAATACATAAGCGATATGAATTGAATGCAGAAGCCCATAGGCTTAAATTTAGAACATTGTATCCCATGCCCCAAGAGACATACACAGAATGGGGAACAAAATTAAAGGGGAAGTTCACCAAGGATGATTTTTACATATGTGGTAGCTCTGTGGTCATTTACCCAGAAAAGCTATTTTCACCATTTATAACTCGCTGGATTTTTTACGAAAATGATAAAAATAGTACAGGAAGTTGCCCATGTAATTTGAATCATGGGAAAAAAGCCCCAAGCTTGGAGCTTGCATCATGTGATATGGAAGGGACCATCTTCGGATGGGTATGGCCCCCATATTGCCCACTCACAGCAACACAGTAGTAAACTGCAACACAAACTCTGACAGTGGACAGTTTATTATAAATGATTCACCGTTTATGCAAGGATTAGTCAGTATAAACAAAAGTTGGATGTAAATACGCACAGCCTGGTTTAAGCATGGGTGAGTGGACAATGCCATACCCATGGGATAATGGTGCCTTCCATATCACATTATGCAAGCTCTAAGCTTGGTGCTTTTTCCCATGATTCAAATTACATGGGCAACTTCTTGTACTATTTCTATCGGTTTTTGTAAAAATCGTGCAAGTTATAAATGGCGAAAATAGCTTTTCCGGGGTAAGTGACCACAAAGCTAGCATATATGTAAAATCATCCTTGGTGAACTTCCCCTTTAAGGGCCATGTGTAATCACTGGTTGGAAATAGAAGAAGTGAAAAGCTTAGATGATTTGAAAGGAGTTCTGCTCAGAGAACAAATTTATGCTATGCTACCAAAAGATCTGTGTCTCTGAATAAATGACAAAAAGCCAGCATCAGTTCAGGAAGTTCTTGGCCTGGCTGACGATTATGTTACAAATAGAGGAGGCATCAAACTCAATTCTAAGTCTGAGACCACTTCTTATAAACAAGGGAGGGAAATTCGGTAATCACAACAGTTATCCCGAGCCAAAAAAGAGGGGGAGGGATAATCGCCAGGGTAATGGAAATTTCTTTGGTAAGTGTTTTAACTGTGGGAATTTAACAGGGCATAAATTGGTACAGTGCCCCGATAAAGCTACTAGAGCGGAAGCAAAACCTGTCTCAATGTGAAAAGATTCTAATGCCAACGTTGAGGTCCAGCTTAGCCCGTATGAAGCATTTGGTACAATAAACGGACAGAAAGTTGTAATCTTACGTGATACAGGCTGCACACAGTCAATTGTTAATCAGAAATTTGTGACCCCTGAATCTTAAACAGGTAACTCAGTTACAATCAGTGGAGTTGATGGTATTCCCAGGAAATATCAATTAGCTAAAGTTTTCTTGGAGTGTGAATACTTTTCAGGTTGATATCTGTAGCTGTCTACTCGAAACTAGAGAGAGATATTTTGTTTGGCAATGAGATAGGCAGTGCATGGGATGACTATTTTGTGCTAAACACACTAAAAACATGCAAGATACAAATAAAGCTTTAATGGTTACAAGTAGTAGGCAAAAGAGACTAGATGAACAAGCTAAATTGGAAGAACAAGACTTAAAAGACGCCAGGGTCAAGAGTAAACAAATTATAGATGATCAGGATGTAAATGAAGAACTTCCTTTGAATACAGATAAGCTAAGCTCAACAGCTGTCACTAACAAGATAGAACAGGGCCAAACGTCAGACAATTATAAAGTTACCAATGGAATGTCAGAGATAGAAGATCACATAGATAGAGAACTAAGTTTACCCACAGATCCAAAAACACTTAAGGTACTACAGGAAAGTGATAAACCCTTGTAGGCATCAGAGATCGTGCTATGCAGAAACATTATTGACAAATTGCGAACAGGGTACTTTAACCATGATGGTATTCTATACAGAAAGTGGAGCTCCTGTCGGCAGAATAATAAGATTTATGAGCAAATCATTGTCCCAAAACGATGCCGCCAGGAAATTCTACGATTGGCTCATGATATTCCACTAGCAGGACATTTAGGCATCGAGAAAACAACTGATAGGATTCTCCAAAATTTCTATTGGCCAGGCATATTTTCTGATGTAACTGAATACTGTAAGTCTTGCCCTGACTGTCAGAAGACAGCTCATGCTCGCAAAGGAGATAGAGCCCCACTTAACCCACTCCCAACCATCGATGTTCCCTTTAGAAGAATATGCATGGATATTTTAGGTCCCCTTCCCCGTAGTGAGGCAGGGAATCGCTACCTACTAGTCATAACTGATTATGCAACACGGTTTCCTGAGGCAATACCGATAAAAAACCAGGAAATGAAAACTATAGCCGATGAACTAGTTATCTTCTTTTCAAGAGTAGGAATCCCGCAGGAGATCATTTCAGACCAGGGAACAAATTTCACATCCCTTCTCATGAAACAATTTTGCAGCCAATTACAGATGACCCATGTTAAATGCAGTCCTTATCAGAAACGAAGTACCAGGCTAGTTGAGAATTTTAATGACACATTAACACATGCTCCGCAAGTATGAATGGAATAAGCCCTTATCCTATGACAAATATATGCTCTACCTTTTATTCGCCTACAGAGAAGCACAACTACGTTCAACTGGGTTTTCACCCTTTGAATTGTTGTATGGGAGACCAAATTGAGGGCCACGTTCAATTGCAAAAGGATTGTGTAGAGGTGAGTTAGCAGAATCACCATCAATTGTCAGTTATGTTCTTGCAATGCGAGAAAGGATGAGAGAAATGATGGAAATTGCACATGAAAATGTAATACAGTCCCAAGCTATTCAAAAGACTTGGAACAACAAAGTATCCCATAATAGATCCTTTAAAGCAGGTGATAAGGTACTTCTTCTGTTACCAACCAGTAGTGGTAAATTAGAGGCTAGTTGGCAGGGCCCATTTGTAATTACTCGCAGAACAAACAACATTGAGTATGAAGTGAATATAAGCAGTAAACGGAAAATGCTCAGAATTTCCATGTCAATCTGCTTAAACCCTGGGTTGAAAGACAAAACTCTTGTATGTTCGTAGACCTCTCCAATATCAATGATGAAACCGCAAATGTGGATGATGTTAGGTTTAGGCCTCAATTAGTTCAAACTCAGGGATGGGAAAACAGCACTATCTCAGAAACTCTGAATGATACGCAAAAGCAGGAGGCCCAGTCCTTGCTAAGAGAGTACAAGGACATATTTTCAGATGTGCCTGGTAGAACTTCAATTGCCGAACACAGGGTTATAACTTCAACTGAAGCCCCAGTCCATCAAAAACCGTATCGGTTACCTCCCGCCACAAAAGATGCAGTGAAAGTCGAGCTTGAGCAAATGCTCAAAGCTGGTATAATTTATTTATTTATTTATTTATTTATTCGGAAATCCTACGGGATCAAGTCCCATTTACAGGTTCCTCAAAAGCTCAAAAGAAAACGGTTAAAAAACACTGAACAAGACAGCACCAAACAGAAAGTATTTAGGCCTACAAAACTAAAATCAAGTGTAGGACACACACAGACAAAGAACAAAGCAAACAACAAGAACAGCCATTAAAAAATAACTTGTCTAATGTTAGACTTAAATGAGTCATTAAAAATATCAATATTATGATTATTACTAAACAATTCATTAAAATTACTCATACATCTATTAAGAGGAGAAAATTTAAAAACATTGATACGGCTACGAGGTGGTCTGAACGTGGGACAGGTGCGCAAAAGTTTGCCAGGTGCATTAAAGCATAGCTTTGATAAAACATCTGGTAAATTATAAACTCCAGTTGCACACTTGTGTAAAAACATCATATCAAGATAACAGCGACGTTTCTCCAAAGTTGGTAAGTTGAACAAGGTACAGAGAGCTTCATACTGGTCAGCATGATATGAAATATGTGTTTTGAAACACAAATATTTTATGAATTTACGTTGAACATTTTCAAGTAATTCCATATCTGATTTTTGCCAAGGGTTTCAGACAACAACCTTCAGAGAGTCCTTGGGCTTCGCTAATTGTCTTAGTTCCCAAAAAAGATGGTACTCTTAGGTTCTTGCACAAATTATCGCAAGCTCAGTGAAATCACTCAATTTGACCCTTACCCTATGCCAAGAATTGATGAAATTCTAGACCAGGTTGGCCAATCTAGATATATTAGTACTCTTGACCTAACAAAGGGGTATTGGCAGATCCCGTTAGATAAAGATGCTAGGGAGAAATCAGCATTTATAACACCATATGTCTTATTGGAATGTTTGGTAATGCCGTTTGGACTGCAAAATGCTCCTGCAACATTCATGCAACTTATGGCTAGAATTTGGAATAGTTATGAAACCTTAGCCAAAGCCTATTTGATGATATGAGTGTCCACAGTGATGGCTGGAAACTGCAATTGTCTGATCTGAGGGCAGTTTTGGACCGTGTTTGGGATGCTAACCTTACACTAAGACCAGACAAGCGTTTCATAGGTATGCCTAATGTCAAACTATTCAGTCACTTAGCAGGGTATGGTACAGTTCAACCAGACCCTGAGAAAGTTGATGCCATCAAGTCCTTCCCAAGGCCAGTCACAAAGAAAGATGTCCATTCCTTCCTCTGTCTGGTCAGCTATTATAGGAAATTCATTCCTAATTTCTCAGCTATTGCAAGTGTCTTAACAGACCTCACAAAAAAGGAAACCCAAATTATGTCTTTTGGAATACAGAATGCGAAAATGCATTCGATGCCTTGAAGGAAGCCTTGATGTCCGAACCAGTATTAGGCAGTCCTAATTTGGACACAGAGTTCATTGTTCAAACTGATGCTTCAGAAAGAGAAATCAGTATTGTTCTAAGCCAAGATGATAGTGAAGGTGACGAACACCCAAGTTATGTATCTCAGTAGGAAACTCCTACCAAGAGAAGAGTCTTATCCAATCATAGAGAAGGAATGTCTTGCAATTGTTTAGGCAGTAAAGAAACAACATGTCTACCTTTATGGTAAACCCTTCTGTGGTATAAACAGATCACAAGCCATTGAAATGGCTAGAAAAAATGAAAGATGATAACAGCTGTTTGTTATGATGTTCACTACAACTTCAGCCTTACTCCTTCAGCGTTCAGCACTGGCAAGGAGTTTGCAATAATAATGCAATTGCATTGTCAAGAATATAAATGATGTTTAGCTACAAGAAGATACTCTTTGAGTAGATATTAGTCTGTATTTTTTATATTAGAATTTTTTTAACACACATCAATCTCCTTGTTGATCTATTTGTGATTCACTCATGTATTGTACAATTGTTTAGTGTAATAACTGCCAAATGTGTACAAGTTTACTTTCAGAGACAGTAGTGGTGGACAATGCCAGCTTGCTGAGATTGTCATCATCGACAAGAAGAATAAGGTAAAACAAACAAACAAACAAAGCACCGCTTTGATTATTGAAATAGGGAGGTGTCACGGTATTTGACATTAACTCTGGACCACATTACTGTATCATTCATGAACACTGACTTTTACCATCATAAACCGCAATAATATACACGAACACTGACTGATTTTTATCATCACAGATTGCAATATTAAAAACAGAAAAAAAGCACCGCTTTTTCTAGAGGAAGAATGGAGATGTCATGAAGTTGGTTTTTGTGTGATGCAAGTGAATGTTTATACAAATATTAACCAACGTTTGATTGTACCAGGTGTATAAGTAATACTTTGGCAACTTATGATTATCTCTTGAAAACTTATGATTATCTTAAATACCCAAAAGCTTCTTAAGGTAAACACCTAGTAATATTTTAATCCTTTAATTAAGGTGCATTGTTTCATGATTTCTTAGAAGCTGATCTGATGATCAGCTTAGATAATTGCAAGCTTCTTAATGATGTTATCGGCAATCTTTTAATTATACAAATTAGAAGACAAAAGAAGCCAAAGAGATTCTACTAGAATGTAATGTTAATGTTTAACTTATACAGTGAGATTTGAATATTTTGTATCTCTGACGAATCCATGGCAATTATTGTGTCATATGACTATGGATAGCCAATTAAACTAGCCCTTTAACATGTTAGAAGGAGCTTCTGAGTTTTGGCATTATAAGTTTATCAGTTTTAAGTAGAATTGTCATACTTCTGTTTAGACGTGAATGTGGCGTAATAAACAAGTCTCCTTCTTAAGACTTACTGTCTTTGCATGAGTCTATATTGGCTACTGTGTGTTACGTCAAGCCCAAATTCAGCCTAAACTATAGGTCCTACAAAGTTAGTCGAACTGCCGCACTTCTGACTTCGTTACAATGGGATTCTCATTAACATTATCGCAGTCAATAATGTCATTAGTGTCTATTACGGTATCATTATTTTCCGTAGGGTCAATTACAGAGTCAGTATCGGTATTTCCATTGTCAGTGTCCGGCAATTCATGTGGTCTATTGTTAGGGTCCGTATATGGTTTCATTCCGATTCACATGCACAACTTGTTGCTTGCGTCGCCAATCACACGTGGCGAGGCGATAGTTCACAGGTGTTACTTTTTCCACAACACGATAAGGACCATGCCATGGGTGAAGCAACTTCGGTGATAATCCTCGTTTCCTAACAGGTGTATACAACCATATTTTATCTCCAATGTCATAGTTAATGTCCTTAGCGCGCTTGTCATACTGCATCTTCTGCTTTTGCTGCGCTAACTGAATATTATCGTGGACAAGTGGCTGAATTTCGCACAATCGTTGAACCACTGTCTCACCATAGTCCTTAGGGTCAGTGAAGGTCGTTGTCGGCTTAGTGAGGGTAACATCAATTGGTAATCTCGGTTCTCTTCCGTACAATGTATAGAAAGGCGACTCCTTAGTCGATTCCTGCTTACATGTCCGGTACGAAAACAATGCCATCGGCAAATATAGATCCCAGTCAGTCTGATTATGATTGACGTACATACTTAATATTGTCATAATTGTCCCGTTAAGCTTTTCAACCAATCCGTCTGTCATCTGGTGATAACTAGTCGTATGTAATTTTCTCGTACTCATTAATTCACAAGTCTTTTGCACCAATGTCGACAGGAAGTTTCTACCACGATCAGACAACAATGTCCGAGGCGCAGAATGTCGGGCAATAATCTCATCGACTAACAGTCGGGCAACAACATCTGCAGTTGTCTTTTCAACGGCAAAGGCTTCAGGCCAACGTGTAAGATAATCTGAAAACACAATAATAAAGCGATTACCTCGTTCAGTAGTTGGAAGTGGTCCTAATACGTCAACAGCTACACGATCAAAGGGGCCATCAACAGGTATAGGCTGTAACGGTGCAACTGGTAAATTCTTTGGAGTCTTTTTCGTAGAGCAGTCAACACACGATTTACACCAGTGTTCAATGTCTTTAAACATTCCAAACCAATAGAATCGTTCTTGTATCTTACTGTACGTCTTGTGGAACCCTAGATGACCTGAGGTGACCTCGTCATGGCATGACGTCATCACTTCATCCTGCAGGGCGCGAGGAATGACAAGCTGTTTACGCACGTCTCTTCGCCGTCTCCCTGGGGCGGGCATCCACAGATGATACAGTACACCATCGTCAATAACATACTGGTCAGCATATAAAACAACTTTCCTAGCTGTCTTCGTATCGGTGGAAGTTCATCATCGATCAAGTACGATATAAGCGGTTGCAAAGTCAAATCACGTCGTTGCAATTCTCTAACTCGGTCTAATTGAAGTCCAGGGCTGTCTGTCGCTGCGATGATGAAGTCACGTGCACTTTTGTCTTCATCATCGTCTTGCGGTCGTCTGGAAAGTCCATCTGCATTTCCATGTTTTGTCCCTGGGCGGTGTTGAATTTCAAAGTCATATTCTTGCAAGGTCAATGACCAGCGGGCGAGTCGTCCTGTAGGCTCCTTAATAGTCATTAACCATTTCAGTGGGTTGTGGTCAGTAATAACAGTGAAGCGTCTACCATATAAGTATGGTCGGAAATGCTTAATCGACCAAATTATGGCTAGAGCTTCTTTCTCAATCGTCGAATAGTGTTTCTCATGTTTTGTCAAAGTTCGGCTAGCATAAGAAATAACAACTTCTTTCTTATCACGTACCTGTACTAAGCAAGATCCAATGCCAGTATCACACGCATCTGTATGCAGAACAAAGGGTTCATCAAAATCAGGGTATCCGAGTATGTGGTGTTGAAATAAGCGCTAACTTCAAAGTGCAGAAAGCGTCTTCACATTCGGTACTCCAATTAAACACACTGTCCTTCATCAAAAGTTTATTTAGCGGTGACGTCACTTTGGCAAAGTTCTGCACAAATCGTCGATAGTATGATTACTAATCCAAGGAAACTTCGTAGTTGACGAACATCCTTTGGGCGCGGATAGTTCTTACTGCACCAATCTTCTTAGGATTCGGTTTAATTCCATCTCGGGTCACAACATGTCCCAAGTACTCGATTTCAGTCTTACAGAAGTGACATTTTCTACGTTTCAATTTCAGTCCCGCTTTTCGAAATGATCGAAGACCTCACGCAAATGGCGGAGATGCTCATTCGAATGTTTTCGAAAACACAATGAGTCATCAAGGTAAATCAGGCATATTTCCCATTGAAGTCCAGCAAGTATTAATTCCATTAGCATTGAAAGGTACTTGGCGCGTTACATAATCCAAAGGCATAACATTAAATTCATAGAGTCCGTTGTATGAAACAAAGGCGTTCTTTTCTCTATCTTCCGGCGCGACCTCAATTTGCCAATATCCTGATGCTAAGTCCATAGTCGAAAATAACGTGCTTGCACGAGGGCATCCAGACTATCGTCGATGCGCGGACAGTGGGTAAACATCCTTCTTCGTAACATTGTTAATTTCCGAAATCAACGCAGAACACTTGCGATTGGTCCGATTTGGAAACAAGAAGAATCGGGGCCGACCATGGGCTCGTTGAAGGTCGAATAATGTCTTTGTCCAACATAGACTTAATATGTTCTCGTACAACAGGTCGTTGACTGGCGGGAACGCGATATTGGCGTTGCTTAATCGGAGGATGCTCACCAGTGTCAATACGATGTTGTACAATAATTGTCTTTCCCAATCGTTGTCATTCTTTGCAAATACATCGTCATATTCCAATAATAGCTCGTCCAGCTGTCTTGTCTGTTCGGCAGACAAATCTGTCGTCTCGCACACATTCACGCGGCTCCTTGAATTACCACCTTCGGGCAACACCTCATCCGGGCCGGTTGCCAGTAATTCGCCTGGGTCACAATTTCCTCGGTCCTCGTCAGGCGTCTACCTAGAACCGGCATTCACTGGGTGATCATCATTATTACACACATCGTCATTTTCAGCACCCATATTTGCTATACACGCAATAACATTATCGTCGTCAGCAGTTTCAAACACACCAAGGTTCGTACATCTGTATATCTTCACAGGCTTATCTCTTGGGTTTACAACTAGAACAGGGGCACGCCCATTATTTACAGTCACGAAGGCCCTTGCCAAGCCAACGCCCAACTTAACATGATCACGTGGGCGCGCTTCCAAATGCCACAATGTCCATCGTCTACATCTATGGCTGCCATGAACCTCTTTGTGAACGGGCAGGAACTACTAAAGTTTCTAAGGCGACTACCGAACAGTCTTTCACACGACTTTTACTACGGCCACCATTAACATTCAGCGGGGTATCACATCCCTCTACGGTGGCTTGTTGTTTAGTGAACATGATGTCAAGTCCGATATCATTCATTAAATCAGCTCCGATCAAACAGTCATACATGGAATTTGCAATAACATAAGCAGGATAGGGAAATTTCTTACCGGCAATCTCGAAGTCGACTTCTATTCTTCCCACGATGTTTAGTTTGTTTCCTTCCAATGTTTTCACACAAATTCCAGATGTCTGCAACAGCGGTTTATTCCTCAAACTAGGCAAAGTTTGACGTAACTTTTCACTTACTATCGTTGTTCCGGATCCAGTGTCCGTTAACATCTTGACATCATCATCACCAATCTTTCCGTCAATACTACAGCTATGATTAATTGTTCCAATAACATAAGTCCGTATTTCGTCCTCATTATCGTCATCGGTGTCTACTTCCTTTGTATCTATTAATCCGGGGACATCATCAAATTTAACGTCTGCCATCCGGGTATCCCCTCGTCCGACGGCAGTTTCTAGTTTGACGAATTCTGCTGTTGTCGTGGTTGAAATTGACTTGCTTGCTGCTGCTGTGGCGGGAACCAAGTCGGTAGGTTGAATGGGGAAGGCTACTATGGCTGAATAAATGGATATCCGGCGGTCGGCTGCATTTCCTGGGACATTTGCGGCTGTTGTCGCTGATTTTGGCGATCAGGACAATGACGCTGCACATGCCCAACACGATGACAAATATTACAGATCGGCAACCCATTGGTGGTTCGCTGGTTTCTGCCGGGCGCATCTCTATTACGTTGAAAACGTCTATCTCGATGGCTGTGCGGTTGGCTGGGGCAGCTTTATCAGCAGAGTCAGAATTTATTTCTAAAGGGCATTAATTTCTCCATCTTTTCGTCTATCATTGTCTCCATTCTCTTCATCAAAGTCTCTAACATCGATTGCATTATATTGTCGGAAGTGGGCGGTTGTACAGCAGCCACAGTCGTGTCTTCTTGGCTGGCTGATTTAGCACTGAAGGGGTCTAATGTGGAGAATAATGAAACATCACTCTTACGTTGACAAGTTTCGTTGCTCTTCGGCTTTGCACTTCGGCTTTTGCAACACGTACGGCCTTTTCAAACGTAACAGGGTCTTTTGACATCACCATTCGCTTCAGAGACGAGCGCAATCCACGGATGAAATGTTCTCTCATGAGCTCAGACTGAAACTCACGGGGCTATCCATGTGAGCACGCAGAGTCAGTCGCTGTATAATTCTAGCGAATTCCCACCGGCTCACCTGGCTTCTGATTGCGATTATACAGTTCGTTGTAGAAAAGTCTCTGAGTTTCTTTGGCAGGAAATTTTCTCTCAGGCCGCAGTAACATGGTCATAGTCGTACTTGGTATGATCGTTTAAGTCATTCCAAAAGTCGGCTGCAAATTCTCGTAGCAAGGCGGGCAAAATGTCGGCCTTGCATTCGTCTGACCACCTATTAGCCCTGGCAGCTCGATCAAACTCTTTCAGAAAAGTTTCAACGTCATCACCAAGTCTTCCATAAAATCTTGATGGAGTTACAACAGTTCGGGCTTCGGTATATCCGGCCATATCAGGATATCTTGAAGCAGGGGTGTCGATTGATCGTTGTCTACAGCCTGGCATTATAATACAAGCAATGTTCGAGCAACACAAATGTACGTACCAATCCTTCGAAAGATGAGCGTCACCAAAATCACGTCGAGCAGAAGGCGCTGGCTTGAGTCGATCCAACCGCTGCACACCAAATATGTCACGTAGCGTGGTTGTGATATAGCTATTATCGGATACGTACACTCTGTGGCAGGGAAACGTCAGGCAGTAGAGACGGCAACGGTACACAAATATATTCTAAGTCGTAGTACTTTATTCAGCTGAGTAACATAAGTTACACGGTAAAACTTCTATGTCTCACACTAGTCAATAATAGGCATCAGTCACGGTCAGTGTCGTCTCGAGCGTCGCAACAGGTTCTCTACTTTAACACATAAAAATGCAGAGTTTATATGGGTGAATATCTTGCTTTGTCATGACTTTGGTATGCGTCTATCATTATCTAAAGAATTAACTAAAGACAGTCGGCATACGTGCAAAGGACAGGAAGGTCGCTCCCGTCAGTACATCTGTCAACATAACGCAGGAGGTCTTCCTTAAGTGTCCGGTCGGTGTTAATGACTTAAGCTAGTGACAAAACAATACATTCACTAAAGACGGATGAACGGTTACATCAAAAGGTCATGAAATAAACAAGGGAATCGTTCTCCACGATGCACCACGTGCAGAAGTGGTAACTATAGGTCACAGTTATTGTCATAAATTCCAAGTCATATCGAATGGCTACGTCACAATTCACTTAGACAATTCTTCAGTGGTAATATGCAGTGCATGGTTTCAGAACCTGTGTTACCTAGTTTACATAGCTTGGAGAGGTGCTATCTTTACAATATATATGATTAGTGAAATGCATTATATTGGTTGACACTCTCTCCAAGGATAATTATGGTTCCCTAGAGTGCACATTACATCAGTCCTTCATAGTCATTTGTGTTTTTAGGAGAGACCCCATATATACCTGTTGGCGACCCTTAACAATTGCGAACTACGGGTCTCCGCATCTCTCTGTCATGATCCTTTGGCCGAATGTTACTTAAAGCTCATTTGAGTTGGATTGGGATGTTCACTTACATCTTCACTGCAGTACCTATTTTAGGGAAAGCTGAGTCACAAAGTTTAGGTCATCAATAATTAGTGCAGCCGAATTGGCGGGTTTTGGTCTCTGAAGGTAGAGTCTATACACGACCATGGTGACCAGGTAGACGTTCTTATAGTATACACGATCGATCCCTTTCAGCACACCAGGCTCCCCTTTGTCTGTCAAGCAAGCACAAAGAGTCAGTCTACCAGCTCTGACACAATTTCCACTGATGGAATACGGGTCCTCTTTTTTCCACTCTCCAGGTAGAAAGACCGTGGTGACATCATCGACCTCAAACTCGTCTTTGGGGTTTGTCAAAGACCTTGTGCTGTGCATTGTGTAATACTGACGAGTTTTGTAATGACTTGCGCAAAATGTAATAAGGGGTATCAGCATTAAGTAATAAACTGACGCATTTTGTAATAACGTCTGCAGTATTTTGTAATAAACCAGTCTACACGTTTTGTAACAAGGGTATCAGCCTTTTTTAATAAATACTTGTTTACGCATAATGTAACAAGGGTATCAGCATTTTATAATAATTCGCACTTTGTAATAACAGTTAACGCATTTTGTAAGAATTTTAAAAACTCTTCCCAGTTTTAAAGCATTAACAGATATTTATTAACTTTGAATGGTATTACAAAGTGTGTGTTTACTCTGTAAGTCATTACAAATATTGATCGCTCTGTGACTTCAATTTCAAATTTAAAATATATTATACATCTGCCTTCACAAAAATAGAATCAGGCTTCCGTAAAACTGGCACGTAACGGGCATTCGATAACCACTTTACTTTCATATTATATGATAAACAGCGTCATTGAATGGCTCCATACTGAAACTCCTATACTGTACTTTGAAAATAACTTCTGTTAAAAGAAACAGAAGTAAATGTATTACGACTGTTTGAAGGTGAAAAATATTATGAGGTAATAACGAAAGTTCACCAAGACCGCACTGTACAAATATGGCACGACATCGCTGCTCGACTGGTACATCGAATGTTGGATGAGCGCGTAAACAAAGATGGCGCTTACCCTTAACCCGCTCGCAGTTAGGAAGTGATGCATAATATGCCTCTAAAGTGTATGGAATAAGGCATCGGAAACGACGGATGCATATATTCCTGATAAAAAGGAGATGTATAATAATTATTATTATCGAAAACACCCACACACTCAGACATTAGTGCAACGCATCGCCCGATGCGCTAAACGCGCACTTGACTACAAGTATGTGTCTATATACATTCTTTGCATTATTTTCGTAATAACCTTAACTAAACTGAAGTAATCTAAAAAAAAACAATTTAAACTAAAATAGTCAGAATAGTCTGATGTTTTATGATTTGACTTGTTTAGCTACTAAGTTGAAGTATATCTGACCTGTTGATATGTATGTATGTATGTATGTATGTACGTATGTACGTATGTATGTATGTATGTATGTATGTATGTATGTATGTATGTATGTATGTATGTATGTATGTATGTATGTATGTATGTATGTATGTATGTATGTATGTATGTATGTATGTATGTATGTATGTATGTATGTATGTAGTATGTATGTATGTATGTATGTATGTATGTATGTAGTACGTAGGCCTATGTAGGTAGGCCTATGTAGGTAGGCCTATGTAGGTAGGCCTATGTATGTATCTGTGCATCTATGTGAGTAGGAATGGGGGTTGGGAGGGAGGGAGGAAGAGTGTCTGAGTATATGTCTGTCTATCTGTCTGTCTGTCTGTCTGTCTGTCTGTCTGTCTATCTGTTCTATGGCTGTTATCATTTAATGATAATGGCAGATATTTGGTAGGTTTAACCAGTAAGATAGCGAGTCAAATTTAGCTTAATCATAGTATTGCAGGGCAGGTTATCCTAGCTCGTTGTCTAGACAAGTTTTACCATTTGGCGATAGCGTAGATTCAAAGGAGGAACACAAAGGAAAGAAATAGATCTGAGAAAACAAAACCATTACTCGGTAGATATGAATTGTCACCTTTTACATACAAAGAAAATTGGCAGGTCTGTCGATAGAGCTTTTTTTGTTCTCGTCTATTGGATGATTAAATAAATTATCATTCAGTTTTTTAATTGACTGTTTATTTCAGTGTATTTTGATAAAGATCAGCTGTCAGCATTGACATATAAACGTACCCCTCCCCTTGCTTTACCGTAAATTATCGACACTCAACTTTAGAGAAACACATATCAAACATATAGAAGTTGCTTAGAATACTGCAACCTTTCGTACGTTTATTTCCACTTAAATCGGCCGTTTTATGTCAAATTCACTTTTTCTAACAAAATGTCATGACATTGCATTTCATATAGTTTAAATGTTACTAGTGAGAGCATGTCTTCAGTTAGTGGTAGTCCGATGAAGAGCATGATCAATGAGAAAGCAGTTTCCTGTCAAAAAGTGCATCCCGGCCTCAATTTTGACGTGCATTTAAATTTAAAGAATATGCTTGGCTGTGCGTGGTAATTTTGTCTAAAATATTCAGTTGCTCTTTATAGAAAATGTGTACGAAACGTCTTGTGATAAGCTGCCCAGACTTAGAACATTGCTATGAGCAATCACGTATACTTAATCAGTTTTATAAAACATAAATCTGTAGAGAGGTGCCAATCATAATCGACAGCTAATATTGGAAGGCAGTTTGACCACGTTTTCCCACGTAAGCTGATGTCTTGAATGAAATAAAGAGTCTGAAAAGGTAAGTGTGATGATGTACCTAAATCAATTTGAACGTCATACTGACATATGGATTTATGTGCCCAGAAGCGATCCATTTCCGGTTTACAAGTAAAGATACATATAGAAATAAATTTCAATTACACATATTTGAAAGTAAAAATACACTTAGTGGTGACCTTGTTGTCTTGACTAAGCATTATGGGTTGAAAAAAATGTTTCAGGGAAAGAGCAGAGTCGATACCTTAATGTAGTTCCAGCTGCCTGACATTTGGTTTCACAAAAAGTTAAACTGACTAATATTTGTCCGAACAACGCCCGCTGAGATTGATTTGGTAGAAGTACGTGATCACTTGTTCTGAACCGTTCGTAACAGTGTTGAAAGTTGAATTGACTCTTGAAATAATTAAACCAAAGCCAGTAGACGATTATTTTACTAACAATTACACCATAATTGTTGGACTAATACTGGAAATCAGTTGAACTCAGACCCCCTTATCTGGCGTTATTATGATAACCTAGCACTGGTAGTGAGATATAATCTCGACATCATTATATGCTATTACATTTCTACGTATTAAGAAACAACAAAGCATTTTAAAATACATACAATATCAGCGGATTTTTATAATTATTACAAAATGCGTTAACTAATGTTACAAAACGCGTTTAATTACAAACCAATGATACCCTTATTACAAATCGCGTAAACAATATTTTATTACAAAATGCTGATACCTTTATTACAAAATGCGTAGACCATTTTATTACAAAATGCTGATTCCCTTATTACAATTTGCGTAAGTTGTTACAAAATGCGTCATATTACAAAATGCCGCAGTACAGACCTCAAGCCACTCGTTTGGCTTGGAACCTTACTGGGTAAGCTGCCATTGCTGAAGCGGGGTAGGGAGACTTTTCAATGTCTTTTATAATAGGTTCGTCAAGAATTGGCCAAGAAGAGTACTCTGTGAGCAACTCCTCTAAAAAATCATCAATAACTGTCATGGTATCGAACGGGGTATACCAGCTGCATGGTTTTCTCCAAATAGGTGTTTTTTGAATGATTACGAGAAGCTATCATTGAGATTATCTGTTCACCTCACCTCCTACCCCCGCAGTGTACAGGGGTAGAAAATTGGATCCTACTAAAATACAGCACTAAGAACAGAAGTAGGAAGAGTGAAGGGACTTCTTGGGCCCGGCCCTGCCCCTATCGAATGGAAAGGACATTAAAAGTACATTTATCCCCATGCTCCTAAAATGTCGTATGTCAAAGCATAACGATAATTCGATAGTTGTTTCACATTCGTACGATTTGTACTTTATTCTGAATTTGTATCTCCAGATGAGAATCCAACATGTACAATAAATGGGCCGGTTTCACAAAATAAGGTCATTAAAGGAAGCACAGTGACATTTACCTGTGACCTGAACAAAGCTGCTCCACCAGGCGAGTTGGTTTGGATGAAAAATTCTCTTCCCTTATGAATGGTAGTCGACCGCTTCAATGGAGTACAATCGCGACGAAAGCTGATAGAGGGAGCATACTTTACTGTAAATACAGTCACTATACGATGCTAAGTACTCCATCATGTCAAACAATTCAATTGGATGTGCAGTGTAAGTAGTCAAACAATTCAAATGGATGTGCAGTGTAAGTAGATTCATTTTAAAATATTTTTTTCAGACCGTATGACGAAAAAGCTAAGTGCGAATTGCGAGGCCCTTAGAAGTACGTCAATAGTAATCACTTCTACTTTCTCGATTTTCATGTTGGAAAGGAAGTAGTACATCGTATTTATCAATAAGGCATTTTGGTCGCACATCCTTCTGTTCCCCTGATGATAATTTAGAGTTAATGTTCTGTTTACAAATAACAAGTAAGTGAGAGGATTGTCTTCATCCTCCGTGGCCACTGATTTTCCGGCAGATTTTATTTAATAATTATTGCTACTAAATGTTACTGGTTACACTCCAATCAAAGTTCAAAATTAGACCCAGCCGCAAAGTCGGCAAAGTCGGCAAACTATTTTATGGTATGAATGTATCTATATGTTTAATAGTATACGTAGCTCCCTTTCTTTCTTCTCAATTAGTCTACAAAAATCCATACTCATTTTGTATTTGCTAAATAAGTACTTTAACAACCATGTCTGAACTGACAAAGTTATTACAAAATGTAAAGCGTCTCTCCACATATGTACTAAAAACAATGTACTCGTAGTAGAGAAAGTATGTAGAGAGATTTACGTTGTGCAAGTTTTGTTTGCAGGATTAAAGGCGCACGCACGCCTTCCATTCACGGGCCTTCCTTTTGTAATATTTACGTTTCATTTGATGTACAGATCCACCTGTGTTAGTCTTGAACATACATGAAGGTGTCAATGTAGTGAAACTTGGGGATGCATTTCAGGCAGTATGCACAGTTACAGAAGCTAACCCCGCTGCATCTCCCAAATGGACAAAGGCTGCCGTTCAAATAGGGTCAGGTGGCAACATAAGCATTCACAATATCTCAAAATCCGATCAAGGAGAATATTTGTGCACGGCTACTAACACGTATCATAATGGGCAACGAAACACCGATTCGAAGATAATAAATATAGATGTGCAATGTGAGTCTATAGAATGTCTATTATAAATTATGTAAAATGTCTTCAACAATATTACATAATGACATGATATGTCCTTTTTCAGTTTTTAACAAAATTGTGTTATCTTCAATACCAATCCAACTAATTCAGTGGGACGAATGCGATATGTTTGTCATCGGCTCGATCAAATAAATTTTACACATATCAAACAAAAAGACTTGTCGTCGTTTCACACATTGTACTTTCACTCTGTATCATTATGCCCGCCGGTACAGTTATATAAATCTCTTCAATAACTGTTTAGAATACGGATATGAATGCACCAGAATATCTCTGAATTAAATGGGTTCGATTTTGAAATCGATACAGAGAAAATAACAAAACAATAATGATTCATTTAAACACTTAGACTCACTGGTACTGTAATTATTTTCAGATACTTCCTGGCAAGTTCTGGCTTTCTCACGATGGAAAAGTGATTGAAAATGACACATTTACGTGTACATGTACACAAATGCAAATCCAGCAGCAGTTTTACCTGGAAAGATGCAAACAATAGAGTGGTATCACTTACTCCTACTCTGATATTAGAAGATATAAAAAGAGATGAAGCAATGATCTATACATGTGAAGCAAGCAACCAACTTTATGACGGAACGCAAGGAAGTGCAAAAGCAACAATCAATGTCAATGTTCAATGTGAGTTAATATATACATTCTTGCCATTATGAATATTTTGACATAAAAGTCAACATTAATATTGCATTTTTTTACACTAAGATGTTTTGACCATAGACCCTCGAGAAAAACGGGACAGGCAACTGCGATAGAGAACAAAGGGTCTATGGGATTAGCAGCGTGCGATCCTACTTGGAGTAATTAAGAGGTGGAATGAAGTTGGACCCTATCGACTGCACAACGTCCGGTTCATAGACACGTGCATGCGGGTATACTGTAATGTTTTCGGATTTCCCACAAGTCCATTTTTAGAAAGAAAAGTGTTACAACTATTTTGAGAAGAATTCGTCAAAATGGTTTTAAAGTACCTTTTACATATTGGTAGCAACTAGACGTCTGCAGGGAGTCAGTATGCTGTAAAGTGACAAAGTTTCGAATAAAAATCTGAAAACATATCATTGCAGTTCCACACTTGACAGCAGTTGACATCAAAGAGTTGTTTACATTCTTAATCCATCCGTGTATCTCCGAATTTTCCCTCGTTTTTGCATTTTTAACCGTCGGAATATTTTCTGTGCGAGGCGTGCTCCTTGATTTGGTAAAGTATATGTTAACTATTGAAATGTTGTTGTTTGAAAACTGTGAACGACCAAATTTGCGAGGACAGCGTTCAGCTTTGTGTAAATGCATGTCTACCTTACCGCTTCTGTCTCCACCAACAGTTGTAGAGTCCCGATCTATCGCAAAGTTTCGCCTGACAGCGAAAGTCAGTGTTAAAAATGTATTTTCAAGTACTTTGCGGGTGTAGACATGTGTAGCATATCAGAACTTAGGTCTTTCTTTAGGCTCAAACAGTATCAAAATGTAAGAGGTCGTGTATTTGAACTCGATGGAGTAGTCATTTTTTGTGTACCCAGATTTTCGTCGAATTTTGCGTGACAGATGAATAAAGGTCAGATTTTCGTTTCGCAGGACTGGAGAAGTGTAGACCTGTCTAACTTGTAAATGTTTGTTGTTATCTGATATTTTTATTGTAGGGAATGTAAATTTATATTGTCGATACCTAGCAAGAGTTTTCTGTAGCGTCTATGGCTAAATGTACACTGTTTTTATCGTCTGGTGTTTTCCTGTTGACTTCAGCTAGAATCCAAAATGAGATCCTCATCGTTACCAGAACATTCACCATGACTGGTATAAAAAAACCCCCTCAAAATTCTCTGTGTCATTACTAGGAACATGCCATGCAAGAGCAAAGTGTACATATTCAGAACGTCAGTTTGATCGTTAATGAGATTCAGTGTTAAGTATGAAGTATTGTTGTCGGGGACTGCTTGGCAAATAAACTTAATATATTCCAAGATAGATCGCACAAAGAAACCACAGCAGTTGCCTGTCCCGTTTTTCTCGAGGGTCTATGTTTTGACAAAAGCTAATGCCACATGTTTTTCTGACAAATCATCGGCTTGAGTTTGAGAAGAAACATTGAACACTATGCGCCTTAGAGATTGTGTAAAATCTTTATAATTTTTTTTCTTTCATAACTAATCGACTTACATTTTTCCAGATCCTCCAATCGTATCTATATCTATATCAAGTGGAGATAAGAAAGGGAGAGTACGAATAGGACAATCATTTGAGGCAGAATGCTCCACATCGAAGGCAACCCTGAACCATCTTTGAGTTGGACAAAGGACGGAACACTCGTTGGTACTGGTAGCTTACTGAGCTTTAATAACATCAATAAATTAGATAGCGGTATCTACAAATGTCTCGCGTACAATATATTCTATAATGGCAACACAGGAACAGATGAAAAGGCGGTAACTCTCGATGTGCAATGTAAGTAGAAGTATTTTACACCCCAGAAAGATAAAAGTAAGTAAATACGCAAAACATAATGTTATGCATCCCGCATTTGGTCACTGAAATGCCACTCTGCTTTTTGAATTTCAAAAAGAATCCTATCAAACCTAAAAAGAATTAAGGCTTCAAGCAGCTTTATGGTGCTCATGAACTTACATAAATTGGCTAAAGCTAAAAGAATGACAATTCTTATTATGTAGTTTCTCAGATACACTGAAGTACATTAGGGTCATCCAAAGTCATAAAACAGCTCGAAGAAAATGTTGTTTCACGCAATTAATGATGTTAATGATGTAACACCGTTAGAAGCTTAATTTCATCAAATATAAAAGCATTAATACTGGCCGTTACTGATTTATAGGCAATTTTCGAAATCGGGGTCAAAGGTAATCCTTGCCATATGACGTTTGTCAACGTAATTTGCTTTCATACTTATACCCGTCACCAAAAATCACACCTGTAGCTCTATTTGCTACCTATAATTAGATATGTACATAAGTAATAAAGTACGAGATACAGCACTATAAGGTCCTCAATCTAACCAAATATGACGGATGT
This sequence comes from Ptychodera flava, assembly GCF_041260155.1. Lineage (NCBI taxonomy): Eukaryota > Metazoa > Hemichordata > Enteropneusta > Ptychoderidae > Ptychodera > Ptychodera flava. The sequence goes on along the minus strand of NW_027248279.1, from coordinate 2,917,803 downwards.
ATAACTTTTATTTATTGATTTATAGCCATATATCAGAAATCGATGTCTAAAATCATTCTAGTCACCTGATTTTTTATCTGAAAATTGCTCCCAAAGGTACTCGTAGGTACCACACATCAACCTAGAACTATTGGAAAGATCAGAATTAGATATATGCATAATTGATGAGGTACAGGATGCCATGAAAGTTGAATGTCAAAGGTTACCGTGAAATTGAATTTTTGACAATACTCTCACTGTTCAATAGACAATGATTGTACTGGACTCTTTTGCAGGCGAGAATGAGATTTGGCCAAAGCTTAGCTGCAGAGGTATAGGGCAGATCGAAGGTCGCGTACATTTCCGAAAAATCATATTTAAATTATTCTAAAAATTAGCAGGGTTTGTGACATTGAAGTTTAGCACATGGAAACCTGGCCCTATGGTCTACAAAGTGTCTTTAAGGATTTATGATTGATCAACATCTATGCAAAATGAGAATGATTATAAAGTTTCTGTCAAAGATAGCCAGCAGGTCATGTGGACGTTATGCCTGGTAATGACATGAACTGTAGTGGTCTTTATGATTTACTTATATGCCTAATTGCCTTTTATTCAGAGCAACAGTGCTCGAATGGGAATCAAGATACATCTAAGTAGGACAAAGGTTATTCAAGGTCATCCAAAAGTTATCAAAAATGTGGATTTCATACTGACCCATAAGTACCTTGAGCAAACCTTATCCCTATAATTTCTTATATACATTGATTTGCTTATTATAAATAATTATACATGAAAAAATATATACTTAATCACTAAGCAACCCTTTCTCCAGAACAACAAGGTCAAGAAGAAGAAGAAGAAAAAAAAGAAGATTATGTACCTTGAGCAAACTTTAATTCCTATAATTTCTTATATACATTGATTTGCTTATTATAAATAATTATACATGAAAAAATATATACGTAATCACTAAGCAACCCTTTCTCCAGAACAACAAGGTCAAGGAAGAAGAAGAAGAAAAAAAGAAGATTATGTACCTGAGCAAACTTTAATTCCTATAATTTGTTATATGCATTGATTTGCTTATTAAAAATAATTATACATGAAAAAATATATACTTACTCACTAGCAACCTTTCTCCAGAAAAACAAGGTCAAGAAGGAGAAGAAGAAGAAGAAGAAGAAGAAGAAGAAGAAGCTTTGATTTTTAAATGAACGTTTATTACTAAAAATAAACTCCTGTACAGAAAAGTACATATCAAATCAATTTAAATTTTGAAACAAAAAGCAAAAATGAAATCAGACAAATGCTTCATTAGCAAATGAGGGTCAAATACTGAAAAACTAAGCAAAATTGGACTATTTAAAAACCAGCAAAACTGCAAAATGGCTATGAAACTGAAGCTGAGCGAGACAGAGAGAACTGGTGAAAAGGCAAACAGGTAGCTGCATCACTTGCAACATGGGGAAAGAAACCAATTAAATCTGGAAAAAAGCACAAATTTGTTATTGACAGAAGGCAAGATGGGACATGCACAACTCCACTGAATAAGAAAAAGCAAAGCAAACTTCCGAAACAAGAAAAAACAACAGAAATTTACAAAGAATTAGAACAAGAACACCCATACATCTTGCAGAAAAGTGCCGCCTAACCGCCAATGAGAAGGACATGCCAACCAAGAATGTACTCAACTGACTACCCCATCTCAATCCGTGAGGAGTACAGTGCCCAAGACGAGTTAGATTTGGCAAAAGGGAAAGTGTGCTTATAGGTGAAAGCACACAAAAGAAAGAAGTGTTTACAACAAAATTGAATCAATAGTAATTATTCCATCAGTGTCTACAGAGCCAATGATATCATTAACGCACAAAATGTTTTTGAAGCACTTATGATTGAATTGAGCGTAAAGTAATTATATTCTTCTAAATGCGAGCACAAACTCGCCTTTAAAAAAACAGAAACAAGCATATTACTGATTGAGGGATAATGAACATTAATTGCATTTCGTCTCGCCACATGAATTACAATTTTAGCTGTAGTAAAAAGAAAAAGCGCAAAAGTCGGTACTTGTCCATGTACGATTTATCAAAGGTTGGGCCCATAACAAACCACCAGAATAAACTCTTGCATTCCTGACCAAGAAAACGGTGACAGAGTTTACAAAGTAGAATGAACAAAGGAGAAAGACGAGGGCATTCTAAAAATATATGTAAAAGATGATCTCGGCACAAAAAACACAATCAGAGGATGAGCTATACCCAGAATGGAAAATAAACGCATAAACCATGGAGAAGACGCCATTGAAAATCTCCTTCTTTTTCGGGAATCAGACTGAGATAACAAGAAGTGAACAAAGGTTTGATATTTTCAGAAAGTGAAAGCAGGTCTCTCCATACTCTATCGTGACGGTTTTTGTTCCTATGAAAATTGGACATAATCAAGAATTAATATATGCTACCGTTTTCAAATTTATACAAGGGACAATTCACAAAAATATGGTCATCAGTGCTTTTACAAATAAGTTCGAAAAAATACGAAGGACGATGACAAGAATGAACGTCATCCAAATCAATTTCCTCTTCAAAATAACATTTGATTTTGTTTTTCCAATCATAGGGAATAGAATCAACCAATGCCTTGACAGTATTTGATAAAATTCTATCCCAAAGAATAGAAACAATGTTATCAAACTGGGTTGGGGAGCACCAAGCTTTTTGGAAAGGGTCAAAAAGATCTCCAACATTTGTAATGCAAGCACTGATAAAGTGATTAACAAGAGTACTATCATGAAAATTTGTAAAACTAACACAATCGTTGAAAAAAGGGCTTCATGGAAGATATCTTTCATTGAAAGTGGTCCACCTTTTCTCAGGAAATACATAACTTCCAGACTCTCTAAAGCTCAAGATAAAATTTAGGCAGAAATTCTGGTACAGACTGAAAATTCGCTGTTAACGCAAAGGAATGACACGGGGACAAGTGTTTGGCCGAAATCCGGGGTTATGCATGTACTGTCACGAGGGGCGTCGAGGCGGCCTGGACGGCGGTGGCGGACTCCTGGCACCGTGCGTCAGACAACGTGCTACCGGGCGCCCGCTACAGGCTCATGACAGTACCCCCTGGAACTTTATTGTAGATAAGCTATCAAATAGTGACATACAGTACTCTTTTATTGTGAGCTGCTACCCTGCAGCGAGGCACTTTTTTTTGTGGAGGGTGGGTGGGAATTTTGTGGTGTGAACTTGAGCGTGGCAGAAGTTGAAAAGGACGATATATAGCTTTGATCACACTGATGTGCGCATGGATAATGACGTGGAAAGGGTGACACAATTTGTTAAGATAACAGTAAATGAGGGCAGTTGGTAGAGTAGGTTACGTCTCAAATGCGTCCAGCAAATGGTAGGGTTGGTGACGTATGGCGACCCATACATGTTAAGGTCTAAACCTTCCCCCCGTGTCACTCCAGATGTTAACAATGTTCATAGCAAAGCCATAATCACCCATTAACGCGAAGGAAAGACACAGAGACAAGTGTTTTGCTAAAATCCGGGGTTATGCATGTACTGTCACGGGCGGGGGCATCGAGGCGTCATGTCGGCCTGGACGGCGGTGCCGAATCCTGGCACTGTGCGTCAGGCAACGTGCTACCGGCGCCCCCTACAGGCCCATGACAGTACCCCCCAAATTATGGCCAAGCCACGGACATGCATGGCTGTGGTGTGGCAACAATACAGTCCCCCCATGGTGACCATGTGCCACTGGGAGATTTCTCTTTCATGTCTCTACAGTTCATGTAGTGTTATTACAACGTTGGCATTGTTCACCGCAAACCGAGTCCTACAACGAATTGCTGGCGTGTCGCGAGTACCTTCTGTACTACATCAAGGGTCTCTCGCGGTGTCTTGATGTAGATCTTGTACGCGTCACTCCTCCATCTGCCAAGTGTCTTTATGAGCCAGTCAGGCAAGCTGGCTTCAGCAGCGGTTGTGGCTGCACCACTATGGAAACTATGCGTCGCATATAGTTAGCGTCGGTAATTCCTTCCTGGGTAAGCAGTTCCCGTAGCCATTGGTTCAGCCTTTGTCACGTAAGCCATGTGCCATCCGTGAATTGGAACACCGGTTCCTCAGGGCACATGCAGCTGCGGTTCCCAGTATATTTCCCATAGGCGCGGACCGCACACGCAGAGGTCCCACTAGTCCTGTTTCAAAATGACCTACATTACACGTCCTACACACATGTATTGCATGCTCTGATTGGTTAATCCGCTTCTCTAAGGTCCACTTTCGGAGCAGTCATTGGAGGGACCTCATGTGTTAGGTCTCATTATTATGTATTATTCAATTTACAGCTTCCTGATTGGTTAATGTGTAGGTCCGGTCCTCCAGTGTTCACTGCCTCATTATGCAATGTCCCATGTACTTTTGGATGATGCCTGCACGTGGTCGCAGCTCGATCCCAGTATATGAAGAAAGAGTTTGTGAGAAAGATATTCATACATTTCTGTCCAAAGATCGGTGTATGTAGGTTACGACCTGTACGACTGACCCACAAGAATCTATGACAGCTGGCACCAGCTGCAGTCAGTTGACTGTGAACAACTGTTCTCACACGGTCACAATTTTCGATCTTTGGAACATGGTAAACGGCTTACTGAATATATAATGAACCCATGTGTTCCCCTTGAAGCTCTATCGTTTCCTCTTTCATTCACAGGCCTCACTGTTGTCGATGCGGCCAATGCCCCCGTCAAATCAAAATGAAAATGAAAAGCGTAAACTTTGTACGTAACCAACAATTGGAAACAACGAGCCAACATGCCTGTAAAGCATAAAGGGACAGGGATTTTTCGTTGTAACTTTCGGCCGATCCGTGAATAACGTATTACTTCAGCGGTAGTCAGGAAGCACGTGGGACATTGCGTAATGAGGCACTGAACACTGGAGGACCGGACCTACACATTAACCAATCAGAGAGCTGTAAAGTGAATAATACATAGTAATCAGACCTAATGCATGAGGTCCCACCAATCAGCGTAACGCAAATGGACCTTAAATTACCAGATGAACCAATCACTGATGTTGGTACTATGTCATGGACCTGATTTATGAAACAGGACTAGTTGGAGCGATACGGATGGTGTGCCCTCGAGCGTATGGGTCAGTCTTTGTTGACTTTATCTTGATTATGATTGCGTTCGTTAGCACTATGTCCCGGGCTAGCAATGTAGCGTTTACGTCAAATTCCATAGATGATTGCGCGGTGAACTCACTTACCCTCAGAAAGCCGTAGAATGCCAGCGTGAAGCTTGCCAATACCATGAGCTTGTCATTGCTGCACATGTCAGCACGCTGATGCAGGCATTCCTTGAGGCGACGGAGCAGGTCAATAGTGATTGGTAGTCGCGGCCGGTGCACTTCTCCATTGCCTCTCCTGATCCCTTGCAGTGCCCATTGCAGGAGAGCGTGCATTGTTACGTCGTCAGCATACCCGCGTTCAACGTGGTGATGCATCACCCCGGCTAGGTACACCTTAATGGTTCGGTATGCTAGTCCTCGATTTGCCAGGCTCGTAACGAAGAGTATGGCAGTCCTGGTCGTGACAGGTAAGGCCACTAGTCCATGTGACAAGCAGAAATCCATGTAACACTTTTGTCCTACCTGGTATGTGCGTCGCGTGTTCCCTGCCACACTGTTATGGATGTAGGCGGTTGCTAGTTCCGTCAGTTGTTATGTAAGCAAGCGGATGGACACAGTTGCGTTGGTACAGGTGTGGGGCTGGCATCTGCTTCGGGCACCAATTCTCGGAACCTCTCCATCTGTAAACGAGAAAGTGCATCAGCAATTGAGTTATCAATTCCACTGACATGGGCAATCGTGACATGGAAATTTCCTTTGGCTGCCTCATAAAAGATGCTATCAAAGAAACAACAGAGGGTAGGAACTCTGCTTCATATCTTGATCTATTCCTACAAGTGGGTACTAATGGGCTACACACTAAGCTGTATGACAAAAAGGATGATTTCGATTTTGAAATAATAAATTATCCCCACTTGTCAAGTAATATTTCATCTGCACCTGCTTATGGTGTGTACGCGTCTCAACTTCTCAGGTATTGTAGGGCTTGTGATTCCTACACTGATTTTCAACTAAGACACAGCTCATTGGCATCAAAATTACTGAGACAAAGATACACAACAAGAAGCCTCGTTAGGACTTTCAAAAGTTCTATGGTCTATATGACAACATTGTGGCCAAATATGACACCTCGGTCACTACAACGATTAACAACAGCATTCCCGACTTGACTTATTACAGTGATTCATATCCTGTATCTTTTCATACAATATTTAGACGATTTTGGGACCAATCCTGATGGTGTGTAGCATGCTAGCAGGGTACACTTACCCATTCCCGACACCTGGTACCACCACTAATTATCAGTGGTTCAGGATGGTCCTACTTAAATTTGTAAATCACAATTGTCCCCCGACCTGGTAATATTTTACCTTGAATGAAAATGAGTATTGGACCAGTTAATGTCATTATCTAGTTTCATGATGTCTGGGCATCTCGTTATGCCTTTTTTCCAGCTGTACACGACGGTTTGATTGTCACAATGAAACAGCACTCGGCGGCCATGCCAGCGATGCCCTCAAATTGAACAGGCGACTAGTATTGGGTACATCTCCTTCCATTCGATTGAGGCTTGGAGAGAGCCAGGCCATGCAACGGTGAACCAGTGACCTGTGTGCTAGCCACCAGATCCTACAGCGCCCGAGGCATCGGTGTAGAGGTCAAGGTCGCGCGAGAGAGTCCACTTCGTTTTGAGAAATGAGGTCGTGCCATGCCATGTCGGTAGGAAGTCGCATCACCATTTCGCGTCAAGGCGGCAGGCGTCAGATAGTGTGATTGTGACACGCAACTTGCGCAAAGTTGTGCTTAAGTCAATCATGGGGCGGAGGAAGATGCGACCTGCGGGATGCACTTGCATGCAAAACTGAGGCTGACGATGAGGGATAGCAACTCCCGTTTAGTGCATGAGTGTCGGTGGAGCCAAGTGGGAAGTGTTTGAATCAGGTCCTGTAGCTTATCGTCTGGCAAGCGTAGTGTCATGGTAAGTGTGTCCAATGTGATGCCCAGGAACGTGATGGTAGGTGATGGGCCTTCGACTTTTTCTGGGGCGATAGGTATCGCGAGGTCGCGGCATGTGTTGAGCATGGTGTCGAGGAGGTACTGGCATCGCGGGGAGTTGGGGGGGGGCAGTGCAAAAGTAGTCGTCCAGGTAATGCAGTAAGTCCTGAGAGTTTGCTCTGCGTTTGACAATCCAGAGCAGTGCTTCGGCCAGGCGAAGGGGGGCACACGATTGAAGAAGAACAGTCCTTGCCATTTAAAGCCGAGGAGGTGTCAGTCCGCTTTCTGTACTGGGCATGGTTGGAATGCATGCTTAATGTCCACTTTTGTGATGAGTGCACCTTGGCCAAGTCTCTGTAATGTCGCGACGGCATCGTCCACGCGGGAATAGGTGAGGGTGTAGTCTTCCTTGTTGATGTAGTGGTTGACGCTATCATTCCTTGGTTGGGATAGGTCCATTTTATGCGGTGGCCACCTGATTTTTTAGGCTGAAGTCCAAGCGAATTTACAATGAAGTTTGGCAGCGGTGGCACGGCAAACAGGCCAATTGTGTGGCTGAGGTGCAGTTTTTTTTGTTATAGCGGTGATGACAGCATCCGAATCAATCATTGCTGACTGGGCGTTGCGCCTGTAGCATGGTGTGCGGTTTCCACTGAAGCCGATGTCGGCACCATGAGTGAGGTCGTGGATGAGGCTGGCTGTGAATTGTTTATGCGCGCTGTCATGCAGGGCAGCTGAGAGCTTAGTGAGGTTGATTGGTGTTGTCGGCTGTGGCGTTGCGATTGTCGCTGTGTGGACGGTCACTCCCCCGAAAGGGCTAGGGGTGACTTGTTTGGTGCGTTGGTGGTGTTGCTGAGCATTGTGGTCGGTCGCGTTAAGCACTTGTGTAGCCTGCCATATTGGCAGGGGTCTTGCATGAGCCATGGTTGAAAAATCGACATACCTGAGGTTGGTCAGACTGTTTCTTGTTCGCCGGACTCTCCCAGTAGAATGGGTTGGTGGCGCTGCTGTGCTGGTTTGGGCAATCGGTCTTCACATGACCATGTTGACCACAGGGGAAGCAGGAAGGACGCAGGAGGTGTGGCTGGTTTTGGAAGTGCCGGAAATTGAGGTTTTGGCTTGGCTGGCTCGAGTTGACCCTGTCTGGGTAGCGGGCAGCATTCAGACGGAAGGATTTGTCGTACACGAGCCAGGCCTCCGGCTTGTAAGCAGTAACTTTGGAGGCGAGGAAACGAAGGTAGGTGGCCATGGGGATCGCCAAATGTGGGTAGTAGAATGTTCGATAGGAGAAAAAGATGAGGAAGCACTGTAACTAGATGTCAAAGTCATCAATGGTTTTCCAATTCACATCGGTTGTGAATGTGGCTATTAGTTTGGCCATGTGGTCTGACAATTACTTGGGTCGGCATGTCGACGGCAGGGATGGTTTGTGTGGTTTCTGTAGGTACTGACTGGAGTAGGTATTTGTCGAGGTGCGCTGGGCGTCTCTTCGACCTCGTCAATGTACGGGTTGCCGCCCGGGCGCAGCCCTTGCTTTTCTTCACTTTTGGCATGATGAATTTTGCGGTGTGAACTTGAGCATGGCAGAAGTTGAAATGGATGATATATAGCTTTGATCACACTGATGTGCACATGGATAATGACGTGGAAAGGGTGACGCAATTTGTTTAGATAACGGTAATGAGGCAGTTGGTTACGTCTCAAATGCATCCAGCAAGTGGTAGGGTTGGTGACGCATGGTGACTCATACATGTCAAGTTGTAAGGGAGCCGTCATTATTTATGGCCTGGGGGGGGTCGTAGGAATCTGATGGGGGTCACTCAAAATATTGAAAGTTACAAAGGGGGTTGCTCAAAAGTTGAGAACAAGAAAGGGGGGGGCTACTCAATTTTGTTGATATGTACTGAAGCATTTAGTTGAGTTACGAATTAATACAACAATAATAGTAAAGATATGTATATTCATACCTGGTATTTTGTACACACATATAATATATATATATATATATATATATATATATATATATATATATATATATATATATATATATATATATATATATATATATATATATATATAAATCATAATATAGGTGGTTTCAAGTAGAAACTAAAATCTCATTACGCTATGTGTTTCACGTTATTGTGATCTTCAGACGAGAATGATCAGCTATTCGACATGGCAAGCCTTATGTTAGAGGCTAGTACTGAGTACATTTTTCAGTATTTCCTGATTAAAGATTGATATACTTGCCTGATCATTAATGAGAAACGTCTGCTTTCCATATTCTTCATTGTATAGGTTACCGATAGGGGATAATGTGTAAAGCAAGCTATTCTGATTCTATAAAGTTTAAAACCAGTGGAATGCCTTGACAACAAACCCATCTTTATTGCAGGAAGGAAATAATAATAAATAATAAATGTGAATAAATGTATGTCTGTCGCTATTTTTCGTTTTCAAAAAATGTAATTGAAATCAGTGAACTGGAATATAAGTTTTGGAATACTGTCTCAGATTTCTGTTCCTTTGAGTTTTTTATATGAAAAAAATCTGAAAAAATACCCCCCAAGTGCCACCAAATAACACCATTTTAATCTCTATTTTTCAAAAGCTCCAATGGCAGGAGGGGGGACACCCCCTCCTGACCTCCCCCCCACCTGGCGACCGCAAAAGCGGTCGCTTGTGGTGCTTTCGCACCACATCTTCCCCCTCTTGTAAACAAATCCTACGGAGAACACTGCATGTCATCAGAGCACTGGATACAGACCTGTACATCAGCCCCTGTCACAGCAATGGAACCTCTTTCCGACACAGACCTGTAATTTCTGTAGCAGAGAGAGGGGTTACTCAAACACGTCATGGTTGGCAGGGGGGTTTACTCGAAATTTTGGAGTTTCGAAAGCAATTCCTCCGACCTTCCCCCAGGCCGTAAATAATGACGGCTCCCTAAACACTTCCCCTGTGTCAATCCAGACGTTAACAATGATTATAGCAAAGCCATAGTCACCCTTAAATAGCTGAGAAGTCTAACTTCGATTATCAACACTTCGAAAATAAAAATAAGCAAACAAAAATGAAGGATGATCCAGACCTGAATACAGATATCTTTGAAGAGAATCTAACCTGAAAGCTTTCAAACGTGAAGAGAGATTGATAAGATTTGGCCCTCCTAACTTCAATGGAGCAAAAACTGATCGACTCGGCAACCAATATTTTCCTTGTCAGAAGAAATCAAGAAATTTGTGCTGAATTTCATCAATGATAATTGCAGGAGGACAGAGGCAAATTAAACGATGAAAGAGTTTGGTTGCAGCAAGTTGATTAATAACAATAACAGGGCCTTCGAATATCATAGCAGGACCATATCTATTACACCAAGATAACTTATGCCAATCTTGGTAACACACTCACTCCTGTTTTTGGAAAAAAATACTCGTTACTGTTACCCATATTAGTACCAAGAAGTTTGAGACCAATACAATTCCAAAGAATTTCAAGTGGATGATAAGCACACCCATGTCATGAGCTAACCCAAAGACCTTGGGACTTAAGATAGTTAATTTTCGCATTACTGGCATGCTCATAGACAGAAAACCATTATTAAAAGCCATTAATAAATCAGTATCACAAGTAACAAGAGTATTGACATAATCAACATAAGCTGAAAGTTTACATTTTCGATCACTTCAATTTGGAATCAAGGCACCTTCAATACTTTCATTTTGTCTTATTCTGCGTAAGAGAGGTTCAATAACAATTGCATACAGCTGCCCTGATAATGAGCAACCTTGCCTTATACCACGTGAAAACTGAACAGGAGCAGTGAGAGAGGAACTGTTAACACGGAAAAGACTTATCCGTTGTGTATACAGAAGTTAACACAAAGGAACGACACGGAGACAAGTGTTTGGGCGAATCCGGGGTTATGCATGTCCTGCCATGGCAGGGGCATCGAGGCGTAATTGTGGCCTGACAGCAGAACCCGACTCCTGGTACCGTGCATCAGGCAATGTGCTAACCGGGCACCAATTTCAGGCCTATGACAGTACCCCTGGAACTTTATTGTGTAAAGCTATCCATAAAGAATCATACAGTAATCTTTAATTGTGAGCTGCTTCCCTGCAGCGAGGCACCTTTTTTCGAAGGTGGGTGGGAAATTTGTGGTGTGAACTTGGGTATCAAGGTCTAAACCCTATTCCTGTGTGGGAACATGGCAGTACGAGGCGTCATGGCAGCCTGGACAGCGGTACCGGACTCCTTGTACCGTGCATCAGGCACTGCCCTACCGGGCACCTGCTACAGGCCCATGACAGTACCCAAAATTATGGCCAAACCGCAAGTATGCATGGCTGCGGTGCAGGAGGAATAAACACGCCCCGCAATGGTGACCATGCTCCACTGGGAGATGTCTCATAGTATCATAGTATATGTTCATTGTTCCTAACATTTCATGTCTCTACAATTCATGTAGCACCATTACAACATTGGCGTTGTCCACTGAAAACCAAGTCCCCTGTCAAATCGTTGGCATGACACGAGTACCTTCGGTACTACATCAAGGGTCTCCCGTGGTGTCTGATGTAGATCTGGTATGTGTCACTCCTCCATCTGCCCATTGTCTTTATTAGCAGGTCAGGCAAGCCGGCTTCGGCAGTGGTCCTGGCTGCGCCGCTGTGGAAACTATGTGTCGCATACAGTTTAGCATCAGTAGTTCCTGCATGGGTAAGCAGTTCTCATAGGCGTTGGTTCAGTCTTTGTCGCGATAGCCATGTGCCATCCACGAATTGGAACGCCGGTTTCTTTGGGCACATGTAGCCACGGTTCCTGGTATACTTCCCATAGGCGTGGACCGCACACACAGAAGTCCTGGTTGGAGCGATACCATGAGCGTATGGGTCAGTCTTTGATGACTTTATCCTGATTTCGATCACATCCGTTAGCACTATGTCCGGGCGAGTGATGTGGCACTTACGCCAAAGTCCGTAGGTGTTCGCACTGTGAACTCAGGTCAATAGTGATTGGTAGTTGCGGCTGGCGCATTTCTCCAATACTTCTTCTGATCCCTTGCAGTGTCCATTGTGCAGAAGAGCGTGTGTTGTTACGTTGTCAGCATACCCACATTCAACATGGTGATGCATCACCCAGCTAGATACACCTTGATGGTTTGGTATGCTAGTCCTCGGTTTGCCAGGTTCGTAACGAAGAGTATGGCTGTCCTGGCTGTAACAGGTAAGGCTACCAGTCCGTGTGATAAGCAGTAATCCATATAGCAATTTTGTCCTACCTGGTATGTGCGTCGCATGTTCTCTGCCACACTGTTATGGATATAGGCAGTTGCTAGTTCCGTCAGTCGTTGTGTAGCAGGCGGGATGGACATAGTGGCGTTGTACAGGTGTGGGGCCAGCCTCTGCTTCGGGCACCAATGCTCTGAATCTCTCCATCTGTAAACGAGAAAGTGCATCAGCAATTGAGTTATCAATTCCACTGACATGGGCAATCATGACATGGAAATTTCCTTTGGCTGCCTCGTAAAAGATGCTTCTTACTAGTTTCATGATGTCTGGGCATCTCGTCGTGCCTTTTTTCCAGATGTGCACGACAGTTTGATTGTCACAATGAAACAGCACTCGGTGGCCATGCCAGCGATGCCTACGAATTGAACAGGCGACTGTTATCGGGTACATCTTCTTCCATTCGACTGAGGCTTTGAGAGAGCCAGGCATGCAATGGTAAACCAGTGACCTGTGTGGTAGCCACCAGATCATACAGCGCCCGAGGCATCGGTGTAGAGGTCGTGGTCACGCGAGAGAGTCCACTGGTAGTTTCAAGAAATGAGGCCGTGCCGTGCCATGTTGGTAGGAAGTCGCACCACCATTTTGCGTCAAGGCGGAAGGCATCAGATAGCGTGATCATGGTGCGCAGCTTGCGTACAGTTGTGCTTAAGTCGATCATGCGGTGGAGGAAGATGCGACCTGCCAGAATGCACTTGCATGCAAAACTGAGTGTGCCGATGAGGGATAGCAACTCCCATTTAGTGCATGATTGTCGGTGGAGCCAAGTGGGAAGTGTTTGAGTAAGGTCCTCTAGCTTATCGTCTGTCAAGCATAGTGTCATGGTAAGTGTGTCTAACGTGATGCCCAGGGATGTGATGGTGGGTGATGCACCTTTGACTTTTTCTGGAGCGATAGGTATTGCGAGGTCGCGGCATGTGTTGAGCATGGTGTCGAGGAGGTACTGGTATTGCAGTGGGGGCGGGGGCAGCACCAAAGTAGTCGTCCAGGTAATGCAATAAGTCCTGAGAGTTTGCTCTGCATTTGAAAATCCAGAGGAGTGCTTCGGCCAGGCGGTTGAATAGGAATGGTGCAGAGTGAAGGCTGAAGGGAAGCACACGATCGAAGAAGAAGAGTCTTTGCCATTTAAAGCTGAGGAGGTGTCAGTCTGCTTTCCGTACCAGGCACAGTCAGAACGAGTATTTAATGTCACATTTGTGATGAGTGCCCCTCGGCCAAGTCTCTGTAATATTGCGATGGCGTCGTCCACGCTGAAGTAGGTTAGGGTGTAGTCTTCCTTGTTGATGTAGTGGTGACACTCATCTCTTGGTTGGGATAAGTCCATAATTATGCGGCGGCCACCTGATTTTTTAGGCTGAAGTCCAAGCGTGTTTATGATTAAGTTTGGCAGAGGTGGCACGGCAAATGGGCCAGTTGTGTGGCCGAGGTGCAGTTCTTTTGTTATTGCGGTGGTGATGGCATCCGGATCAATCATTGCTGACTGGGCATTGCAAATGTAGTGTGATGCGCGGTTCCCACTGAACCCGATGTCACCACCATGAGTGAGGTCGTGAATGAGGCTGGCTATGAATTGTTTATGCGGGTGGACGTGCAGGGCATTAGTCGCTGTGTGGACGGTCACTCCCTTGAAAGGTCTGGGGGTCTCTTGTTTGGTGCATTGTAGGTGTTGCTTAGCATTGTGGTCGGTCGCATTACACATGGAGCACTTGTGTAGCCTGCCATATTGGCAGGGGGTCTTGCATGAGCCACAGTTAAAAGATCGACATACGTGAGGTTGGTCAGATTGTTTCTTGTTTGCCGGGCTCTCCCAGTAGAATGGGTTGGTGGCGCTGCTGAGTTGTTTTGGGCAATCAGTCTTCACATGACCACAGGCAAAGCAGTAAGGACGTAGGAGGTGTGGCTGGTTTAGGAAGTACTGGAAATTTGTGGGTAGCAGAATGTTCGATATTAAAAAGACGAGGAAGCACTGTAACCAGGTGTCAAAGTCGTCGATGGTTTTACACTTCACATCGGTTGTGAATGTGGCTATGCCAAGGCTGTCTTTGTCGAAAGCTACTTGTGTCTTGGTAGCCTGCGATGAATTGGAAGCTAGGGCATCAGCGTGCAAGTCATCAAATTCGATGAACTTACCGAGGTTAGCCAAAGCGTTTAGTGTTGATTGCTCGATGTATGGCAGTAGCAGGTCGGCTTGGGGTATTGCTGCAGGAATGTTGCCCGTTGGCTTGCTCTAGGTGGTGGGTGCCATGGCATTGCGTTGTGACTAGCTGGCTGTGCGGGTTGAACGTAGGGCACGGCCATATTGTCTAAGTTGTTGTTATGAGATTCACCACAAGTGTTGGGGTACTCCCGGATTTGCGCAGCGCCACCACTGGCAGTCAAGTCGGGTGGGGAAGCTGTAATGGTGAGTTGGTGTTCATTAACATGATTAGCGGGATGATTACTTGGGTGGGCTTGAGTTTCTGAGATACACTGAAGTACATTAGGGTCATCCAGAGTCATAAAACAGCTCAAAGAAAATGTTGTTTGACGCAATTAATGATGTTAACGATGTTACACCGTGAGAAGCTTAATTCACCAAATATAAAAGCATTAATACTGGCCGTTACTGATTTATAGGCATATTTTCGAAATCGGGGTCAAAGGTTATCCTTGCCATATGCGTTTGTCAACGTAATTTGCTTTCATACTTATACCCGTCACCAAAAATCACAGCTGTAGCTCTATTTGCTACCTATAATTAGATATGTACATAAGTAATTAAGTACGAGATACAGCACTATAAGGTCCTCAATCTAACCAAATATGACGGATGTATAACTTTTATTTACTGATTTATAGCAGTATATCAGACATCGATGTCTAAAATCATCCTACTCACCTGATTTTTTATTTGAAAATTGCTCCCAAAGCTACTCGTAGGTACCAAACATCAAACCTAGCACTATTGGAAAGATCGGAATTAGATATATGCATAATTGATGAGGTACAGGATGCCATGAAAGTTAAATGTCAAAGGTTACCGTGAAATTGAATTTTTGACAATACTATCACTGTTCAAAAGACAATGATTGTACTGGACTCTTTTGCAGGCGAGAACGAGATTTGGCCATAGCTTATCTTGAGAGGTATAGGGCAGATCGAAGGTCGCGTACATTTCCGAAAAATCATATTAAAATTATACTAAAAATTAGCAGGGTTTGTGACATTGAAGTTTAGCACATGGAAACCTGGCCCTATGGTCTACAAAGTGTCTTTAAAGAGTATGATTGATCAAAATCTATGCAAAATGAGAATGATTATAAAGTTTCTGTCAAAGATAGCCAGCAGGGCATGTGGACGTTATGCCTGGTAATGACATGAACTGTAATGGTCTTTATGATTTACTTATATGCCTAATTGCCTTTATTCAGAGCAACAGTGGTCGAATACGAATCAAGATACATCTAAGAAGGACAAAGATTATTCAAGGTCATCCAAAAATTATCAAAAATGTGGATTTCATACTGACCGATATGTACCTAGAGCAAACCTTAATCCCTATAATTTCTTATCTACATTGATTTCCTTATTATAAATAATTATACATGAAAAAAATATATACTTAATCACTAAGCAACCTTTTCTCCAGAACAACAAGGTCATGAAGAAGAAGAAGATTTTTTGATTTTTCAAATGAACGTTTATTACTAACATTAATCTCCAGTACAGAAAAGTACATATCAAATCAATTCAAATTTTGAGACGAAAAAAATGAAATCTGACAAATGCTTTATAGCAAATGATGGTTAATTACTGAAATTACTTAACAAAGTTGGACTGTAAAAAAATAGCAAAAACTGCAAAATGGCTATGACACTGATGCTGGAGCGAGACAGAGAGAGCTGGCAAAAAGGCAAACAGGTAGCTATATCACTTGCAACATAGGGAAGACAACCAATTAAATCTGGAAAAAACCCACAATTTTGTTATTGACAAAAGGCAAGATGCGAGGTGGATGAAAAATCTCCACTGAATAGGAGAAAGCAAAACAAACTTCCGAAACAAGAAAAAGCGACAGAAAATGCAAAGAAGTAGGACAGGAACACCTTACTTCTTGCACGAAAAAGCCACCTAACCGCCAATGAGAAAGAATATATTGAGAAAACTCTTCGTTGGCATGTACATGCCAACAAAGAATCTTCCCAACGGACTACCCCCTCCCATGCTGTGAGGAGTACGGTGCGCAGGACGAGATAGGTTTGGCAAAAGGGAAAGAGTGCTTAGAGGTGAAAGCATTTTCTTCACAACAAAATGGAATCAATAGTAATTGTTCAATCAATGTCTACGTAAGCAATTACGTCATTAATACACCAAATGTTTTTGAAAGCACTTATGTTTGAATTGAGCGTGAAGTAATGATATTCTTCTAAAATGCGAGACCAAACTCGCCTTTTAAAAACAGAAACAAGCATAGTACTGATTGAGGGATCATGACCATTAATTGCATTTCGTCTCGTCACATAAAATGCAATTTTAGCTGTCGTAAAAAGAAAATTTAAAAGCGCAAAAGTACTCTTGTCCATGTATGATTTATCAAAGGGCGGGCCTAAAACGAACAACCAGTATAAAATTTTGCATTCCAGACCACGAAAACGGTGACAGAGTTTAGGAAGGAGACTGAACAAAGGAGAAAGACGAGGGCATTCTAAAAATATGTGTTAAAGGTCATCTCTGGCACTACAGAAAATACAATCAGAGGATGAGCTATACCGAGAATGGAACATAAACGAGCCAGTTGTGTACGCACCGTGGCGAAGACGCCATTGAAGATCTCATTCTTTTGTTTTTGGAATTGGACTGAGATAACAAGAGGTGAACAAAGGTTTGATATTTTCAGTAAGTGAAAGCAGATCTCTGTAAACTGTATCTTGACGTTTATTGTTCCCATGAAAATTGGGCATAATCAAGAATTTATATATGCTACCCTTTTCAAATTTATACAAGGGACAATTCAAAATAATATGGTCAACAGTGCCTTTACAAATAAGTTCGATTTGGATTTTGTTTTTTCAAGCA
The DNA here is from genome assembly GCF_041260155.1 of Ptychodera flava. Taxonomy (NCBI): domain Eukaryota; kingdom Metazoa; phylum Hemichordata; class Enteropneusta; family Ptychoderidae; genus Ptychodera; species Ptychodera flava. The sequence goes on along the minus strand of NW_027248279.1, from coordinate 2,900,339 downwards.
CAGGGAATAGAATCAACCAACGTCTTGACAGTATTTGTTAAAATTATATCCGAATGAATAGAAATAATGTTTTTAAACTGGCTTTGGGAGCGCAAGTTTTTGGAAAGGGTCAAAAAGATCTCAAACTTTTGTAATGCCAGCACTGATAAAGTGATTAACAAGAGTACTATCAAGAGGGTTTGTAAAACTAACACAATCGTTGAAAAAAGGGCTTCATGGAAGATATCTTTGATTGAAAGGTGTCCACCTCTTCTCAGGAATATACATGACTTCCAGACTCTCATAAGCTCAAGATGGAAATTCTGGAACAGACTGAAAATTCACTGTAAAAAGTTAAGAGGTGTACTTGAGATGACCAACATTCCGAAAATAAAAATAAGCAAACAAAAATGAAGGATGATCCAGACCTGAATACTAGTAACTTTGAAGATAATTTAATCTGAAAGCTTTCACACGTAAAGAGAGGTCCTCCTAACTTCAATGGAGCAAAAACTGTTCGACTTGGCAACCAATGTTTTCCTTGCCAGAAGAAATCAAGAAATTTGTGCTGAATTTCATCAATGATAAAAGCAGGAGGACAGAGGCAAATTAAACGATGAAAGAGTTTAGTTGCAGCAAGATGATTAATAACGATAACACGGCCTTGGAATGACATAGCAGGAGCATATCTATTCCACCAAGATAACTTATTGTCAATCTTGGTAACACACTCACTCCAGTTATTTTAAAAAATACTCGTCACTGTTACCCAAATAAGTACAAAGGAGTTTGAGACCAATAGTATTCCAAAGAATTTCAAGCGGATGATCAGCACGGCCACGCCATGAGCCGACCCAAAGACCTTGGGACTTAAGATAGATAATTTCGCATTACTGGCATGCTCTAAGACAGAAAACCATTATTAAAAGCCATTAATAAATCAGTATCACAAGTAACAAGAGTATTAACGTCATCAGCATAAGTTGAAAGTTTACATTTACGATCACTTGAATTTGGAATCATAACACCTTGAACACTGTCATCTTGTCTTATTCTGTGTAAAAGAGGGTCAATAAAAATTGCATACAGCTGCCCTGATAATAAGCAACCTTGCCTTATACCACGTGAAAACTGAACTGGAGCAGTAAGGGAAATATTAACACGAACAAGACTATCAGTTTGTGTATACAGAAGATTAATAAAATTGATGAAATTTTCACCAAACCCAAACGCATGCAGAGTTTGAAAAAGATAATGATGACTGACACGACCAAAAGCTTTTTCCTGGTCAAAGAAAGAATACCAAGAGGAAGATTCACGTCATTATGAAAATGAATGCAATCTCTAATTAAGTGAAATTGTCAAAAATCGCACAGTATAGCTTTGATCTATATAAATGATATCTTGTAAAACTTGCTTCAAGCGAAGTGATAAAGCTTTAGTGAAAATTTTATAATCATAGCGAAGCAAACTGGTAGGTCTCCAGGTCTTAGAAGGGAGTTATCACCTTGTTTAGGACGGAGTGTGATAACTGCTCTACGACAGGACGTTGGAAGAAGGCCGTCGGAAATTGACTTTTGACAAGCCTGGTGAAAATCGTTCCCCAATATGAGACCAGAATTTGTTTTATAAATTCACAAGGAATGCCATCAACACCAGGTGTTTTACCATTCGCAATGTTCTTGAGTGCAAAGGTGTACTCGTCAAGACTAATGGGGTTCATCAAGTTGCGTAACTTTGTCAGCAGGTAAATGAGGGAGATCATGAAGCAAAGTATTTTGTGCTTCAGGTGAAACAGGCTCAGCAGTAAACAGGTTTTGATAAAACTGGCGAGTAAGTTGACGAATTTCTCTCTGATTTTCAGTAAGTGTATGATCTTCACGTTGGAAATGAGTAATGGATTTACGGCATCCTCTGTAATTTTCAAGAGAAAAGAAAAACTCTGAATTAGTATCAGAATCATTGAGCTGTTGAAAACGAGAATGAATAACTGCACCTCTGGTATCAAGTTTTTGAAAACTGTCTAACAGGTCTTTTTGCTGATGATATCTTGTTTCCAGAGAAGGCTGAGTATGAATCAATGTTTCCAAAGTACGAATTTCCTCAATAAGCTTTTTGTTTGAAAGTTTAAAGTGATGATATTGCTCAGTGCTGTACTTCTGACTTAATTATATAATCACTTGTTTTCCTATATCCCACCAAGACTGAAGAGAAGAAAACCTATCCTTCTCATTAAGCCAACCATCCCAGAATTCCTTAATTAAAGTACAGTAATTTTCATCATTAAGAAAACTAGTATTGAAACACCAAACTGGATTTTTGTTGACACTCTGATTGTTAGTTAAAACAAGAGAAAGAAGAGAGTGATCAGATAAATCAGTAGGAGAGTCAATGGACACAGATATAATTTGCGATTCCAACCTCTTGTTGATGAAGAAAGTATCAATGCAACTTTTTTGCTCTCCTCTCTGCAAAGTAAAATTTTGAGCCTATTTATGAAAATAACGCCAGGCATCAGAAAGCTAACAACGATGGACAAGCGAAGAAAATACTAGCAAAGACTTTAATATGGTTTAATATGAGACGACCTGTCTGAATAAGGAACAAGTCTAAGAGTACAATTGAAGTCTCACCCTATAACAATTATTTTCATTGTCAAGATCAAAGTCAAGGAGAAATTTACGAAGACTTTGAAAGAAAATACAACGATCATTTCCACTTGAAGGAGCATAAATATTGAGCAAATGAAAGGAAGTGTCATCCATCTTAAAATGCAAATGAAGTAGACAACCCTGGACAACACTTTTACAAAACAACATCAACATTTTTGTTTCGCAGAAACAGCACTGCATGCCAGCAGAGTTACTAGTACCATGTGAGAAGTAAATAGGCGCGCCCCATTCGACTTGACATTGAGCTTGACTAGCCACTGTAGAATGAGTTTCTTGTAAAAAATAAAAATCAGCGTGATGATTGGACTTCAATGAAGACAAAATGTTGTACCGTTTTAAGAATCATGACACCCATTTACGTTCCAAGAAATGAAACTTGCCATCACTAGACAAGCAAAGACAAGAACGATTTTACTTCCCATATTTAGTAATTGCCAAGCTTTTACATTGTCTAACATGTTGTTGTAACTTTGTCACAAGTTTATGGATACGAACTCTTTGTTGACTAGTGACAAGATCTGACCTGCGTAAGTTAACAAATGACTTTATGAGAACTTTGAAATCTGAGCAGTAATCTTTACATTTTTCTATCATATTTTTAGAGCCTTTAATGTCTTCTAAAAACTCAAGCAAATTAGACGGCTTGATTTGCAGCTTTTCCTGAATTTCTGATAAGTCAGAAATTTCAGATGAAACAGACTCATTATCATGATCGGAAATTTCGCTGAGAACATCAAATGAGTTTAATGTTTTCACTCGTGACCAAATAAACTGACTTTGAGAATGTTTTTTGGAGATTGAGACTGAGACATAAATAGGTCTAGAGATCATTCATATTGACACCTGAAAAGGAGTCTCAGGTAACTTAAGCGACTGAGACTGAACTAGTGAAGATGATGACGATGAAGGGGGAGCGGTCAGATGATAAAACGGGAGTTGAGGAAATGGGTTCGTACCCTGTATTCATCGGCATAGACGTTTGCAGCAGAGTTAAAACCTTTGTCTTTCTCTTGAGCGTCAGTGGGTTGACTGTTTTTACGAGTGAGTGTTTGTATCTACAGAATTTTCATCAAGGATGTGACTTTTTGAGGGGACTCTGATTGTGCCTAAATGTTATCAAGAAAGCGACTTGACGTTGAGGCGTTACTTGAAGTTTAGGTGTTAATTACTGGAGTATTCATATGCTGATCAACATCTTCATTTGCATTTTCATGACTTTTGGCAACATCCATTAAACCTGAGTTTTCATCCGCACAAGTATTGTCTTTCTGATCATTTTCTGTGTCATTATCGTTGTTTTCTGACGATCTATAACCATGATAGTTAAGACAACGTTTACGATATGACCTTTTAGTCCATAATGAAAACAACAAAGTTCATCGACAGATACGTAAACAGAATAAAAACGATCATCATATTTGATCTGAAATACATCACTGATGTTCTCATTGTGTAGCAAAACAAAAACTTGTCGTCTAAACGACTTGACATGCTTCAGCGAAGCTTGTTTACAACCAAGAGGGATTGCTTTTTTATGATCAACAACTCTACCAAGTTTCCATAAATATTCCCCCAAAACTTCATCAGGAATGAAAGGAGGAACATTTGACAGAATTTATTTTGAAGCCGGTTTCACCGTGTGTTCCACATCGACTAATTTATCAAACAAAGCGAACTTTGATTCAACAATGCTTTCAACATTACCAAGTGTTGCTAAGAAACAACAACAGACTTATTCATTCAAGATACAGCAATAGCATTTCCACTTCCGACTTTATTTGCAATCTCTTTGACATAGCTTTCAACGGGAACACCTTCAATATTATTACACCTAACAGCATGCTTGCGTCTCAGATTCGAAATGGCTTGTCCTCCGAGGAGGCCATGTTTCCGACCACGGGTTAACTAATGACAAAAAATAAAATCGAAGAACATCCACCTAGTCGTAGATGAAACCGGACCGGAAACAAGACCAAAAAGAACTAAACACTACTCACAACGCAAACTGATGACAATTGACGAAGGATGGCACTTCTCACTGGAAGAAAATCAAAACAAGTAGGAGCCCTTCTTCTGTACGTCTATCCAATATGGCGGAAGAAGAAGAAGAAGAAGAAGAAGATTTTGATTTTTCAAATGAACGTTTATTACTAAAATTAATCTCCTGTACAGAAAAGTACATATCAAAGCAATTCAAATTTTGAGACGAAAAGCAAAAATGAGATCAGACAAATGTATAATGGCAAAAATGATGGTCAATTATTGGAAAAACTGAGCAAAGTTGAACTATTAAAAAACAGCAAAATCTGCAAAGTGGCAAAGACACTGATGCTGGAGCGAGACGGAGAGAACTGGTGAAAAGGCAAACAGGTAGCTATAACACTTGCAACATGGGCAAAGAAACCAAATAAATCTGAAAAAAAGCACAATTTTGTTAATGACAGAAGGCAAGATGCGAGGTGCATGAAAAATCTCCACTGAATGGGGAAAGCAAAACAAACTTCGAAACAAGAAAAAATCGACAGAAATTTGCAAAGAAAAAGGACGACAACACTTACATCTTGCAGAAAAAAGCCACCCAACCGCCTATGAGAAGGGATATATTGAGAAAAGTCTTCGTTGGCATACTCTAAGTTGGCATGTACATGCCAACGAAGAATCTTCTCAACTGACTACCCCCTCCCATTCCGTGAGGAGTACGGTGCCCAGGACGAGTTAGGTATTGGCAAAAGGGAAAGTGTGCTTTGAGGTAAAAGCATCACAAAAGAAAAAAAGTGTTCACAACAAAATTGAATCAATAGTAATTGTTCCATCAATGTCTACGGAAGCAATGACGTCATTAAGGTAGCACATACCTTTAGACCCTTTCAGATTGTTATTTTTTTCTCAATTGAACACGTCCCAAACCCCAATAAAGTATACATTTTCTGAAAGCCCTGATATAGAGCTATCCGACCGTGCACAGTACACGGTCATTATTTGCATAAGAGTCACGTGACAAGCGTTTTGCTGAACCTTCCAAAAACCGGTTTTTCCCGCCTTATGCGAACACGCTGCAAGATTTCCGGTTGGAATTTCTTCATTGACAAGCCTTGACAATATCCTTCAAAACCGTGTCTGGGATTTTCTTTATATGCCTTTGTTTTTTTTAATGCGCTCTTAAAGGTGTTAGATGAAGGTGATTTTCAAGGAATTTTAATTATCACGCCATATAATTTGAATGGAGCCTCCTAAAATTAATCTCTTGTACAGAAAAGTACATATCAAAACAATGTACATAGAGAGAAAAAGTACATACTCAAAAACAATTACAAATTTTGAGACGAAAAGCAAAAATGAGACACACAATTGTATAATGGCAAAAATGATGGTCAATTATTGGAAAAACTGAGCAAAGTTGAACTATTAAAAAAAAGCAAAATCTGCAAAGTGGCAAAGACACTGATGCTGGTGCGAGACGGAGAGAACTGGTGAAAAGGCAAACAGGTAGCTATACACTTGCAATATGGGCAAGGAAACCAATTACATCTGAAAAAAGCACAATTTTGTTAGTGACAAAAGGCAAGATGCGAGGTGCATGAAAAATATCCACTGAATGGGGGAAAGCAAAAACAAACTTCGAAACAAGAAAAAGCGACAGAAATTTGCAAAGAAAAGGACAACAACACCTTACATCTTGCAGAAAAAAGCCACCCAACCGCCAATGAGAAGGGATATATTGTGAAAACTCATCGTTGGCATACTCTAAGTTGGCATGTACATGCCAACGACGAATCTTCTCAACTGACTACCCCCTCCCATTCCGTGAGGAGTACAGTGCCCAGGACGAGTTAGGTATTGGCAAAAGGGAAAGTGTGCTTTGAAGTAAAAGCATCACAAAAGAAAAAAGTGTTCACAACAAAATTGAATCAATAGTAATTGTTCCATCAATGTCTACGGAAGCAATGACATCATTAATACACCAAATGTTTTTGAAAGCACTTATGTTTGAATTAAGCGTGAAGTAATTATATTCTTCTAGAATGCGAGAACAAACCTGCCTTTTAAAAACAGAAACAAGCATATTACTGATTGAGGGATCATGACCATTAATTGCATTTTGTCTCGTCACATGAATTGCAATTTTAGCTGTCGTAAAAAGAAAATTTAAAAGCGCAAAAGTATTCTTGTCCATGTACGATTTATCAAAGGGTGGGCCTAAAACAAACCACCAGTATAAAATCTTGCATTCCTGACCAAGAAAACGGTGACAGAGTTTACGAAGGAGAATGAACAAAGGAGAAAGACGAGGGCATTCTAAAACTATGTGTAAAAGGTCATCTCTGGCACTACAGAAAACACAATCAGAGGATGAGCTATACCCAGAATGGAACATAAACGAGCCAGTTGCTTACGCACCATGGAGAAGACGCCATTGAAGATCTCCTTCTTTTTTGGAGAATTGGACTGAGATAACAAGAAGTGAACAAAGGTTTGATATTTTCAGAAAGTGAAAGCAGATCTCTCCAAACTGTATCTTGACGTTTATTGTTCCCATGAAAATTGGACATATTCAAGAATTTATATATGCTACCCTTTTCAAATTTATACAAGGGACAATTCAAAATAATATGGTCATCATTGTCTTTACAAATAAGTTCGAAAGAGTACGAAGGACGATGACAAGAATGAACGTCATCCAAATCAACTTCCTCTTCAAAATAACTGTGGATTTTGTTTTTCCAATCACAGGGAATAGAATCAACCAACGTCTTGACAGTATTTGTTAAAATTCTATCCGAATGAATAGAAACAATGTTTTTAAACTGGTTTGGGGAGCGCCAAGATTTTTGGAAAGGGTCAAAAAGATCTCCAACTTTTGTAATGCCAGCATGATAAAGTGATTACAAGAAAACTATCAAGAGGGTTTGTAAAACTAACACAATCATGGAAAAAAAAGGGCTTCATGGAAGATATCTTTGATTGAAAGGGGTCCACCTTTTCTCAGGAAAATACATGACTTCCAGACTCTCAAAAGCTCAAGATAAAAATTAGGTAGAAATTCTGGAACAGACTGAAAATTCACTGTAAATAGTTGAGAGGTGTACTTGAGATTGTCAACACTTCGAAAATAAAAATCAGCAAACAAAAATGAAGGATGTTCCAGACCTGAATACAAGTATCTTTGAAGATAATTTAATCTGAAAGCTTTCACACGTGAAGAGAGATCGATAAGATTTTGCCCTCCTAACTTCAATGGAGCAAAAACTGTTCGACTTGGCAACCAATGTTTTCCTTGCCAGAAGAAATTAAGAAATTTGTGCTGAATTTCATCAATGATAAAAGCAGGGGGACAGAGGCAAATTAAACGATGAAAGAGTTTAGTTGCAGCAAGTTGATTAATAACGATAACACGGCCTTGGAATGACATAGCAGGAGCATATCTATTCCACCAAGATAACTTATTGTCAATCTTTGTAACACACTCACTCCAGTTTTTTGAAAAATACTCGTTACTGTTGCCCAAATAAGTACCAAGGAGTTTGAGACCAATACTATTCCAAGGAATTTCAAGCGGACGATCAGCACGCCCACGCCATGAGCCGACCCAAAGACCTTGGGACTTACGATAGTTAATTTTTGCATTACTGGCATGCTCATAGACAGAAAACCAATATTTAAACCTCAAAAAATCAGTATCACAAGTTACAAGAGTATTAACGTCATCAGCATAAGCTGAAAGTTTACATTTACGATCACTTGAATTTGGAATCATAACACCTTGAATACTGTCATCTTGTCTTATTCTGTGTAAAAGAGGTTCAATAACAATTGCATACAGCTGCCCTGATAATGAGCAACCTTGCCTTATACCACGTGAAAACTGAACTGGAGCAGTAAGAGAACTGTTAACACGAACAAGACTATCAGTTTGTGTATACAGAAGTTTAATAAAATTGATGAAATTTTCACCAAACCCGAACGCATGCAGAGTTTAAAAAGATAATTGTGACTGACACGATCAAAGATTTTTCCTGATCCAAAGAAAGAATACCAAGAGGAAGATTCATGTCATTATGAAAATGAATGCAATCCCTAATTAAATGAATATTGTCAAAAATCTGTCTGCCTGGAATAGTATAACTTTGATCTACATGAATGATATCTTGCAAAACTTGCTTCAAACGAAGTGATAAAGCTTTAGTGAAAATTTTATAATCAGAGCAAAGCAAACTGATAGGTCTCCAGTTCTTAAGAGGGAGTTATCACCTTGTTTTGGAAGGAGTGTGATAACAGCTCTACGACAGGACGTTGGAAGAAGGCCATCGGAGATTGACTTTTGAAAAACCTGGTGAAAATCGTTCCCCAATATTTTATTTTTAATAAAATTCACAAGGAATGCCATCAACACCAGGTGTTTTACCATTCGCAATGTTCTTGAGTGCAAAGGTGTACTCGTCAAGACTAATGGGTTCATCAAGTTGTGTAACTTTGTCAGCAGTTAATTGAGGGAGATCATGAAGCAAGGTATTTTGTGCTTCAGGTGAAACAGGCTCAGCAGTAAAAAGGTTTTGATAAAACTGGCGAGTGAGTTGACGAATTTCTCCCTGATTTTCAGTAATTGTATGAACTTCACGTTGGAGATGAGTAATTGATTTACGACTGCCTTTATATTTTCAAGAGAAAAGAAAAACTGTGAATTAGTATCAGAATCATTGAGCTGTTGAAAACGAGAACGAATAACTGCACCTCTAGTATCAAGTTTCTGAAAACTGTCTAACAGGTCTTTTTTGCTGATGATATCTTGTTTTCAGAGAAGGCTGAGTATGAATCAATGTTTCCAAAGTACGAATTTCCTCAATAAGCTTTTGTTTTGAACGTTTAAAGTGATGAACTCGTTCAGCGCTGTACTGCTGACTTAATTCTTTAATCTTTTGTTTTCCTATATCCCACCAGACTGAGGAGAAGAAAACTATCCTTCTCATTACGCCAACCTTCCCAGAATTCCTTAATTAAAGTACAGTAATTTTCATCATTAAGAAGACTAGTATTGAGACACCAAACTGGATTTTTGTTGACACTCGAATTCATAGTTAAAACAAGAGAAACAAGAGAGTGATCAGATAAATCAGTAGGAGAGTCAATAGACACAGATTTAATTTTCGAAGTCAACCTCTTTATTGCTCTCCTCTCAGCCACGTAAAATTTTGAGCCTGCTTATGAAAATAACGCCAGGCATCAGAAAGCTTACAGCGATGAACAAGAGAAGAAAAAACTTGCGAAGACTTTAAGTGTGGTTCAATATGAGACGACCTATCTAGATTAGGAACAAGAGTACAATTAAAGTCGCCCCTATGACAATATTTTCATTATCAAGATCAAAATCAAGGAGAAATTTACGAAGACTTTCAAAGAAAATACAACGATCATCTCCACTTGAAGGAGCATAAATATTGAGCAAATGAAAGGAAGTGTCATCCATTTTAATATGCAAATGAAGTAGACGACCCTGGACGACACTTTTTACAGAAACAACATCAACATTTTTGTTTCGCGGAAACAGCACTGTAACCACAGCAGAATTACTAGTACCATGTGAGAATAAATAGGCGCACGCCAAACTACTTGCCACTGAGCCTGATTAGCCACTGTAGAATGGGTTTCTTGTAAAAAATAAAAATCAGCATAGTGATTGGACTTCAACGAAGACAAAATGTTATACCGTTTCAAAGAATCATGGCAACCATTTACGTTCCAAGAAATGAAACTTGCCATCACTAGACAAGCAAAAACAAAAACGATTTTTCTTGCCATGTTGAGTAATAGCCAAGCTTTTACATTGTCTAACATGTTGTTGTAACTTTGCCATCAGTTTATGGATACGAACTTTTTGTTGACTAGTGACAATATCTGACCTGCGTAAGTTAGCAAATGACTTTATGAGAACTTTAAAATCTGAGCAGTAATCTTTACATTTTTCTATCATATTTTTAGAGCCTTTAATGTCTTCTAAAAACTCAAGCAAATTAGATGGCTTGATTTGTAGCTTTTCTTGAAATTCTGATAAGTCAGAAATTTCAGACGCAACAGACTCATTGTCATGATCAGACATTTCGCTGAGAACATCAAAGGAGTTTGATGTTTTCACTCCTGACCAAATAAGCTGATTTTGAGAAACTTTTCTTGGAGACTCTGACTGAGAAATAAACAAATCCTGAGACTCATTTACATTGATATCTGAAAAAGGAGTCTCAGGAAACTCAAGTGACTGTGACTGAATAAGTGAAGATGATGACGATGTAGGGGGGTCGAATGATAAAACGGGAGTTGAGGGGAGCGGAGAATACGAAGGCGAAGCAGGGGTTCGTACCCTGTCTTCATCGGCATGGACGTTAACACCTTTTTCTTTCTCTTGAGCATCAGTGGGTTGACTGTTTTTACTGGTGAGAGGTCTTTGATCAACAGAATTTTCATCAACAGATGTGACTTTGTGAGAGGACTCTGATTGTGCCTCATTGTTTTCGACAAAGCGAGTTGACGTTAAGGCGTTACTTGAAGTTGAGGTGTTAATTTCTGTAGTATTGAAATGCTGATTAACACCTTCATTTGCATTTGCTTCACTTTCAACAACATCCACTAAACCGAAGTTTTTATCCACACAATTATTGTCTTTTTGGACATTTTCAGTGTCATTATCGTTGTTTTCTGACGATCTATAATCATGATAGTTAGGACAACGTTTACGGATATGACCTTTTAGTCCACAATGAAAACAACGCAGTTCATCAATAGAAACGTAAACGGAATAAAAACGGTCATCATATTTGATCTGAATTACACCACTGATGTTCTCATTGTGTAACAAAACATGAACTTGTCGTCTAAACGACTTCACATGCTTCAGCGAAGCATTTTTACAACCAAGAGGGATTGCTCTTAAATGTCCAACAACTCTACCGAGTTTCCATAAATGTTCCTCCAAAACTTCATCAGGAATGAAAGGAGGAACATTTGACAGAATTTATTTTGAAGCCGGTTTCACCATGTGTTCCACATCGACTAATTCATCAAACAAAGCAAACTTGGATTCAACAATACTTTCAACATTACCGAGTGTTGCTAAGAACACAACAACGGACTTATTCATTCTAGATGCAGCAATAACATTTTCACTTCCGACTTTCTTTGCAATCTCTTCAACATAGCTTTCAACGGGAACACCTTCAATATTAGTACACCTGACAGCATGCTTGCGTGTCAGATTCCGAAATGGCTTGTCCTCCCGGGCGGCCATATTGCCGACCACGGGTTAACAAATGACAAAAAATAAAATCGAAGGAAATCCACCTAGTCAAAGATGAAACCGGGCCGGAAACAAGACCAAAAAGAACTAAACACTACTCACAACGCAAACTGATGAAAATTGACGAAGGATGGCACTTCTCACTGGTAGAAAAACAAAACAAGTAGGAGCCCTTCTTCTGCACGTCTGTCCAAGATGGCGGAAGAAGAAGAAGAAGAAGAAGATTTTGATTTTCAAGAAACGTTTATACAAACTGTACAAATTTACAAAATTAAATTAAACTGTACATGTAAAAAGAGTGTCAGAAGAAGACCAAAAACAAGCGACTGGGCTTCATCTAAATACAAAAATGAAGCCCATCATCTTCCACTCTACAGAGAGCTGAATTCCTTGCCCCAAAACAATTCAAAATATGCTAAGTTTCGGGAAAATTTACAATACTGAAATTCAACCATTAGACGATATTTAACACGTGTTCTAAACTGATCAAGAACATCACAAGCAGCTTTTTCTTGAACCTTATTGTAATGCGTAATTTGAATTGCTAACTTAGCTGCGATGAAAACAAAATTAACTAGACACATAGCATCTTTTTGCCCTCTTTTAAAAGGAGGCCCAAAAATATACCAGATTTGAGGAACAGTGTCAACACCGCTGATTTTTCCAACTAGTTTTTTGATAAAGTGAAGAAAATCATTTAACCGGACACACTCTAAAAACATATGCAAGCTGTTGTCAAGATTTGTAATACAAAAGGGCAGTTTCCATTGTCTTTGTAACCTGCTGAATGCAAATAGACACCTGTCGAAATGGCACCATGAAGAAAGCGCCATTGAATGTCCCCTTCTTTCTTAAACACAGGTGCTTTGTAAATGATACCATAGTTGGGCTTTGAACCTTCTGGAATACTTAACAAGTCTGCCCAAATATTACTGAGCCTTCCTGAAATTGCATGGAGACTGTCAATTAAGAATTTATAGATGGCGCCCTTTTCAAGTTTATACAGGCATGTTTGAATAACGGTACTTTTTTCCTCAACTGAAGTAGTAAGCGTGTAGTGATACAACGGATTATTCAAAGCATAATTATCAAGCGGAGTTGGAGTATCAAAGAAATTCCTAAGGACATCACCGAAAACATTCAAAATTGCTTCTTGAAAAAGAATATTTTTGGAAGCAATGATGCAGTGAGAACGAACTGTGAGTAAAGGCTCAAGTTCATAGGACGTTTTCCATCCGCCGAGCATCAAGGTTGATAAGGTCGACAATTTTTGTCACACCACCTCTAGCAAATTGATCAACTGGAAAATGGTGACCAGTATTGGGTTAACAATAATATCATTCAGAAACAGTGGCTCATTAAGAATCCCTTCAATCGTATTTGGTTTTCCTCCACGCTTAACAACTACAGTTTTACAATTCATGGCCATCCACAAAGCATGGTAGAATTTAGGGATAGAACAATCAATTTTCAAGTCTTGAAAGAAATGCAGAATAACTGCTTATCATACTGCAGCGAGCCAATTTTACCAAGATAGTAATCAGTAAAATAATAACAAGGATGCTTAGTATCATCGTATAAATAACGTTGTAGGTACTGTAATCTAAAAGCTTTCAAACGGGACTCGAGATGAATAAGACCCTGACCCCCTTTTTGATTGGTAAATACAGTTTCCCTTGCAACCCAGTGACGTCCCTGCCACATAAAATTATCAAATTTACGTTGGACAGCATCAATGAGTTCTTTTGGTGGAGATGAAACTGCTAAGCGATGCAAAATTTTAGTAGCGGCCAGCTGATTGATGACCAAAACACGGCCCTGATAAGATAAGGCAGTAGAAAACTGCTTCCAAACATTAAGTTTAACATCAATCATCTCCATCATACCTTCCCAGTTTTTATCAGCATAAGAGGCCTCATTACCAATATAAGCACCTAGAACCTTTAACCACTCGAAAACCACTTGATATTTAGGGCGTGTCACAGCGCTGGTTCCATTGACCACACCACAAGCCTTCTGATTTTAAGTAATTAATCCGTGCGTTTAAGCCCTCTCATAAATTTCAAGCCAATGCTGTACTTTCTTAAAATCGTCATCACGGGTCAAAAGAAAACTCACATCGTCGGCATAAGCTGATAAAAGACAAACCTTTCCGTTGGAGTTTGGAAGCTCGAAACCACACATTTTACTCCGAGTGCGGATTTTATGAAGCAGAGGCTCGATACAAATGGAATAAAGTTGTCCGGACAATGAACAACCTTGTCGAATTCCACGATCAAAAGAAAATGGAGAAGAAAGACAGTTGTTCAGTTTCAAAAGACTTTCAGCGCGAGAGTACAAAAGCTTGATATAATTAATAAAATTAGGACCAAACCCAAAAGCACGGAGTGTTTTGAACAAGAAACCGTGGTGGACACGATCAAAAGCCTTCTCCTGGTCCAATGATAAATGGCCAGGGGCAAATTACGTTCATTAGAGTAGTGAACAACATCTCGAATGAGATTAATGTTATCAGAAATATGCCTTCCAGGGACACAATAGCTTTGGTCAATGCCAATGATCTCATGCAAAACATTGCGAAGACGTAAAGATAACGCTTTGGTAAAAATTTGTAATCGGAGCACAGAATCGAAACAGGGCGCCAATTTTTAATCAGGCTATTGTCACCTTTTTTGGAATCAAAGTCAATATTGCTCTTCTACAAGACAGGGGAGAATAGCATCTTGAATAGCAGCAGTGAAAACATCAAAATAATCTTTGCCAATGAAAGACCAGAATTTTTGATAAAATTCGGTCGGTAGACCATCAATACCGGGAGAAGCATTTTTACCGAGCAATTGAAGTGAATTTGAAAATTCCTCAAAAGTAATAGGCAACTCTAAATTCTGCTTATTTTCATTGCTGATGGTTGGTAAGTCTTTTAAGATCAAATCCTGCGCTTCAACTGAAACATCATCCGGGGAATAAAGGCTAGAAAAGAAATTAGCAGCAGTCTGACGAATTTGAGATGGATTCTCTGTGATATCGCCGTTTGGCAAGCGCAGATGTGTCATAATTTTTTTCGTTCCTTTATACCGTTCAAGATCATAAAAGAACGAAGTAGAGCTGTCACTTTCATTGAAAAGTTTAAACTTTGACCTCACTACAGCACCTTGCACCTGTGATTTCACAATTCTGTCCAAAAGATTTCTTTTTTCAACGATGTCAACTGTGACATTACCATCTCTTTGAGAACTTTCCAGATACGTAATTCGTGCTCAATATCACATTTCAAATTTTGTTTCCTCTTTTTTCTATCTGCAGAATAAAGCTGAGTCAATTGCTTGATTTTTAGTTTGCCGACATCCCACCACATTTGGAGCGAACTATACGAGTCTTTATGAGATCTCCAGCTTGACCAAAAGTCGACAATAAGTTCACAGTATTCATCATCAGATAACACCTCAGTATTTAAACACCAGACCGCACTGCGCGGTTTAACACTGGCTTGGAAAAGGCCAAGTCTGACAAGATCATGATCAGAGTTAAAGCCATGCTCAATAGAAACAAACTGGATTTTGCTACTAAAACTTTTCGAAATATAAAAGCGATCAAGCCTTGCTGCACTATTCTGTCTTTTCCAAGTATAATTCACACAATCGTCACCATGGAAACGTCTCCAGGCGTCGCACAGTTTGAAGCGGTTTATTGTGTTCGATAGAAAATCGGCAGTCTTTTGATCAGGCTCATTTCCGTTACGTCTATCTTTACTCGCGTTTGTAGTGCAATTAAAATCACCACCGAGAAAAATAATTTCTTCACTACGCAGTTCATTCAGTAGCCATTCAAGCTTTCGAAAATTAACAAGCCGTTCATTGTGATCAACCGAAGCATAAATATTAATAAATTATAAGTAGTGTCACTAATAATAGCCTTAACATAGAGAAGTCTACCTGGAATAACCGAGCAAGATTTCACAATGTCTACTTTAATCCCCGGAGAAAAAAATATCGCAATACCTCCACTGTTTGAAGTTAGGTGAGAAAATTCGGCACGACCTCGCCAAACAAGCCTCCAGACATCTTCGTCACGGGGTGGGAGTGGGTCTCTTGAAGAAAATAGACGTCAGACTTCTGGACATTTTTCAGAAATTCAAAAGTTTCAAAACGTGTCAAGGATCTCTGCACCCACGCACATTAAAAGTTGAAAGTGTGAGGCAGACCATTGTTAATAGAAGTAGATAGTTTCTGTTCAAATACATAACTATTTAGTATTTTGACATAGTTCTTGATCTTATTGACTAGTTTTCCAACTCGAGTTTTCTAAGGACTAGCGAGAATTCCAGATTTCTGAAGATGTGACAGTGATCTGATCAACAACTTTATATCTGAAAAAAAATCTTGTGATTGCTCAATAGGTTTTTTAGAATATTTTATGTCTTCAATAAAATCCATCAGAGATTTTTGGGACAGTGAAACAGGCGTCTTGTCTGGTAATTCACTCAGTGTTGACACATCAGAAAAAGATGAGCAGCGTGAAACGGTGTCTTCGTCAACAGCAGTGTCACTGTCAGTTGCCAATGCAGCAAATGAATTTTGTACTGGAATACCTGAAGGAGGGGGGTACGAAGACGGATAGGTGTATGGCGAGTCTCCCCAGTCATGCGATGCTGTTGAAGTTGGGGTGGATAAAGACAGATTATCGTCAGCTGAAGAAGGCAAACGGACCTTAGGTGTTATTTCATTAGTAGCTATGACGCTCGGATCGTCATGGGTTGAAGGAGGGGATCGTACCCTCTCTTCATCAGAAAGAACATTAGCATTGTTCAATTCAATGGTACTTTCACGATTTGATTGTTCGTCGTTTGTAATCGATGAAGGAGGCAACTGTACTTGGGATCATCAGTTTCACACCTTTTTCTCTCGGAGTAATTTTCAGAAACATGACTATCGTCAGGACTCGGAGATCTCGCCCGCTTATTAACTCGATGTGATGACTGATGCTCTTGTCCGACAATTTCATTTGATTGATCATTTGACATCGTATTACTAGTCGTTTCATCACTAATATCGTCTCTTTCATTTCTGATATCATTGTTAACGTTCAAATCAGTAACTTCACTATCAGCCGGTTGAATGACAAAATGTCTTGATTTCTCGTGTTACCAGTTGTTTCATCACTAATATCCTTTTTTTACACTATCATGTTTTCTTTGTGTTGATCTGACTCTCTTTCAATTCTGATTTCATTGTTATTCTCGCGGTGTAGCACAGGACAGTCTCTCCGTAAGTGACCAATGTCTTTACAGTGAAAGCACCTGGCTTCATCAGTAGATAGTAAATTGTATAGAAATGCCCTTCGTAGAGAACATGTAAAATTCCATTGATATTGTTCTGTTTCAACACGACGTACACCTGACGGCGAAATGATTTCACATGTTTGAGGCCTTCCCTTTTACAACCAAGTGGAATAAAACGAATACTGTGAGAAAATACTTTTCCAAAGGGTTCCAATTTCTCAATCAATAGTTCATTTGGTAGGAAAGGTGGCACGTTTGACAAAATTACCTTTGTAGCGGGTTTAACCATAGGCTGGGGCTGAATAAACTGCTCGCTAACAGTAACTCCAGTAGTGCAAACCATCTCAACCGCGTTTACAGTTTTCAGAAAAACAACCACAGATTTGTTTATCCTTGAAGCAGCGACAATATCACTTTCATCCACCAATTCAGCATTTTTTCCACATAAGTATTCACACTGACACCATCCAGGCTTTCCATCTTCAGGGCATTCTTCATGCATAGTTTTGACAAAGTGTGGGCTTCACCATAACGCTGTGATAGCACTTGCGCGGCCGCCATTTTGGCCGACCAAGTAGGTGACAAGTACCAACTCAGTAATCGACCAAAATCTCAGCAGTCCTCTGATAAAACAGTCCAATTTCACAGAGAGGAGAGTCTAGGAAACAAACCCAATTGGTGAAAAACGGTCCGGCAAAGCAAAAACTACGAGTAAAAAGGGAGCAACAACAAACACCTCCTACTTCATGAAGAAGAAGAAGAAGAAGAAGAAGAAGAAGAAGAAGAAGAAAGCTCCAGTAAAACAAATTGGGCCAAACCCCCTGTGGGATTTGGCCACCAATGTATCTTATTGTAATGCGATATACTAGATCAATACGTCAGCCAAATAATAAGAAAGACAGGTGCTCTTTTTTGCACTAGAGTCGGACGTTAAAATCCTGCTTATTAATTCAACATTTCAAAGTATTTAAGCGCGAACACGTCAAATAAGATCATGGCTTATGTTAATTTTACCCTCAGTAGACATAAACAAATGTCAGCAAATTTAGATATAATTGCATATCTTTGCACTTTACAGACGCACCTCAAAATCCAGATATCAAATACATCAATGAAGGTAAAGTGGTCGAAGGAAAAAACTTCAATGCATCTTGCTCTGGTCAAAGTGGCAACCCTAGTGCATACACATATAAGTGGACATACGACAGCAGATTACTAACTGACAAACAACTGCTTAGAATCGAAGATATTCAAAGACACCAATCAGGAATGTACACATGCATCACTATGAATGAGATGTACGACATGCAAGGGAGTGCATCAGGAACAATAGTAATTGATGTACAATGTAAGTTGATGCCTAATCGTGTTTCAAATTGTTAATTTATCTAGGATTGATATAATTTGGGCTTTCATCATATGAATTAGGAAAAGTGATATTTTAGAATGTTTTATCAATTCATTGATAGAAAGATCTTTCCACATTAACTAATAGATCCATCGCACTCGGCAGTGTGATCTGCAATTCAAGCGGGATTGTCGGTTGGTGACTGCCACTTTGACAAAAGATTGTACCACCTGTATATGCCCTTACATTTGCAATTGAATTCTTGTGCTACGTTTAATAAGAAAACAAGAAAAGTTGAACATTTTCTCTGTAAATCAAGTAGCATACCGAACACGAAAGATCCAGATATGTTAACCCAAGACTACTAAAAACCGCAGCTTGAATATTTGCTCTGAAAGAGGCCTTTAACAGCAGTCGAAGCCAGAGTTTGCATGGTACCCATTGAAATTGGCGGTTCGCTCTTATAAAAGCATTCAGTGTACTGCGTATTTCCCATACGCACTTTTGCCTTAGAATTTCGCTTTCTCGCCCTAAACCAATAACATGATAATTCGTTCAAGTGAATGTATACATTTTGATATAATTATATATTACTACCACTCATCAGTAAAAGCAAAGGTCAGTGTAGTTAGTATTAGAAACTAATAAAATAACTGGTTTTCAGTTTTCCATCGTATATCGATTCAACACGTATGATAGTGACTTCAATGTTTAACATCCCTCACTGCAAAGTTGTTTCATGTCATACAAAAACACGTTCCCGAGTGGCGCGCGACTGAGTCCGACAGTGTCGTGAAAAAAACTGAATCTGAAATCTGAATATCCGCATCTATTGCCCACATCTCTGTATGCTATTACAGATTCTCAATTAAAACCATTATCATTACAACTTCGCCGATGATAACTTGCCATGTATGCAACCCCGAAATTTCGCTGTTAGTTAACATGCTAAGCCGGTCTGATGGTGTGAATAACGTTGACATAGATAGTACCAAATCAAACTACTCGAACAGCATTTGCGGTAAGTGATTCACGTACGCGTGCTTTTCGGAGAGCTCTCATCCACGTTGTTACCTCCATGGTTTATGCTTGCATAAACTTTACCGATGGTACCTATTGATTTTGTAAATCGCCTATGCTAAAAACACAGTGAAAGTGACTGTCACCGAAGGAAGACCTTTTCACAAACCAAGGATGCGAGTTGTCATTGAAAGGCGATCAATACCAATATCCCCACTCTATTTTACTGCAGACGTGCCTTCAAAATGACTCAGCTGAAACAGTTTTGTGATCATCGCTGAATTTTTTCAAAGGGATGTATATCACATGATAATCACATCATTTCGTAGCCAAACCAATGACCACTAAAGTATATATTTCCATTTCCACATTAATGTTGGTATTTTAGTTCTGTTGGTTTAGCGTCGCTTTCGATTTTAAAATACTTCACTGAACGAACGCGGCGAACAATGATCGCTTTCTTTCTCCCTGTTTCTCCGGGTAAGCTTAATTCACGTGTCGCGTGCCGCGTGCCAGGGACTCGTGAGAAATTATACGGAGGGAGGGAGGGCCCAAATTAAAAGAGTATTCGACCGATCTGACATAATCACACATACATGCCAGAGTATACACAAGATGAAAATCTAGATTTATGCGCAGCATAAAGGCGACATAAAGTTGCATAAAGATGATCTTCAATAATCTTTATGCAGCATAAAGATGGAACTTTATGCACCTTTATGCTTGTGCATAAAATGGTTTAATGGCCGACTAAATTTAATCATCTCTATGCAGGCCATTAGATGCATAAAGATTCACATTTATGCATCAACCTGATTTGTATTTATACATCTTTATGCACAACATAAAGAAACATATTCAATCTTCTGTAATTTGGATCTTGTAGGTCCAAATATGAACCTGATTGTTCTGTTTTTGCATCTATTGTACTGTAGTTCTTTCTACCATTTTTTTCTCTTTGTATATGAACTGTATTTGTGTAA
Source organism: Ptychodera flava (assembly GCF_041260155.1). Taxonomy (NCBI): domain Eukaryota; kingdom Metazoa; phylum Hemichordata; class Enteropneusta; family Ptychoderidae; genus Ptychodera; species Ptychodera flava. The sequence continues at coordinate 2,879,776 of NW_027248279.1, read as the reverse complement.
AATTCCCTATATACTATTTTTAAGCATTGCTGGTGTGTACGTAGCAGATCTTGTTGTTGAAATGAATCCAATTCGGGGTTTAAACTCTATTTTCACAGTAATAATGTCGTATGTACAATAAAGACAGAGATTACAAGATGCGTGATTGGTTGTATCTGTAGGTGCACTCATTAACTAGATTAATATCACACTTTGCACATTTAACCCATCTAGCATACACACATATCTCCCAAAGCAAGATCATAGAAGAGGTATCGGTTTTAATTGTTTATTTAAAATAGTTAAATAGGAAATCACATGGGACAAAAAATACAGAATGAATTCCTCAAAACTTCCTCAAAAATACAAGCAATATACTTCATGTGAAAAAAATACACTTACTGTTTTCTTCTTTGATGCAATATTGAAGTGTCAACCAAGTATCTGAGAACTGATTAAACTAATAAAATTGGATGTACCAGGTGTGTGGAAGTGTAAGTACAAAAGAGGCTCCACATTTAGCTATGTTTTGTGTTGCATTGCTAGTATCTATTACAGATCACACATGATAATGAGTTCTGCCATATCATTGAAAATTGCCATAAAAATATTTTGATTACAACCTAGACTCAGGGTAAGATTCAAGCACATTACATGTACATAAAGCTACAGTGTTGCCAAAAATAACTGTAGTTGTAAGTTGGTGTATTTAATCTGTAAAATTTGTTTGCAAAGATGCACCTCATTTTTAACACATTGTTCATGAAATATCAAATATGGCCACTGAAGAGACTAAGACAGAATTATTGGTCTTATAACTCAGCCAGCAATCCGTCGAGTACAGTCCACATATTCACACATGTACAGCTTTGGGTATTCAGCTTAATCATTGATTATGACTCAGTAGGTGTAATAACATATAGAAAGTGTTCCCAGTTGGACTTTGATGAGTACAGCCTCTGTCTGGTTAACAAAATTCAAAGTTGAAGTTTAGTTCGAAACTAAAAATACATCACTAAGCTTTTAGCAGAATCAAGAAAATGTATAAAATATGCTTATACATTAAACATTGTCCTGTAATGAGTTGTCAATGCTGCTGGAATTGTCATGTGTCTGTCAGGCTCTGGTCTGATTGATACCAGGCCCTAAATGCAAGGTAGCCTCAATATGCATTCCTTTGATGCATGTGTTTTTCCATATGCAGTTTCACTTCTTTCTCTATCCCATGGCAAGAGTCTCCGAATAAAGGCACCACCCTTGCAACTTCTGTCATGTTCGCTATCTTCAGAAGAAACACACACAACTATCAAAATGTCTTCAGCTTGATGCTATTCCTTGGATAGCCCAGATTATATGTACTTCAGTTCCTGTAAAAATGATACACAGAATAAATCATCAGGATTGTACATCATCAATTTTGTTTGTTTTTGTTTAAATCCGTGTATTTATAGACATTTGATAATTCATTTTAAAGTACTTCATTGGACTAGAATGGTTAAAAGTTGATATGTATGCAAGAAATTTGATTTCTGAATTTCACTGAAATGTGGATTCACTATACATTGGAGTCTATGAGAAAACTATGAATAATTTTTTTTCCAATGCTTCACAAACACAATTAGACTGAAAGATTCAGTCGCATGCGAGCGTTTCGGTGCACTGCGACATACCTGGTGAAGGGTCGCAGGTCGCAGTGCGCCAGAGCGCCCGCACACGACAGAATCTTTTAGTCTAAAACACAATCGGTGCTTTCAGAGGTGTTTGACAATTGATACAAATGTACTTGATTGAATTACGGTGTTTGAAGGTTCAGATGTGGACAACAGTTTTGATATTTGAATTTCAACTAAACCTATTTCACTTTTCATGGTACTAGTGGTCTACAGGTCACTTAAATATTTTCCCTGACAAAAGTTGCTATATCTCTAATACGTAAGTAATATAAATTGTTCATTGCCCTCCATGAGCTCGATTTACAATAAGACAAGCCTCAGAGTTTCAACAGCAAGATGTTCATGTGACAGATAATTATACTTTTGTTCAGATTTACAGTTAAATGACTACCAAGAGTGAAATCATGCAGCGAATCATTTTATCTCCAAGAATATTTTTGAACACTAAAACTTCTTTTTAACAGGACAAATACTTAAGACAATTGAGTGACCCCCAATGCTGTTTGAAAAATACATGACCTCCCCTTTGCAATTTTCAAATTTAAGGTGAACCGCATCCCCCTTCAAATTGTGCTGGCTTACCCCGGCTGTAATAACTGAATGCTCCCTTATTGAATAAACTGGTCATCTATGTACTGTTGTACATCAAACTGACATGTTTATGCCTAAATATACAAACGACCTAGCGGCCGATATAGCTCCACTGTGTTTATGTACAGAATAACTATTTTTGACACATGTTGATGAAGAAGGTGGAAATCTTTGATAACTCAATGCAGTGGCCAGAAAAAAGTGGCTAAAATAAGCTGCAAAAATGCAAAATTGAAGATTTCATCATACTTTGAACATATCACATCCGATCATCCCTAAGAACAGGTCAACCAAAGCTATCTGATGAGTAGTGTTTTGAGAATAAAATATTCTGACCAAAAATGGCAACAAGTGCCCCCAAAAATAAAAATTGCAGATTTCATCATAATTTCAAAACATCACACTTAGTTCATATATAGAAACCTGTATACCAAATTTCAAAGCTGTTAGACCAGTACTTTTGAGAAAGCATTTTTTGACCAAAAGTGGGAAAAATTGCCCCAAAAATTCAAAATTGCAGATGTCATCATTATTTCAATAAATATCATTTAGTTCATCTAAGGAAACTGTATACCAAATTTCAAGCTATCAGATAAGTTGTTTTGGAAATACACATTTTTTGACCAAAAATGGCAAAAATTGCCCCAAAATTACAAAATTGCAGATTTCATCATTATTTCCATAAATATCATTTAGTTCATCTGTAGAAACCTCTATACCAAATTTCAAAGCTATCAGATGAGTAGTTTGGAAATTACACATTTTTTGACCAAAAATGGCAAAAATTGCCCCAAAAATACAAAATTACAGATTTCATCAGAAATTCAATATATATTACTTAGTTCATCTATAGAAACCTGTATACCAAATTTCAAAACTATCAGACCAGTACTTTTTGAGAAATACATTTTTTGACCAAAAATGGCAAAAATTGCCTTAAAAATGCAAATTTGCATATTTCTGCACAATTTGAACAAATCTGAAATAGATCATCCCTAGGGACATATGTACCAAATATCAAAGCTATCTGACCATTAGTTTTGAAGAAGAAGATTTTTAAAGATTTTTTTACCAAAAATGACAAAAATTGCCTTAAAAATACAAATATGCAAAGTTCACCATAATTTGTACAAATTTAACTTACTGCATATCAAATTTCAAAGCAATCGGACAAGCGGTTTCAGAGAAGAAGATTTTTTTACCAAAAACACCAAAAAATGTCCCAAAAATACAAATATGCAAATTTCACCATGATTTGAACAAACTTAAGTGAGGTCACCCCAAGTGAACTGCATATAAAATTTCAAAGCAATTGGACTTGTGGTTTCAGAGGAGAAGACAATTGTTGACGGACGACGACGGACGACGACGGAAAATCAACCTATTTGATAAGCTCCGCGTCGCTGACAGCGGAGCTAACAAATATGAAGACCAAAATGTTTTTTCACTGATTCATTGCCTATGTTATAGACTAAATATTCCTGTTTTTGTTAGCAGAGACTGTAACATCAATGTACCTCCCAGACACACGGAGTATGGTCGTGCTTCCAATAATAATTTTGCAAAACATGTCATCAATTATGCGCTTTAGCGAATGGTCAATTATGCGCTTTAGCGAATGGACCAAGTCTTTGTACGTTGGCCGAGAACTAATACAGTAGGATCTATAGGTTAGAATATTACATCTGTCAAATTAGGATAGAATATTGAAGATAGAAATATTTTTGTATCATGCAGCCTTGACCTACAGTGCCTTGTAACATATACATATATTGAACTAAAAAGAGGGCATGTTACGCTGGGGAATCATCCAAATCAAAGACTGAAGTGACTGTGTATGTGTGCCAGTAATAGTATGGATTAAGAGTTAATCTCTCAGTACTTGATCTAGAAGTCATCACTGATGACATACATGGAGTCCCCGCTGGATTATGTCATTTGAATTACGGTGATTGAATAACAATAACATGCTTGCTAGATTCATTACAGGGGAGAGCGGTGAATTTGTTAAATGTTTGGAAATCACATGCTAGTGATCTGTTGGGGGTCATGTTTGTGTATTTGGGACAGTACAATTACGCAAAAATATATATTATGCTACAATTTTTGAAAAAAAGCAATGGTTTCTTGCACACTGTATTTTGTTCGGAAAATAGTTTCGTTCAATTTTAGTAAAAGATAAAATTATGGTTTTTGAGCATGTCATATAATCTGGAACATGTTATCAGAACAGAAGATTGTTTCATCTTTCATTACACAATTTGCAACAGACTCTGCAACCTCAGTTTGTCTTGTGATATTGTTTCAATTAGTTTTGTTTCCGAGGCAAGGTTCATAAAATACACTTCATGGATTCATTCAATAGTATTTTGGCCAGTGTCGGGAGACAGTGTTAAAAAGAACATTTCCTTGGTTTGACTATGCAATTATTGTATGTCATGTACATTTGTGTTTGGAACTCATGGAAGAGCCCCTGAAGTTGTTTCAACACTATGCTTCTCTATAATAATTTCCAGGGTTTACATATTTCATTGTGATTTCAAAATTTGACATGAGCTAAGTTGCATCACTATCTATTACATTTGTATCTTCAAAAGAAGATTATAAAGGCAGATTTTGTTGCTTATGGCTGTTAGGTGCCCTGCAAATATAACAAAACATCAAAGTTCAGCTAAGTAAAATTGTCGTACATGTGTCATGATGGTTCTGCTTAACCATGTTCATGTACTATAATTCACCAACACTGGTGCTTTGGTTAACTTGCCCTTCAAAGTTCACTACTTTAGACTAACAACTTATCAGTGCAGACTTTGTAGAGTACATACCTCTCATATTGTTCCCAGTTGTTAGCATGCCTTTTTGTGTGACTGTCATTCCTTTGGGCACTACACTTTCCCTATTTGTTCAACGCCTAATAAATACATGTACCTCCAGGGGACCTGCAACTTGCAAGAATATAAAAACAAGAGTTAAAAATCCTACTGAGAAAAATCAAATTTCTCAAACACAGATGATGAATCACATTTCAAGTCACGATAATGACGATGAATAACCATATTAATCTGACAGTCCATCGACACATATTTGAATCAGAAATATATCAAGCATTTTCATGGCCTGAAAAGGCTCAACATAATTGGATTCACACTGCACTATGCATTCCTGCAGTATCTCAGAGCTTGTAGACTGTCAGATCATTGATGAAAAATTGACTCTCTTTTTACATCGATGGTCATATAAATATCCAAATGTGCATGTTGAAAATAACACCACATTTCTATTTCAGCATAAATAGAAATAATTTAGAAAGTTAAAAATGAATTGAAATGATGCGAAATAAAATGACATATCATGTTTAGGTAAGATTAGAATAATCTCATGTTAACTTAGAAGCCCCGACTAGCTGTATCTTCTAGCATTGTTTTTTTTTATTTTACATTCAAGCCGAAATAAGTTTGTGAGAATGTACTGATTTTGGTGATGTATACACTTATTATTAACTACCCACTGGGACTGTACATGCAACTTTGGCCAAGATAAAGATTGCGATGTGATTAAATATTTGCCCAAACATTAAATCCCACCGTGCATACAAGCAAAAACCCTGGATAATGTGCATATCTGCACTGAAATCTTCACATAAACTGCACAGAGCATTGTGCAATTCATGCTATAAGATCTTGAATGGCCCTTACTTCACTGTTTGATGCACCACTCAGGACGCAACATTCTCTGAATGGTTTGGTCACACAGAGTTCACGCAAATGCATGTAGTTCATTCATTCGCGCAGTGAAGTTGGGCTCCCCAAAGGTCATCACCTCACCTCAGTCATAGTGTGAAATGTTAAAGGGATAGCCCACCCAAATATCAACCTGCCTTTAAAAGTTGAAGTAGATTATTTTTGTAACATTCATGATGAAGAGATGAGATATGTGCTAATGATTCTCCTGGAAATTAATGTTTTATTAATTGATGTGTATGACGCCATTTTCGCCATATGGAAGCGCCACTTATCGGAATTCCTCAGAGAGGCTTGACCTAAGATGACGTTAAGTTTTCGTGTTTGTTGAGGAAGTTAGGGGGTATCACTAGGGTCTGATCTACTGTGCGTTTGTATTGAGCTACTGCCCAATGGACACACTTTGCCTTCAACCTTATAACTTTGAACCGGAATTCAGCGACTTTGAACTCCAGGATTTCGAACTTGGTGTTTCCGATGAATACACGGACACATCGATAAATTCGGAAGTAAAAGAAGGGCATGTGGCTCCACCAGTTACCGAAGGAAGCTGTACAAGCATGGCTCTTTTGGTAGCTCAACGGTATAAGCTACAACGTTACGGGAGGCCATGTTTGGAGCTGAACACATCTTCGATATCGCCTCATGACGAAATGAACTCCCAAAATGCTTGTATTTTTATCCAAAACATTTCGATCAGCATTGCAACCAAGCTATTATCACTTGAAAAGAGCGATGTTAGATTTCAAATGCCCGAAGAGAATTGCATGGCGAAATTGCTCCGCGTGTTTAGCCATTGCAATGCTGGTTTTAAAATATGGATAACTCTTTTTATAACAAAGAATTGTTATCGAAAAATGCCAATTCAAAGTGCTAGTTTTTCAGTAACATATAGAAAAAGAATGAGCGAATGACGAGATAATTCCAAGAACCGTTCCCCATGGGGAGAGACAAAGCGGACGACCAGAAACGGCTCATCTGTCGACTCTAAATGGAGTGTCCCTCATCTAACAAACAATAGTTGTGCATACACACTTTCATGTTCTCAGGGGCACTTAATTAAACTTCAAACACACTTTCATGTTCTAGGGGCACTAAATGAAATTTCAATTTATCCTTTCAAAGTACAGTCATAAACTACACACTACAATTTTCCTGTTCTCACAACTCACTTTGAACTCTAATCGTGAGTAACCGGTAATTAGAAACCGCAATGGAGGTAGGAAGAGATTGCAAATCCGAGTAGCCGTTTTCTGCTGTCAATTGTGCAGTCTTGGGAAAATAATTGAGAATGGTCAAAATCTGAAAGCCACAACCTCACAACTAGTCATTGGGAAAAATGTCGGGAAAAATTCTTGGAAACGGTCTTTGCATACATAAAAACACGCACTGTACTTATAATTTTGAAAACTCATGTCGTGCCAATCTTTACCAGCAACAATTTTTAGAGGCGGTGTTTTCACTTCAGGTTTCGAATCATGCAGAATGCCTTATCGAAATCTCGCGCACGATTATTGGTACATCTGTAATACTTACAGGCAGGCATAATATCTAAGCTGTTTATGAGACTCCCTAGATCAGACCCCATAGTCTATGCACCAAAACCCGAAAACTTTACGTCATCATCTGGGCATTTCTCCCGGCATGCTTTGTGGAGGTTGATATTTATTTTCATGGATAACTTCAACAAATCACTGTTTCTGTGCAACAAGTAATGATAAATGCTTTTATGACATAAATATAAACCTGTACACAGCTGATTAAATTTTGGGTGGATATAAGGAGGTGCATAGGAAGTTGGGTAGAAAAGGACTGATGTAGAGCCAACAGTGCATTGGAGCTGTATGCATGTGGCATTGCGATGAATGTAAATGATGGGTATGCCGTCAAATTGAAGAGTCTACAATGTTACAGTCCATACAAACGTTGAACACTGCAAGGAAAGCATCCATGCAGGTCAGTTATGCTCGTTTTGAACAGAATCATTTTCTGATTTTGAAGAGCAAAACCCTTTGGTCAGAACAAATGATCATAAATTTCCTAATACATACAAGTTACGGTATGTTTAACCCTTTTCCTGCCAAGTCCATATTTCACCACCAGGTCAAGATGGTTAAAATTAATGAAACACAACATATTTCATATGGTGTATTTTAACATAATACTGTACATTTGAAAGCTGTTGAAAACTGTAAATTTGATTCTTTTGGACTAAAGATGCTATACCAGACCAAGCCAAGTGGGTGAAAATATGTCATGTTTGGCTCAATACTGGTTTTTACTGACTTGGCTGATGAGGAAGGGATACTGTCTGGCAGGAAAAGGGTTTTAATAAAATTCGATATATCGATTACTTTATTTAGGTTGCATATTGATAGATTATAGTATTTTCCACAGAAACATTCAAGGGTTTTACATGCATGATGTTCCACGCCAGAATTTAAATATACTGTTATGATATAATAGCAATAAAAACACCCAGTGACAATATACCACTCGATTTTGACCATTTCACTTCATATATGCACTCGCTATCGCTCATGCATATATGCCGTGAACTGATCAAAATCTCGTGGTATACCGTCGCTGGGTGTGCTTTATTGCTTAAATACAACACAAGCTAAACCTGTGCTTTTATTATGTTTGGCAATTGATATTAATGTACACGATGAGAATATTGGTTAAAGAGCGGAGGTGAACAACAAATATGATATTCAACTTTCACTCTACTGATTATTTCTATTTGGTTAAAGGTATTCTTTAAAAGTTCAAAGTCAAATGAGAACTTATATGTCAATTATTAAGATATCATCAGGGCTTGACAATTTTTTTCCAGTTCACTTGTCCGTCGGGCAAGTGGATTTACAATTTCACTTGTCCTCTCAAAAATTTTACTTGTCCTCCATTTGTAATAATCAAGACCAAAATACTTGCGACGAATTCTGTAGAGGCTTTCAGGGCTTTCTTATTTTGGTAATTTTTGCCGATGTTGACGCCAATTTTTCTCAAAAGTTTACATTGAAGTAGGCCTGCGTACGGTCTTTGTGTTCCCGGCGTTATACGGCCTCCACCACAAGAGGCGGTATAACGCAGGGAACACACAGACCTGTACGCAGGGCTAACATTGAATTTGAAGGTTCATATCATACATCGGCTTCCCGTGTTTGGCAAGCATAAATGCCGTCGTAAAAAGATTGGTCAGTTTCTGTCGCTGGTCGTCGTCATTCGGTTCACGCATTGCGAGTGCATGCGATCGGGGTGTTGTCAAGTGAAACCGTATCGGGCTCAGCGGGACCCACAAAATTTCCACAATCATTGTCCCCGTCACGATCTCATCTGCGATGCTCCAAACAGTCCAAATGCGGTTGACTAAACTCGTGAGACCTTATCGATTCAACGCGAAACATGTCGTATCTGTCAAGAAAAGCATTTTTGACTTGCCCGAACGGAATTTCACTTGTCCCCGGGCGTTGGGCAATAGGAATTGTCAAGCCCTGATCATTAATACAGACTGTGACTCACTGGTCATACAACAATTTGGGAGGGATAATCTTTTCTTGCTAACATTTTTTGAAGGGTCATATTTTCCATGGATTTAAAATGGTACTTTTGCTGATCCCTGGAATTGCCTTTGTTCTAGTAGTAGAGGACTATGGAGGGGTGATAGCCTGTTGTTTTCCATTGAAATTGTAATCTGGTGTGTAAATTTTCTGGTGAGACTATCTGGTGCAAACACAGGCCTTTAAAAACACCACCAATCCCCCCCCCCCCGCCCTTAATTTTGTCCGGTCCCTGGCATGAATCAACAGTCATCCCGGGTGTATACATGTACCACTAAAAGTCACATTAGCATAAAGTGACCTGGAAATTCGATGTTCATTGAAATTATCAGGAATATCGATGATTTAAAAGAAACAAACGTTAGATACTTTGCCGGATACAGACATTGCTGAACACGTTTATAAAAGAAGGAATAGACGTATCTTAGACACAATTGGGCTGGTTAAAATAAGACAGCAGCTATACATACCTGGTATATAATATTGTACACGAGAGCCGTCAAGCTGATGCAGGGCTCAGCAACGATCGAGGGCTTGAAGTGTGTGTCGATCTGCCGCTGGTGCGGAAAAGAGGTACTCTCTTCCGTTTTGGCGAGTTTCGTCCTGGTAGAACGGAGAATAAAGCTACCTGCTTGTCGGACCATGTCGTAACTGCATGACACGGTCGATGACACACTGGCACTAGATTCAAACGTACCGCATAGTTGTCGAGATGGTCCAGGAATTCAAGGGTAGACTCTCTAGACATTCCTAAACACCGACGGGACATGTCAGTAGAAGCTAAAATATCGACAACTGAAGATTATTGACGGCACGATCACGGGGTAGGAATGGTACGATGTACAGATGTAAGCGACGCGACGCCACGCCAATCGTAACAATGGCGTCTTCTGAGTATGACTCCTTAAGTGCTCAAATATTCACGAAATGAACTTTGCAAAGAATTTGATTATAACTATCATTTTTTACTCAATCTTGAAGAAAATGTTATTTTTTTTTGCTCTCGTTAGACAAAAATATTGCTAACTGAACCATATTTTCGTGTTTCGCCAGATAAAGGTACATCATTGTACACATTGACCCCCTAGCATCAGGCTGCAGTCCAGCCTCACTGCATGTTCACTAAGCAGCTTACGCATTTTTTATCTTCATGAATATTCCGTGTTAGGCACACAGACATTCCCAACCAGTGCACTGAGCCGGAATTTGGCGAGATCTTTTTCAAGATGGTAAAAAATAGCAGCTATTTGGCCTAATTAAAACTTTGGGAAATAATCGTGTGTGAGTCATAGGAAGCCTATTGCTTGTATTTTGAGGACGGTTTTGAAGAATTCATTCGTTTTTTGTTGCATGTGATTTCCTATTTAACTATTTTAAATAAACGATATCTCTTCTATGATCTTGCTTTGGTAGATATGTGTGTGCGTGTGTATGTTAGACGGGTTGAACTGTGCAAAGTGGCTAGCATAACATTGATATTGATATTAACATTGATAGTGCATCTGCAGATACAGCCAATCGTGCATCTTGTAATCAATTTCTTTATTGTACATAGCCTACAACATTCTTACTGTTGCAATAGCCAGATTTGGATTCATTTCAACACCAACAATGTTGCTATGTACACGCCGGCTATGCTCAAAAATAGTATGGAGGGAATTGAGAATAATACAGCACATGAAAGAAAAATAAATTGAAGAAAGAACTGCAGTACAATATTTCATCCTCATTTGACCGATGTCATATCCTATAACCAACTGAAATTAGTTTCTGACGAACATACTAGGACGTGTATCATTCACCAAGGTGGTGCAATATGTTTTGCGACATTGCAGAAATATTGTAGTTCTGACTATGTTCTCCATGTCACCTTACGTACCGTATATAGGAGATATACCTGTATCTTTCCGAACAGTAGGCTAATGGGGATACACACAGCGAGGTCTACGCGAAAAGGTGATAAATCAATTGAATAAAAATCGGTTTTTGGATATCTGTTTATTTCATCAATTCTGAACATGGTTTGAAATCGGTCTCATATAGGCCTAATAACTACCAACCTGTACTGACGGGCCTAAAAAGCGAAATTCTAGCACTTTTTATGAAATCCATCATCGTATATCATCGGGTCACGGTCGCAATTTTACATGCGGGACTGAGCTCGGAGTTCACTATGACTTGACGTGGTATTTGATGGAGCACGAAGGTAATGTAGAAAGTGGAAAAGACATTTTCTTGAGCAATTGTCGCTCCAGTCGCGGTGTCTTTTCCCATGCACCCGCTTTTTCGGAAAAGTATTTTTAATAAAACTGTGCACATTTTAAAACTTCGAAGTTCATCGTCTAAAAGGTTTATTTCATATGCAACAGTACGGTACACTGATAGTTCTCGAAACAAGTAAAAAGAATTCCTCTGAAATTAAACTAGTCGATGATGTCTTCTGAACGTCCTCGAACACCTGACTGCGACCCTGTTTGTTAACTTATGTGTTAGGTAGTTCAGAATTAATCACGATGGATCGATGCATCAAAATTTACAGATTTACGTGACTGAACTATCTTGTAATTAGTTTGCTAATTGACGTTTGGGGCGAGGCGGCGAAAGTCCAAGGCCCAAAGAAGAAGTACGCAGTCCAATCACATATTTTCGAAGAAATAACCACCGCTTTCCATATAATGTGCGAAATCCGGCCCTGACGAATGCTGCCGCCCTGTTTCCGAGAATAACTTTCGAGAGGTGAAGCTAGCAACAGAGCAATGCCGCTAAACAGCCTTGACTCGCCCCGAGTCGATTTTTGATGTGGTTGAAGCACGGTCTGAAGAACGAGAACATTTTGCGAAAGATTATGATGGATTGTAAGGCTACCAAGTTGTTATAAAACGTGTCTGTCTTAGGAATTCTTTGGAAGTCATAACTGCAAAAGTCGTACAATATTCATAATAAGGGACTGGTCAGTTTATTCGGTGGGGGGGGGGGCAGTGGATTCATGAGGGTCACCCTGTTTTTGACTATGGTGAAAGAGGGGTCACTATGTTTTTGAATGCCCAATTAGGGAGGGGAGTTCAGTGTGTTTTAAAAATTTCGACACGGGCTCATACTTGCCTAAAGTGCTTCGTGCAAGCGAAAAATTTCATCATTCAGTTGCATTCATGGCGCACCCTTTAGGCGCTTAACTTTAATAACAATAAAAAAACATATTTTTCAGAGGCCCCTCCAAGCAAGAAACTTTAATATATCAGACATATATGTCAGAGATATTCGTATGTTTAAAATGTTGTCGGCGCGCCCTTCGGGCGCCGTACTTTAAAATATCAAACATATTTTCAGCATGCCTTTCACATATCAGACATATATATCGGAGATATCCATATGTTAATATTTTCAGCGGGAACTCCGGGCGCTGTACTTTAATATGTCAGAAATATATACAAATATTTTGATGTCTGTAAATTGAAAGTCTGTTTTGCAAAGTGTACTAATCATAATGAAATCTGCAGCGCATATGACGAGCATGATAAGTTCCTAATACTGTTCTGTTTTCTCAATGAGAATTCAGCATTAGAAAGCAACATGCACTAGTATTTCACAATCAAGCGTCATACTTCTTGATCTCTGATAGGCATATTAGATCCATTTTATTCTAAACCTGGGAAATTTTAGCCCAGAATTTATTAACGGAACACAGTCCCAGATGTAGACTGGCCCCAGTCGCGCTTTCTCTTCAGTAGAGTTACTTGCTGACCAAGCGACATTCACTCCACGATCCACGAAATAGCCTACCATTAGCACAACGGTTTGCCGATGTTTAGTCTTTCAATTTATTATGTTTTGATATGCCCACAGACTTTGAGAAGTCTATCCCTGATACTCTTACACTTACATACCAAATAGGCAAACCTGGTGGTCACACCGTTATATGAGACACAACGTTTGCAACTCTAAAATCTGACCAGAAAATACTTGGTACACTAGGAAGCACTAGGAAAAATTAAAAAAAAGACAATCTTAATTACCTACCAGAGCAAAATAATTTGACCTTACAGCAATTGATGTATTTTTCCACATTCATGGCGATGGCTGGCTGTAGCGATTTACTATATGGAAACTAAGACTTATATAGTAGTTCGCTTTGAGAGTATTTCAAATTATATACTTGTGCCGTATCAGCTACAGCAAAGTATTTTCAGTATTGTCGATTCTGTGTTCAGCATTTAATTTTACTCATTATTTTAAAACATTCTTTGTTCGATTTTGAAAGGTAGTCGATTCGCCAGATAATTGCTATGCACTCGCCAGGGCACAGGTGACTTGATAGTAACTATGCGAAACCCCCACGATGCAAATGAAAAGTTGTATCATAGAGCTTTCGTCAAGGCACAGACCCTCTGCACACAAACGACGATTGAAGCATTCGTGCACCAGAGTGTTCATAACATTATGCCATACACTTAATGTAGGAGGACATCAGGCAACCTCTCCACATTCCGGCATTGACCACGGTAATTAGGGAAGTCCCTGCCCTGACAATGCTTGTTGCACACACAAACAAATAATTCCCCTTGTCTGTGTTGCACACTTCACCCTGACTGTACTGCATATGCATTCAGTGTTTCCGTTAACGCAAAATCCTGCGTATTTTAAGCAAAATTGTTCAGAAATACGCAAAAAAAATCATGACTGCGTAAACAAATACGCATTCAGAAATGTCGCTCAATGACACGACGTACTTGGCCCGCACTACATTGCCTGAACGTGGTTCAATGCAGGACAAAAATACAACATATGCACCTGCTTGCAAGTGACATTTATCATGATATTGCAACATTTTAGACTTTAGCAGACCGCAGCACTTTTATGCAACATTGTATTTCACCACCACAAAACGTCAAGTCAATCAGTTCTGTACAGACAATGGCACTACAGATGCAAAAAATTCGAGAGTCTATCCAGTCTACGTTGTTGGTAACACGATACAGTTAATGGTCATTACGTCGCATGTTATTTGGAAAGTGTTTACGGGCGGGTGCCCATTGCGAATCCGTAGCCTCCACCACTCGGGTAGGTTGGTCATTGGAGTCCCCACTCCCAGCAGAACACGTCAAGGAGTGGCAGGGCTCGTTTTCGCAGCAATACGGGCGGGTGACCATTTAGACTCTGTCGGGTTGCATTCTTGAGAGGTCCCGCTGGACTTTGAACAGTATCTGCTTTTCGTTTGCCCTTTGAAAACACTAATTTCGTAGTCAGAAGGTATTTTCTTTGAACATGAACTCATTGGGCTGCTCAACGATCATATACGGCACATGCATCACTGCATGGCAAACGTAATCCTTGAAGCCCCCCAGGTTGTTGTTTTTTGTTAATAGAGCATGCGCATTACAGGAAACCCCCAAGTTCTACAGAAAAGACTACCCAGCTCACTTCAGATACTGATTCCTACCGTACGCATTTTGAATACATTTTACGCAAATAAAAACTCAGTTGCGTAAATCGTACGCAAGTTTTGAAATTGTAACGGAAACGCTGTGCATTGTGACCACAGAGTGCATACCGGGGGCCTTGGTTCGACCACTTAATATCGAAAAGGACACTAAATCATCTGGATAAAATGACCGATACATTCACAATTTTCAAATTTGATAATGGTCTTCCCGTCTCAGCAGTCTCCGACTTTTGCCATGGTAGTCGGCTGAGGTCGAGTAAGACAGCAAACACAGGCTGTTTCAATCACGGCTATCACGGTCATCTTTATTTCACGCAAAACTACTCAAGTTACTTTTTTGAGTGTAGACGTTCTTAAAAGTTGTAGAACGCACTAGAAGTGGAGTCTGTGCAGTCATGGATGTAAGGGTACAGGACGGCCTGATAATCCCTTTCACACCTATTATTTTATCTTTGTCGACGCTGGCCTTTTCAGCTGTGTCATGGCTGCCATGATCAGGACGGCCAAGACACTCCATGGACGTATCTGTGGTACGTCCAGGGACGCACACACACACAAACTTCACTGATAATTTTCTATGCATCACAAAAATCTTTCAAATTTATGACATTCCTTTTTTCATCCATAGTGCAGTAGGGCTGACAGCGATCCTGCAAATGTGACTTCGGGTGCAACTCCATGACAATGCGTTCAATCAACTTTTAAAAGAAAACAAGTTTACAAGAATTTGATGTAAATTGCAGACTTGAACAAATTCTATTTTCAGTTAAACGTTCTATCAACAGTGACCGAAGCAAGAAAACCGCTTTTGTTTATACATTCAAGGGGTCCCCGTGATTGTTGTTAATGACATATGGCTACTTACACCTTGAGACAATGGAGCAATGAATCAGAGCCCTGCATGACTTGCCATTGCCTGACCTATCACTATTTTCTTCATGATATACCGGTGCAAAATGTAATGCAGGTCTCCTGGTTATGTGTCAAATAAGCAATTTTGGTCGCAGGTCATATCTTTTTTTTCATGAAGTCGGACTCGCAAGAGAGCAGATCGTCTGTGCAGCCGACACGAACACAAACTGTCTGATACCGGCTACCAAATACTATCACAAGATAGGCAGTCATCTACTGACTCCACACATTTGTCATTTGAATGAACGATGTGTGACGAAAAGGGAAGTATCCCATGTGTCACTGCTGTGGCGATATCGATGGCAACCTTTCTGATATGTTAATGACATATGGCTATTTACACCTTGAGACAATGGAGCAATGAATCAGAGCCGTGCATGACTTGCCATTGCCTGACCTATCACTATTTTCTTCATGACTGCAACAACGTATACTGTAGTATACAAAACGCAAGCTTCATTTCAGTTGAAAGATAAAGAGACAGTTGCAAAATGATAAGAATTAAAGGAGGGGATGTGTCTTCTACAGTGCGGGGACTCCAAAGTGCAAACCCTATGCCCTTCAAGATGGTTTCAGATGGGTAGAGTGAACGTTAGAAATGTGAGCCGAGGGAAGTGACAAGATGTTTCTCACTAAACATCCAGCTATTCTTTAACACATATACTCCTTTCCAATTTGTAGAGACTGTAAATTGTCATCCTCAGTGTTGTTTTACAATCTTTACCTCACACGTAAAATTATGCAACTTTATTGGATTGCATAAAGGGGCATAATTTTAGTGAGCCATTAAACCCTTTTATACAAGTGCATAAAGATACATATAGGCACCACCACTGACACCATGTTTACACACCTTTATGCACTGCATAAAGATGCGTAAAGGAGCTGACTAACTTTATGCAAATTTATGCAATTGCATAAAGAATGTTAAATTTGGCTTTTAATCCTGTGATATCCAGGTAACACAACAATAGCGCTGTTCACGGTTACAGGTTTGTTACTAAATATAGCTGTATGCGTGCGACATCGGACCCGCAGCTTGAAATGCGGACAAATTTTATCAATGTTGCATACATAGCCGTTTTTGCAGCTTGTACTCTGCGTCGTGAATATGCCTTTCAGTATTCATTGTTACACTAGTAGTCGCGTACTAAGACGTGTTTTCGTCGTTTTTGCATGCACATTTTCAAAAGTGTAATCTAAAAATGCGGACAAATATTTATTTTTGCATATTAATTAGAGAACAGTCACGTTAACTGTGAACAACCCTATACCCGTCTCAACACTACCTTTGTTACGCCAAACTTACAAAAGTCGGGGATAGAAATTAATTAGATGGAAAAAAGTCTTTGGAGTTTGACCATTTCTAGACTTCTACACACAGAGAGGCCGACTTCGTCTTGGAGTCGAGTTGTCGCAGAACGAAGAAGTTTGCGACCGGCCGTGTTCTCATTGTATTCAAACTTATTGGCTTTAAAGACCGGTACAATTGTGCATTTTGTCGCTAAACCTTCGCGATCTTTGTGACAAACTGAAGGTGAATCTCAGTGATATTTGGAAAAGGGTGTCAGTCATTGTTTTCATTAGCAGAAAGTAAATTGAAGTAATGCGGAACGACAAATGTTACGGTAATAACACAGTGTGTAAGTATGAAAGTTGGCTACAGAATGTGACATACGGGATACGCTATCCGTTCACTTGATCGCTAGGTTGGAAGCAATTCACACTCAAAGTCGATGCCGAAAAGACAAAGTGAAATAATATTGGCTGATAATTTTAGTTTATCTCTATTTTCCCGCCTTTGGCAACCTTACCATATGGTCTACAAAATCAATGTACAGAATTATGATTGATCAGTTTTTAATGTTACAAATTTACGCGCAGTGTGATTTTAAAAAATACTTGCCCTCCCTCCCTATATTTCTCTCGAGTCCCTTTCTGCATTTGCACTGAATTCGCTGTCATTCGCTGGTCCCCAGTTCATGCATTTAGAAGGCGGCGTTGAAGCCCGAATTTATTCATGAAAATGAATCAATGAATGAAATTGGAGTGAAAATGCATCTACTTCTGGCACGCGGCACATAAATTAGGCTTACCCTGTTTCTCCTATTCTCTTTGTCCCTCTGTCTTTTCTGTCTCTATCTCTACATATACAGTCGCTGTCACACAGAGAATCTACCTTCTACCTATCTGTCTTTCTGTTTGCCTTATGCTGTTTTATAAGTTATGAAAATGGCAAATACTGGTCGAACAACTCTCGGAATGAATCACTGGAAGAAACGGGAATGCGAAATGCATTGTGCAGTCAATTTCCGGTTCGCCTAGTCTCGAGACAAAGACGATCTTGCCAGTATGAAGTAGTGCCGTTTTGAAAACACACAACGTTTTATTCAGATGAGAAGACATTCCTGACCCACAGCCGTAAGTGGGATTCAAAGTTATGGGATTTAGACAAAGACGATCTTGCTAGTATTAAGCAGTGCCGTTCTGAAAACACACAACTTTTATTCAGATGAGAAGACATTCCTGACTCACTGCCATAAGTGGGATTCAAAGTTATGGGTTTAAATCTCCGCCCCTATTAAACAAATGCATCTCGTTGACGTGTACACATTGTAAAAATAATCTATCTTTTTCCCTAAGTTTTTGAAAAAGAAATTCAGCATCATTCAAAAGTAACATTTTTATCATGGCACACCACAATAGTATCAAGAGATCGTTCAGAAAACGAGTAATGATTGGGTCTAGTGATCATAGCTTGGTAGTTCCAGAAAATTATCTGAATATTGATAGCGTCCACTTTCTCGTAACCCCATGGAAATTTGAAAAGTTGAAATAAATAATCTGCCTAGTTGTCATTTGGGGGCAAGGATATGGTGACAGGCAGAATGAACATTTGCTTAACTGCTTGCTAACACTTCACTGTCACGGTGTTGAAAATTATTATTATTATTATTATTATTATTATTATTATTATTATTATTATTATTATTATTTTATAATTACAAGTTTAGGGGCTATAAGTATTATATAGAAATCTAAAAAAACATTCATTGCAGCTGTGGGACTTCTGAAAAAAATGTTATTACTCCTGAATGGTTGCCATGGAAACATCTCACATTAAAATGAGTGTGATTTTATTTGGTGTGCTAACCAGAAAACCCTTATTATCAATTTTTACATCAATTAATAGTTCTTTAATAGGAATTAGGGAAAAAGTAACATTTTCAATCCCAAAATAGTTACTATGGCAACTCGAAACATTAAAATAAGTCCGACATTTGTGTTCTCTGACCCGAACTTCCCCACTAAATAATTTTCATATCAATCAAAGTAACTTTTCAAGGGATATTAGAAAAACTGGAATTTTCAACACCTAAAATGGTTACCATGGAAACGTGGGGCAGTGAAATCGATATCATATTTGGTCTTTTCGACCCAAAATACCCCTATGGTGAAATTTTCACGGAAATTGAACCTATTATTATTCGTGTTATTATTTCTATATTATACTTTATTAATTATTATTATTATTATTATTAATCTATATTTAAACTCGATAACTCAATAGATGAAACACCTCTTTTCGTAGAGGTCGAATAGACAAAAGAAAATCATATTACACTTTACAGCACAAACATGAAAACACAAAAACACAGAAGTACAAATATATAAAACAACAACCAAAAGGCATCAGACAAGTAAGTATTATACAAAAGTGGTTACAAGATTTCTTAAAACTAGTCAGTGACTCAGAGTCCCTCATTGATTGGGGAGATTGTTATATTCATCCACACCCGTAACTGACAAGGTGTTCTGATAAAGAAGTGTACGTGCTTTGGGAACTTTAAGGAGGTTCTGATTAGAAGAACGAAGTGGTCTGGAAGGGATATAATTATTGAACATACTGGTTATGTAGTCAGGGGTTAGATTGTGAGTTGCTTTGTAAATTTGGGCCATATGGTTACAAGGGAATTTCAAGATAATAGGCAGCCAATGAAGCTGAGTATACATTTGAAAAGTGGAAAGAGGCGGAACAATGTCAAGAATGAGTCTCATTGCACGTCTCTGTAGACGCTCCAATGCATAGATATTGCTACTGAAAGTAAAGCTCCAACATCAGAACAGTAATTGATGTGTGTGAGATGAAACAGTAATAAAATAGTTTGCGTGAGTGGAGAGGAAGACATTTTTTGATGTGTGCCAAAAGAAACAATTTGGAATTGATTTTTCTTTCAATGGTTGAAATGTGTTCACACCAGTCTAGGTTATTAGAAATTGTGACCCCTAGCAACATTTCTGATGAGACGCGGTCAATAGTTTTACCTGCCAAAGTGAGGTTGAAGTTTTCACTGTCAATGTGCCGTCTCTTCTGAGAAGTTGTGATAATCATTGATTTTGTCTTACTGGGATTGATACAAAGTTTGTTGGTAAGACACCAATTTTCAACTAATTTTAGATCAGCATTCAGGTAAGTAGATATAGTGTTTAAGGACTTGTTTGAAACATGAAGTGTTGTGACGTCTGCAAAGGAAGCACAGGATGAATTTCATGGTGAAAGGGGAAATCGTCGACATAAATAATAAAGAGCAATGACCCAAGTATGGAACCTTGCGGCACCCGGATCCTGACATCAATAACATCTGAGTTAGTACGTTTAAATTGCACAAATTGAGTAAGTATGATTTAAAAAAAGACAGGGTATGATCAGAACAACCATAGATTTTTAGTTTTGACAACAAGATTGCGTGATCAACGAGATCAAACGTTTTGCACAGGTCTAAAAATGCTGAGCCAAAGATGTTTCCACGATCGATTTCTTTAGTCCATGAGTTGACCAGACCAACAAGAGTACTTTCACAAGAGTGTTAGGTGCGAAATCCAGATTGATTAAAAGAAGAGATTGTGTGTTTCCATGAATTTTACAAGGTGATTGTGAACATGGCGCTCGAGGAGTTTGGAAAGTACAGGAAGTACACTTATTGTACTGTAGTTACCAGGTTCATCTATTGGACCTTTTTTATAGATTGGACTAACACGAGCCAATTTCCATAAAGATGGAAACTGACCTTTGATAATGCAGCAGTTAAATGCATACGTGAGGGAAGGTGCTATAGTGTTGGCTGCCAACTTTAAGAATTTGGGTGGTAATAAATCTGAACCGGGAGATTTCTTACAATTTAGAGATTTGAGTTGGGAGAGAACGAAATTAAAAGACATGGGTGGGATGTCGAAAATTGAAAGAGGGTTATTTTGGATACCGACGAAATCTGACAGTTTGTCAAGATTGACTGGGCTACTGTTGCATTTGGAAGACAGCTTGTTGATGATGTTAATAAAGTATTCATTGAATGTATTTGAGATGTGTTTAGGATCGGTGAAAATATTTTACCTGATCTAAGTTTGGTTGGCGTACTTCACAATTTTGGTGTCAATAATCTGCCTTAGCATAACCATAGACCCTAAAAACTGAGGGTCTATGGCATAATCAACGCTAAAGTCAAAACGATGAAATACAGTGCCCATTGACAGTTGACCGATGTTTAGGTTTTTAGAAACCTAGGGTGTGTAGCGTTCGAATATCAGAAAGTAAAATCTTCCGGGAATACCGATGTGACTTCACTAGAAGATATTGATGCTATGCTCGGGGAAGTGTTTTAGCATTCACAGCCACTGTCCCTCTTTTGTGGAGGGATCGTGACACAGCAGAACAAGGTCGATCGACACTCTTTAGCAACAGTAAATTGCGCACCTGCACACGTCACTGAGATGAAAACCTGACTTTTACTAGTATTATTGGTTTGGAAGTAGCCCTCATGACAAGTGCAGTTTAGATATAAGGAAAATTTGGAAAAAGTCCATGGAAATATGCCGTGTAAATTTTCTCCTATGGTACTGTTTAATCGGGACCTTCGCTAGTGCAGTCAGTCAAAAATAAAGTGGCAATCTCAGACCATGGAGCTAGAAACGTTTCTAGCTCCTTGCTTACACTGATACGTTTTAACCACTGCATGTACCATTGATTCACGTCTAGGTACACATGCTCAAATGCAAATGCACTCTTGCATTTATAATATAATATTTATAATATATCTTAATAATTCAAATAATTTATAATATATAATTTATAATTCAAAAGTAAAAAATCTCTTTCTGACGGAACAGTGAATTGATCTGTAAGTTCTACTCTCTGGTCAATTGACAAATCCACCTGCGGGCTGTCGCATGAGGTATTATGTATAGGAAAGAGGTCTGCAACACTTCTGCAAGTGCATTATTGTTGTGGAGAAAGGTTTTTTAATCACAGTTAAAATCAAAATTGAAAATCGGCACACTGGAATTCAATATTTTCTACTCCTTCTACCACATTTTCATCTGGATTACTAAAATTATTTTGCCATCTCTGATATAAAAGGTATAAGAAAACAATGTCATACAATCGATATCAAAGGCAGAGAGGACCAAACAGAGGCAGAGAGGACACTCTTAATCCTAGTTAGGAACAGTTAGGTGAGACACTCTAGATACTGTGTCCAAATTAGAAAAAGGGTAGTTTTAGTTCCAGACACCATTGATTAGAATTTGACCTCATTGTATTAGATCAAGCAATAATCGAGTAGTTGGGAACTTTGCAAAACAAATAAACAGTGCATGGTTTAAAAATTTAAGGGACAGATATTTCTTGATTTGAGTAATTAGAACTTTATCGAGTGTTATCGTGAGTAGTTAATTATTATTGTTTTCTGTGACATGAATTTTGTTTCCCCCCACCCATTTTAGCTACATGGGAAACCCCTCCATGTGACACCTGCCGGAATGTACGCGTACGTGAGTTCACATACAGGTCACCGCGACAGCTGGCGATGAGTCATATACAGCAGATAGTGCAATGACCTGAACTCAGTGGGAAATTCCCTGCTGAGTCAGGTCCTGAATGAGACTTGCGCAATACACTAGCTATGACTCACTGGGTAATCCACTATCAGAACATCTGTCGGAACGACATTCTATTATCGGATCATTTGTTAGATAGTTTCTGACTGTGTTGCAGCTCTGTACCGTTCCATAAGGGGTTCCGGTGCTGATTCTCGTCTTCTGGATGTAAGTATGAATTTTATCAATATCTGCTGGCTGTTCCCTTTTCACTATGTTTCTCAATTTTCCTACCCTACGGAACGGGAAATATTAACACTTATGTTAGATTTTCAACCCTACGCTACCAATACGGGATGTCGCAATACCTTTCCAGCAGGGCTTTCCGGAATACCTTTCCATACGGACTTTCCCGTAGGACTTTTGCAATAACTTAGCAACTTGTGATGTCATTACAAAGGTCTGAATCTCTACAGTTTTCATGAAAAATTGCTACAGAATTTTTTCTGAACTCGAGAGTTCCTATCGGTACGAACTTGTTCACCCGATAGATAAAATTTTAGAAATTTCCTCTGACTATAGCGAAACTTAAAATATGCGGAAGACCATTACTTCAAATATTATGAGACGTTTTAGATAAATTGTACTGATATCTCAAGTGTAATTTGTATTTTTTTTAACAAATGAAATGTTGTTACTTTCTTCCGGAGGACTACTACAAGCAACAATATCTAAATCCTTTCTATCTTTATCAATGGTTATGATAATATTGCAACCCGTTCTTGAATCTGTTTTTATAGCGATATTTCCAACTAAATCATCAAACTCGTCTCCTGAACCTAATTTTATGCATTTGATAAAAACTGTACCATGCTCAATTATTTTCATATTATCAGTCATCTGTTGATTGGCTGTCTGTAAAGTTAATTCAGCTGTCTCCTCCCCCACACTCTTCAGACCCAGTTTCTTTAAAGTGGTGTCCCAAAATAAACTTACTGGAACTCTGCTAGCTATACATGAACAATGATTCTCCCATTATTATCCACCTTCTCAGTATATTATCTGAAGACATTATTGTATTAAGAGGACTAATTTTAAGGTGAACCGGTATACCGAGTAGTGTAATGTATGGGTTAACAGGCTCAAGCCAATGGCGAAAATCAAGCAACTTGTACTTGTTAACATTGCTATCAAAATAAATCACATTTGGAGTTCCTGGCAGTTCAGCAACACCTCCTGCAATTTCACTATCCAATATATCTAAGATGTTACGTGGTACATTATAAGGCATGAATTTCTGACTATCCCCATCCCATGTCAGAGCAAAAGGAGTAGGATCATTTGAAGCCTTTGTGGCGTCAATTACGGTTTCATCGACGTCTTTCAATTCGGAAAATTCTACAGAATGTATGTGTTTCTGCGCTGTTGCTGGCGATAAAACGAATTGTTTCTCACGGTCTTTGTAACGAAGGACGTAATCCTTATTATGATTACCAGCTATCTTAGTATTATTGTTAACTTTAACATCACTCAGATCTTCGAGCTCGAGATTTTGTGTGTGAATTGTACCTAGACCGAAGTTACTTGGTTAGACATAATTATCCTATATACAGTGAAAAATAAATAATACCTTGTAATAATATACAACCATGGCTTCAGCTATAGGAATGACAGTTCTCGGTGCTGTATTAAATGCAACGGCATTCACAGGAGGAAATATTATCGGACAAAAGCTTTCCGGGAATGGTGACGCTCTTATTGAAGAGAAAATTAGACATGATAAAGCATTAGAAAAATTTGAACATAATCGTGCCGTCTGGTCAGAAAAAAGATTACTTCAAGCTGATTGGGAAAGAGAAAATCAAGCAAAGGACGCGCATTCTGCAGCTGAGTTAAGAGATACAGATGCAGAAATCTTGGAAGAAGCAGCAGCGGTGGCGCAAGCCAACTCTGCGTCAGGCGAAGCAGCGCAAGCGCAATTCTCAGATTATTATCAGCCCAGTCCTGAGCAAAAGAAATATGAAATGATTTATATTGCTGGAGGATTGGTCGTGGGATGGTTTATGCTGCGTTAGCTACAATAATTCAATACAAAAGCTAGTTGGCCAGTTATTGAAATTGACTATGTTTCCATCCTGATCTGTTATCCAAATACGCATTGAACTCATATGGTCTGACCTTTTCTCAATGGCATGGAAATTGAGCCGTTTTTAAAATCATAGGTGACCTTTTCACTTATTTCTTTGTATCCTGGACGGGAAGTATTTGTAAACAGTCCGGTACTTTCCCTGTATGTATTCACCAGAGCCAAATGAAACATAATTTCCAGTAACATCAACGACATCTGAATGAACTATGTATTTAGTGACTGTTAAGAAATCCGCTCTCTTCGGACTCATAGTACTTTTTATCACGGGGTTGTCCTCATTTTTATCTGAAAAGCCGACGAGGTTAGCAAAGTTACCTGCAGCATTAAAATAAACTTTAACATCTTTAGCCAAAGTTAGAAGAACGCGGTTTGTCGGCAGATGTTTTTCAAAATTAATTTTCTGTTTCAACCCGATTGCTTTGTTGAGTGTATTGATATTGTAGTTACCTGGACGTATTGATTTGGTCTTCTTATCTTGGCCACCTTCTTGATATTTTAATATACTATTCGTCCCCGTTATGTTATATCATGAGTTAAAAAGTGAACACTGTAATAGTCTTATTGTAGTAAACTGTGATATGTCAATGCAAGGGTAAAAATTAACAGTAACCGGTTTGCCTGTTTTGCTTTCAATCCAAATGATCATCTCTGCATTGTATATACATTACAAAGTATAAGGTTCTGCAGGAATAATATTTTTCTGTTCAAGGAGATCTTTTGTCGCAACCGCGGCAGCAGTCGCACCACCTAATTTTATCCACCGAGTCAAATTTGGTCGACTTGGATCGCCCATATCTATTTTCAGAAATTTGCTGGAGATCATAAGATATCCCATCGCTAGTCCAGCGATTACAATACCATCGTACATTGTGTTTACAACTGTTTTAGTATCCATGATTGCTGACAAGTATATAAAATAGAAAAATAAAATAATTACGGAGTTAATCCATCTCATACAATGTAGAGGAGCCGGTACTTGGTTCCGTTCTGGAGGGAGAAAACTTACTTTCCGCTACGGGCTCTGTTTTTGTCGCTTTCTGAAGCGGCTCATTTTTTCGGAGGGGACAATTATGCCGAGCACGCCCAAAATATAGCCCTAATGCAGTCAATGAAACTCCTATAATTCCTAAAACAAGATAACATTTATTATACCAGCCATCACACTGTTCTTTCGTCGTAGGCGGTAGGCTTATACAGTTTGCTTCAGTCATACTATCGCTGGTCATTGCTTGGCGTTTCTTCTCCTTGTTTTGCCTGTTCCATTCCGCTAGTCGCTTGCCCGCAGCAACTCTCCCTGGATGCTTCGTCGGTAATGTAATTTTCTCTATATTGCGCTGTGGCGTAGTCGTCGGAGGGGCTTGTGGTGACGGAGTCTCTGGCGGAGCCGTTTCCGTTTGCTGAGTCGGTGTCGGTGCTTGCGAAGTTGAATCCATTTATTTCGGGTATTATATTAAGCCCGATTTTTTTAAATCTAAATGTTTACCCGTAATTAAACCGGTGGAAACTAGAGCAAGTATGGGCCCCCATGTGTAGGCTATCCATCCTGATAATCGTTTTATTTCACTGTTTAGAATAAAATCCTTTTTAAGATCAGTGGCATAGTTTGTTCGATCATCGATTGGAACTACCTGACTTATTGCTCTTGCTCCTAGATCTATGAAACTTTGAGTGATATTATCACTTATCGCTTCATACATTTTGAAGGCTTTATTTACAGTTTCATCTCCCCATTTTTCTACGTCAGCAACTGAAATCTCCTTACCAAAAAATAACTTACTCTGGCCACTTGCGATGACACAGAGTATTTTTTCACGTTTCGTCTCTATTATGGATCGAGCATCCGACGCTGCGGTTGGTAGTGCCCCTTCGGAACGCGCTGTCGTATTTGCCGCTGCCGATGTCTTTATTAAATTCTCCATTGTTTGCAGTATGTTATCTATTCTTAGTAAAAAATCCGAAATATAGTATTAACATAGTCTGGAATGTTAGTACCCCTAACGGAACGATTCCGATTCCGAAGTATGGAAAATTCTCCTCCATTAAAATCTATCTGTATATAGAAACACGAATCATGAGTACAGACGCATTCCCAGTTGCTTTTCAATTGAATAAGACGAGCGTACCGACAGTACAGCATGCTGATATTCCTCCCAAACCGAACGACATAAAACCTATTCTCATGGACTTAGAAATATATGTAACGCCGACAGATAAATTTACTTTTCATCCGCGGGATGTGTTCAAAGATAACGTAATCACTCATCGATCAGCTAAAGAAAGTAATATATGGCTGGGCGGCCCGCACATGAAATACTGGGACCAGCAATTAAATTTCGCTGTATGGTGCAGCACTACTGGTTGTGGTATATCATTCGCCCATCTCTTCGATAAGAAATTTCCGCCGCAAATACGATCATTCTGTCGTTTTCATGTATACTTTACAATACGTCGGATCCTTCATGAAATGGGCGTTGCACTTCCAGACGATACCTCTGTCTTCAAAGCCGGCGACAATCCATACAATCTCGTCCAATATGAACTTTTATGTACAGAATTTGGAAATATATGCCCAACGAAGTCCGACTTTCGTTATCGTTTTGGTCAAAACTCAGGTCTTGGTTATGGTTATATATATTACACTAATCGTTGTCCCGTTCGTCAGCCAAAAGCAATATACAATGGTAACGACTTTTTCCTCTCCGCCGACGGAGGCGTTTATTACACACCTACAATTTTTGGAAAGAAAAAACATGTACTGCCCGCCAAAGACAGGCCACACTATTATTTCTTCAGAAATGATGGATCGGAGGGGCAATATAATAGTTTCATCCCTCTGAAGGGAGACTCGGGACTAACAAAGGCCGGCCTAGCCCGCCTCAATGAAAGCCTTGAAGCCTACGTATATTGCATACTCGGTGCACAAGCAAATATTCGCAGTACCATAGTGGGCGATACTGGCAGTGCAGAGCAAGTCCAAAAAGAATTTGGCGTTCTCCTCGAAGATGAAATTCGTAATACCGACAAAGTAATTAGTTATAGGCGATATCAAGACACAATAACAAATACTGGTGTAAAACTTGATATGGCAGTTTCGCCCAATTTACTTCTCTTACCGTCTAAAATGGTTATTCTTTCGGGCCCGGCAATCTCAGGTTATAATAATGAATTGCAATACGCAACAGAATCTATGGTCTTCGGGGTGAATGGTGATATAAACACGGAAATTCGAGAAAGTGCTATACATGAGATGGAAGGGG
The DNA here is from genome assembly GCF_041260155.1 of Ptychodera flava. Classification (NCBI taxonomy): domain Eukaryota; kingdom Metazoa; phylum Hemichordata; class Enteropneusta; family Ptychoderidae; genus Ptychodera; species Ptychodera flava. Next base: position 2,851,602 of record NW_027248279.1, on the reverse strand, counting down.
AAGAGGATCCCGTGAAGTGGCAGGATGCTGTGCATTCTGGAGGGTCACCTTCCCTATCACCTTCGGAACGGAAGGCAGCAGCCGTGACAGTCGCCGGCGCGGATCCTATTCACGAATATGGCAAAATTGGTTTGTTATCTTTAGCCATATTCATTACATTTATGTACAGTATATAGATCCGATGTATGCAACCGTGCCATTCAACATGATTGTAACTGGACCGACAAATTCTGGCAAAACAGAATATGTAATGGATCTCCTCACCGGTCCGTACTTAAGGAAATTTGAATATATAGTTTTCATTTGTCCGACATTCATGAACAATAAAACGTATAATAAAAGATTCATTTTCACTGATGACAACGTGTTTATATTTCCGGTCGGACTTGATGCTGTGGATGATACACTAGCCTTCGTACATAAGGAATGGGCCGGCACGAACACTTTAATAATCCTCGACGACTGCGCCTCGTCCAAAGATATGAAGAAGCGCAGTGACGTTTTAGTCAAACTTGGTTTCAGCGCAAGACACGACGGATTATCTGTCTGGGTTCTGACTCAACAATATACTAGTATTAGTAAACCATTCAGGGAAAACATACAAATGTTAGTACTATTTTACACACCCAGCAAGACAGACAACAAGACTATTATAAAAGAATATGGAATGGAGGTGTCAGAACGGGAGGCCACGGACCTAGTCAGACAATTGAAAAGTACACCATTCAGTAAATTAGTATTTCATTTACGGCATCTGTACGACATACAATTTTTCGTATAATATAGCTAATCATGGCTTCGCCCGAAGGTTTTACCGATAGGAATCCCAAAGGTTCTACCTAAGGTACTCTTAGAGAATTATATTACAACTCGAAAACTGGTTTTAGAGGTGCAGCACGATGCCAGCGGACTAAAAGTTACTAAGAAAGAGGTGCAGGACTGGTTAAAAACTCAGCTAACTTATAATCTACATAAACCGGTACCTCGTACTCGAGGTGGTGGTTCGGGCGGGAGGTGCGTTTTCGTAACATCGATAGACAATTTTTGGCAAGCAGATCTCGTGGAATTTCCTTTACCATTCGCAAAAGAGAATAAAAACATTCGATACATGCTAACAGTAATCGATGTGCTCAGCAAATATGCATGGGCCAGGCCTATACAGTCAAAAACGGCTGATGATACTCTGAAGGCGCTACAAGACATAATTAAGAAATCCGGGAGGCAACCCGACAAACTTCAGACAGATGAGGGGCGGGAATTTACTAACCGAAAAATGCAGAAATGGTTGGAGGAGTCGGGAATTCACTGGTTTCACACCTACAGTGACAAAAAAGCTAGTGTCGTTGAACGTTTTAATCGTACGTTAAAGACGATGATGTGGAATACTTTACATACAGACAGACACAAGAATGCCTTTCTATTCTACCAGAACTTCTCGAGAATTACAATAACACTGTTCACGGAAGTATCAAAATGAAACCAATCGATGTAACAGAGGACAAGATTGGCAGGCATTTTATACACTTTACCCTGAGTTTGCAGCCATGGAAACTAACCCTGAATTCAAGCCGGGAGAACGGGTCCGAATAACAAAATACAAGACCACTTTCAGGAAAGGATATTTACCAAATTGGACAGAGGAGATTTTCATAGTTTCAAAAGTGGTGTACGCAGCTGGACTGGGAACGCCGCCAGTTTATAAGATAAAAGATCTGAATGGAGAGGAAATACTCGGCACTTTCTATTCCGATGAACTGCAGAGCGCTTCTGGTGCGACGAGCTATACACGAGCTATAAACGAATTTTGAAGACGAAAAAAATTAGAGGAAAGAAATATTATCTGATAAAATGGACACGGTTATCCGGAAAGTTTCAATAGTTGGGAGCCAGAGGAAAATGTTATTAGAACTTCGTAAGTACCCTTCGGAATGCTCTGTTGTTTCTGTGCTGGTACTTGTCAAGTACTAACGTAAGTACTAACTTAAGTACTAACGCAGGTAATTACGAAAGTTATTCAATAAGTACCATGGAAGAAGTCTTAATTTCTTGAAAGCCGAAAGTGTCAGTTTACCACCCCGCTTCCAACCACCTGGCCAAGTATTTATCATGTATTGTCGTAAGTAATGTTCACTTATTGCATCTTTTTGGCTGTATGTGGATGAGGTGGTACCTCGGATCCTGAACATATTAAGTTTGCAAGATCTTCAAAGCTACTGTGCATATTGGCACGAGCTGTTCTTTCCAGTCCTCCTTGTTTAGCTTTATCGATAAGTTCTGGTTGAAGTATAATGTACACAATTGACATGAGCCATAGACAAGTAACTTCAAAGTCTTGTACCCTTTCGGAACCGTAGGGCTTCATCATATCAAGTGCCTGTAAGTCAAACGGAGCATTATAAGCACACACTGTTTCACAAGCATTAAGAAGTTTGTGTAGGTTCTTGAGTGAGACTCGAGGTTGTTCTAGTTGTTCTTGGCTAGGTGGATAGTAAGCTTCTTCAAGTTCCTCCTCGTCGAAACCGTCTATTAAAAATCCCTGGCTGCCGCCGCTCCATGCAATTCCAAAGTCAAAAGCTCGTGGAAAATCTACTGGCCCGACTGTCTCAGTATCAATTGTTGGATTAAGTATATTCTTGAGAACTTCAGGCGTAAGAGATTGATGAATTACCAAACATGGAAGTCTGTAGTCATTACAAATTTCTAAGAAAGTCTGTTTGAACTTATTATGAATCTCTTCTAGTTCTTCTAAGGCGGCTATTTCGTACGACCTGGCTCGAGTCTTATATTGTCTTGCTCGAGTCAGAATATTCCGCCTGCAATAATAAAATTTCATATCTTTGAATATGATAATGAAACTATGTAAACGGTTAAATGCTCTAGAAACAATCTTTTTTTCTTCCGACAAAACGGAAACGCCTCGGATTCGAGAAAAAGTTAGATGTTGAATTATGGAAGAGTCACAAATAATGTTTGTTTGCGTTGGCTTTCCCAGCCCGACATTGTAAACTAAGAGTATGTTCTATAAACTGGTTCTGAAAATCGGCAATCGAAACTTTTCCATTATAAATCGGAATGTTGCTAGAAAACTAGTGTCAAATTCTGGTACGTGAGACGCAGCCAAATTTACTGCATCGTAACTCTTACCACTTCCAGTTGGTCCATTTATGAATATGTATGACATTTTTGTTCTATATATCATAGAAAAAAATTTTAAATTATTTTTCGTAAAGATATATACGATAAGACAATGGCAATCCTTTCTATTTCAGATGCAATAAAAATACTTGAAACCGGAGAAAATTCAAATCAGTGACGGCAAACTCATATTTGGTGAATATGTAGATCCTATTATATATGTAGACAGTGAGCTAGAAGTGGTTTTCAATATCGGGCCTAAATATGGTTCAAAAGATCCTGCTACATGTGATGAAATGTGTGTCCGTTGGCAACAAAGTCTTCAAAAGTTTACTGATTTAATAGTATTCCGTACCTTAGGTGAAAGTTTCGATGCAAGCACTGCTAAAAGCTATGCTGCAAGCCTGGCCGCTCACTCCAAGAATACTATCGGATTTTACAATCCTTCTAAAGTGTATCAGAAGCGAGGGAGCGACAAACAGACAAAGTATTTTAAATTTCGGTTTAAAAGAGGGGCCGATTTTGCTACATGTATTGATATAGTTCAAGAAATTGACTGTGCTTTTAAAGCAGTGAGCCGATTGCCAGCCAGAGAAAATCCTGCTATTGTACCTCGTAATATCCAAAAAGGTAGTAAGATAGAATTCTTAGCATTTAAACCGCGCTTATTTAAAAGTAATCTTTCTTTCACTATAGAGAGGTTATTTTGTGCCACGCCTAAACCAGAAATTCAAGATGCGGAAGAACTAGTCGACTTAGAAAGATTAGGCGAGATATATAAACAAATAAATGCTGCCAAAAATATTATAGTGGATTTTGATGACCTATCATAGAATATTTTCTTTTTAAAATTTTTTTTAGGACAGTATATATTATAAAGATTATTATGGAAGTTTCCCGCTGATTACGTACAGCATTCAAGGGGGCAGTTTTACGGAAAGAATTTACTGAAGTCAAGCGAGTCGTGGATATCGAATCGCTGGTGGATATCGAAGGTATGACCAAAGAAAGAAAGATGTACTCTGTTTATACAGATATAGAAGTCAAATTATTGGATCCGAAAAACGGTAATACACAAAATCGTACATTGCATGTTAAATTAAAAGATACATACACAAAAGATGTAAGAGGATCGGAGATAAAACCACAATTAATAGATCGCTACGACCATATGCTTGATACAATTAGCAATGTTGAGGGTTCTGGTCTCGTTCTCGAGGAGATACTTAATTTTGAAGTAATTCTAGTAGAAGTTTTACTCGGGGCCGGCCGCCCGATTCAACTTCCAGGATGGTTAAAAAATAAGCATTGTGTGAGCGATCTTATTCTTCCTTTCGGCAGCGAGAATTGTTTTCAGTATGCCGTCGTTTCAAGTTTAAAGTTGGGCGACCCCAAGTTTCGCAAAAAGAAATGTGGTCAGACTAGAAAAAACTGGAAGACGTATGACAAATTTATGGCCGATTACTCTTTTGATGGAATACCATTTCCTACGCCTGCCGATGAGACTGTATTCAAGCGCTTCGAGCAGCAAAATCCAGGCATCAAACTCCAAGTATTTCAGATCTACGAAAATGATCCCGACCCGTCTGGTATAACACAGTTATATAGTAGCGGAGCCCGTTCCGAAGGCGGAGCTCGTTCCGATAGGGATCAAATAGCGAATATCTTACTAATAGTCGGCGAAGACGCGGGTCACTATGTACCAATTACTGCGTTAAATCGCCTTCTTAATTCTCAAAATGATCGTAAGAATGTGCACAGACGGAAGTGTATTTGTATGGTTTGTAAGCGAGGTTTTGCGTCAACAGAAGAATTAGAAATACATCAGGTATACTGTGGAACAGACATGGCTCAGCCAGTTTTTCCTAAGGAAGTGTGTCAATTCGAAGGACATAAGAAGAAGGTTCCTTGTCCCTACGTTATCTACGCAGATACTGAGGCAATTATTGAGAAGGACACCGGCCGACACATTCCAATTTGTATTTCGTATGTTATGATTGAACGATGGTCGGGCCGCGGGCCGAAAGTTTATAGTAAAAGAACATTCACAGGTACAGATTGTGTTACAGAATTTCTAAAGGATATGAAGAAAAGGGCTGAGAATTATTCGAAATCGTATTATTGGAAAATAAAACCGATGAAAGATACTTCTAATTACAACGATCCAGACTGTATTGCATGTGGAGCCCAGCAAGCCGGGTACCGAATAGTGAAGGATGAAAATACTTTTTATTGTGAAGGGTGCCGCCCGTCGAGAACCATTCCTATCTACTTTCACAACCTCAAGGGATACGATGGTTCTTTTATTTTACAAAAAATACATGAAATCAGGGATGTTGACGAACCAGAGCCAAATATCATAGCTAAGACGGGTAATGGTGGAATTATGTGTCTTATGAAAACATTTATTTTTAGTGCCTCAATTGTTGTCGATGGGGAGAGGGAGACAAAGAAACGTTTCTTTCATATAAAGTTTATGGACAGTGCTCAGTTGATGTCTGGGTCGCTCGCTAAGTTGGCAAAGACTGTGCCAGAGGATGGATGGACGGCAGTACCACTTTCGTACCCGGACATTCAGCGGGCGAAAGGTTTCTTCCCGTAAGAATATTTAGACTCGGTTGACAGACTAGAAGAGGACCAGCTCCCGGAGAGACACAAATTTTATAGTGAATTAACGGAAGAGGGGATTTCTGAGTCTGATCACGAACATGCATTGCGAGTATGGGACGAAGTTGAATGTAAGACGATTCGTGATTATATGGAATTCTATTGTGAGATGGACGTTCTCCTTCTTGCGAATATATTCGAAAATTTCCGTGACACATGTTTAGAAGCATATAAGTTAGACCCAGCCCACTATATGTCAGCGCCCGGCTTAACATGGGATGCTATGTTACTTTACACAGGTAATAAATTTAAACTCATTCAAGATGCTGAGCAGATGAATTTCATTCAGAGGGGAATTCGAGGTGGTATCAGTCAGTGTAATATTCATTATTTACAGACAAATCATCCAGCTTACGCTGGCGGGAATTACGATCCTGAGAAACCGTTAACCGAAATAAAATATCTCGATGCTAATAATCTTTATGGATGGGCAATGAGTCAGGCAATGCCAATGGGCGGACTTCATTGGATGACGATGGAAGAATTGTTAGAATGGTCTGCTCAGAATGGCGGAGCAGGCTTGGATTGGGGACCCGGCGCTAGATTTCCGCCAAGTTTTCTAGAAGTAGACTTAGAATATCCGGCTGAATTACATGAAGAACATTCAGATCTACCATTAGCGCCGCATCACTACGAATTTCCGAGGCAGGGTAGTCGACTGATTACAAGTCTTATGGACAGAGAGAGATACGTCTTACATTATAAGTTGCTTGAATTCTATCTTCGGATGGGAATGCGACTGAAAAAGATTCATCGGGTGCTTGCCTTCGAAGAGGCGCCATGTCTCGCGGAATATATTGACTTTAACACAAAAATGAGGGCAAAGGGAAAGACAGATTTTGAAAAGAATTTCTATAAGCTTATGAATAATGCAATGTTCGGCAAGACAATAGAAGACGTTCGAAAGTACAGAGACTTTAAATTTGTTTCTGGTAGTACGAATAGTGGCCGTAAAAAGATTCAGAAGTATAATCCAAAGATGAAACATATAACTCTCATAACTTCCGAAGAGGATGGAGATTCCTGCGACAGTGCCCTACTGGAACTGAAAAGGGATCAATATGAATATAAAAAGCCAGTTTTCATTGGCGCGGCAGTACTCGAACTTTCTAAGCTGCTTATGTATGAGACGCATTACAATTACTTTCGAAAGCAGTTCCCTGGAATACGATTAGCCTACATAGATACTGATAGTTTTATTTACAGTGTACCTCTTTCTTCTGCAGACACAACTTTCAATGATATAGTCCGAGAAGATGTAGAACAGAATGGTGAGAAGTCTATATATGATACTAGTGGAATGAGCTCCGCAATAGCCCCCGATTTTCCAAAGATTAATAAAAAGGTGATAGGTAAATTTAAAGATGAGTTGAATGGAGAACCTATTCTTGATTTTGTCGGCATACGCTCGAAAGTGTATGCTTTTCGAACTCCAACTTCGGAGACGAAAAAAATAAAGGGATAAAAGATGTTTGTGTTAGAAAACATTTGAACTTTGAAGATTATAAGGATCTGTTTGAAACTGGGAAATTCCGAAGGAAGGAGACCGAGCGGGCACAATTTGTACAGTTTGTACCGGAAAAACCTGGAGAAATCCGTAGTGAAAAGCGTAGTAAAATCATGATGGCGCCAAATGATATCAAACGTGTGCAGTTATACAATCCAGACACGAACGAATGGTTGGCAGAAACATGGCCGATAGGACGGAGTTCCTAACGGAATCAACTTTCATATCCATTTAATCCATAATATCGCATGTATCTTTCTAGCGGTGGACTAAATCCTTCTTGTTTTTGAATTTCTAGTGCCTGATGAAATATGTCCTGAATAAGTTCTGAGGCCACAGTTTCTTTTGTTGCGCCTTTTTCTTGTATTTGTGTAAGCAGCTGTTTATATTGGACGTAATAATGTTTATATTTCTCTCGCCTTTTTGATACTCCTGTTTTTCCTTGTATTACATCAATAATAACACCTGGTATAGGAGTTAAAGCTAAAAGAACTGGAACTGTCGGAATTGCTGCTATGACAGCAGAACTTACAAGAATTCCCTTAGTCACATTAAGAGCCATATCAATTCGACCCATCAATTTATAACTGCGGCGATATGCGGCGCTAGTTCTTTCGATATAGTCGGCCAATTGTTCAACGCTTTCAACAACTGAGACGTGCATTTTAATTTTTACTGTATATGTAAGGATGATAAAAAATAATTGTAGTAATATAGAAAGACAATATGGCAGAAGGAGGAGAAGATATACCACTCCAGGATTTCGATGATGCAAATTTAAATGACGATGATGCTACTGCTGAAACATACTTTATAGACGATGATAATGCCCTTGCGGAAGCCGATCCTTTCCAGGCTGACCCGCAGGTGGATCCTTTGACTAAACTTAGAGTAGATAAAAAATTAAGAATGATTAATCAATTCTTAGACTATAATAAAATTATTGATCCGGATGCACTAAATGTATTGGCTACGGATTCTGAGATTAGGGACGGAAAGCTGTATTATAAAAACCTCAAGCTGTCTAAAGATAGAGGAGGTGGATTTTATAAGCTCACCACATTAATGAGAGAAAAAGGAGGACATGAATTTATGAGAGATGTATTCGGAGGCCGCTCTAGCGCAGAGCCCGAATATGTGAGTCGTACATTGTATTCTGAAGATGTGAAAAACGATAAAATACCGGCTGAGAAGATGACACCAGACGACATGGGTATATACAAAGATGAACTGACATTCTTACGGCAAGATGCTAGCGGTAATGCAGATAAAATACAAGCTTTTGAAAATAAAATCGAAAAATGGAACAATCTAAACCCTGAATATAGAGCTATTAATGATGAATTAAGGCTTGCGAATATGCATATTAAAGATCTTAACAATGAAAAAAAGAAAATAACGCTAGAGAAAAGAGCAGTAGAAAAACAGTTAAAGGATCCTGAAACGAGCACCCAAGGAAAAGAAAAAGCTGAAAAACTACTAGCTGAACTCATAACAAGAGAAGCTAAAATTGTCGATCGAATTGAATACGAACATGGTAAGATCAGTGAGGCACGTGAAAGTCTGGCTACGACTAGGTCTCTTCGTGATGTAATTTCCGATCCAGAATTGTCACTCAGGCTGAAGCTGACAGAATTATTTAAACGAAATGGTATAACAATCGCTGCAATATTGACTGCCCTTGGAATGACAATATCAACAATTGCCCTGGCTGTAACTAAAGGAGGAGGAGGATCAGCAGGAACTGGCGGCTCTGGAGCAAACAATGGTTCAGGTCCACCAAAAGTATATACAAAAGCGAAAGAAATTGTAAAGCAATTTGGCGAATGGTTAAAAACATTGGCCGCAAAAAGTGCTGCTGCAATACCAGGTTTAATCGGTTCACTTGTTAGTTTTCTATTAAAAACAGCAGGATCGGTGGTCGGATTTGTTGGAGAACAGCTATGGATATTTTTAACTGGATTAACATTAGTCATTATAAATAAAATTATGTATTAATATATGGTCTTACGGAGTCGACATGTTTGGTGAAAAGAATATTACAAAGTTTCTTTCTAAAAATAAAGACCTGTTTGGTTTCTCTGTCGAATTGGAATGGTGCAAACTCCGACGAGTAAATCGACATATCCTTCGAGCAAATCCTGGTGTCCGACTCAAGATGATAATCTATATCATAACATAATAGCTTTCATTAAGGAATGTCAAAAGACTAACTTCTTTAAGTGCCTAGAATTCATAACTGTATTCCAGGATGTTGAGGATGACCAGGAGGCTCATCATCTCCAAGAATATTGGGTCCTTCGACTTATTCGTGACACAGGTAATCGATTTATATTTCAGTCAGATGGAAATATTTATGTGAAGATGTGATTTATTTTTGTTTTTTTCTTCTGAGTTACTATATACATTACACGAAAATGGGGTACGATAGATCATTATTTCCGACTTTCAGCAACCGAATACCGCAGGGAACAAAGTCAGAAAGAACTCATCATGTGATTGCTCATAATCCAAGTGAGGCAGATCCAGGCCAGACACTTATCATACGATGTCCGAAGTTAGAAAGCGGAGTAGTACTAGTTCCAGATACTTTCGACCTGGTTTTTGATCTCGAAGTAATGGGACATGAAGATAACCGAGTAGTACAAAATGTTGCAAAAAATTTGGTCGAGCGTATGGTTCTCACATTTGAGGGGCAGGCACTTTTCAATTTGAATAAATATAATCTTATTGAATGTTATCGCGATCTCTTCAAACATAAAAAGAAGAGAACGAACATGACACTGTACGGAATTCAGAACGAAAATCTAAGAAAATTGAGAAGTGGCGCGGCCAATGCAGATCACGCCGTCGTGGACGATAATTTACTTTTTGACACATATAAAACAAAATATGCTATTCGTCTGAATCATCCCCTCATAACAGGCCATGGGGTTGCATATCCAAAAGCGTTAGGGAGTCATATTGAATGGGAAATTACGCTTGCACCCGTCTCCCAATTACTTGTTAGTAATAATGTTGTTACATCCAATTATAAATTAAAAAACATTCAAATGGAATATGAGACATTAAGTGATCCCACACTCGCAATGACAACTGCTGGTTATTACAACAGTGGAAAAAGTTACCTTTACGAGCATATACATTATTTTAGAACAATCCCATTCAAAGAATCAACCACTGTTATCAATGAATATTAATGTACCACGACGTACCATGAGAGGTATCTTAATACTCTTCACTAAAAATCAGAATCAGTCAGAACTTAATAGCGAACTTTTCTTTAACCCATCCATTGAATCTGTGTCTGTAATGATTGAGGGTATTGCAAATAAAATATATGCTCAGAAGATGTTACCAAGACAATTTTGGCGAGAGGCACGACGGTATTTTGCTGAAGATAAAGATTGGTGTGAAATTGATATAGATGAGGTCGATTATTTGAAGAATAAATTTTGTTTGTTTATCGATCTGCGTAGTTTTAAAGATATTGAATTTCATGGAAATGGTTTAAGTGTAGAGAACACAAAGGATGGTATACAGCTTGAAATTCTGAAAATGGATACTTCAGTTAAGGGTATCGACACTCGCGATGATAATAAATTGAAGCTCGCGATGATTATATATTTGCACATGTTTATGTTATCAGTGATGCTCAGGTCGACGTTGTGAATAGTAGATTAGATTCTTTACAATTTTAGTTAAATCCGTGTTCAGAAAAAACTCTGCAGAAAATTTTTCATGAAAACTGTAGATTTTCAGACCTTTGTAATGACATCACAAGTTGCTAAGCAACATTCGAAGCCTACCGGAACAGTATTGTGAAAGTCCTACCGGAACAGTATTGCGAAAGCCCCTGCTGGAAAGCCCCTACTGGAAAGGTATTGCACAACAGTGTTCCGGTAGGGTAAGTAGTGAAAATCTAACATAAGTGTTGTTCCGTAGGAAAAATGAGAAACATAGTGAAAAGGGAACAGCCAGCAGATATTGATAAAATTCATACTTACATCCAGAAGACGAGAATCAGCACTGGAACCCCTTATGGAACGGTACAGAGCTGCAACACAGTCAGAAACTATCTAACAAATGCATCCGATAATAGAATGTCGTTCCAACAGATGTTCTGATTGTGGATTACCCAGTGAGTCATAGCTAGTGTATTGCACAAGTCTCATTCAGAATGTGACCTGACTCAGCAGGGAATTTCCCACTGAGTTCAGGTCAATGCATTATCTGCTGTATATGACTCATCGCCAGCTGTCGCGGTGACCTGTATGTGAACTCACGTACGCGTACATTCCGGCAGGTGTCTGTAGCTAAAATGGGTGGGGGGAAAACAAAATTCATGTCACAGAAAACAATAATAATTAACTACTATCGTGATTTCTATAAACACAAAACGAGGTACAAATACATGACTGTTTATGGTATTCAGATCGGAAATCTGAGAAAATTAAGAAGTGGTGCGGCCGATGAAATGTTAATTCTATGGAAGATGATTTGCTCTTAGGGGTATACAAGACACAATGTTATATTAGACTTATTCATCTCTTCATCACAGGTCAATGAGTTACCTATCCATTCGGGTTAGGCAGTCATTTCGAATGGGAAATTACGCTTGCGCCTGTCTTCTATTTAATTGTGAATGGAAATCTTACTACTGCGAGTACAAATTAACAAACATGGATGGGGTAAGAAACAAAATCTTACTACTGCCGAGTACAAATTAACAAACATGGATGGAGTAAGAAACGATTAAGGATGATGTTCTTACAATTGCAGCTGGGTATTATAACAATTGCAAGAGTTTTCTGAAACAAAAAGCAAACTTTTTATAAATCCATTCATTGAATCCTTTTCTCTATGATTGAGGGTATCGCAAATAAAATATATGCACAGAAGTTGGGTATGATCACGTCGTTACTATGCAAAAGATAAAGATAGTGGTGAAGTTGAGATGGATGAAGTTAATCATTTGAAGAGTAAATTCTTTCTTTCAGTGGATCTACGTAGCTTTAGAAATACTTAATTTCATGAAAACGAATTAAGGGTAATGAACTCAATAGATGGAGTACAACGTTAAATTCGGAAATAAGATAAACAGTGATCGCAGTTGCGGTCTTTCCAATGACATAAAATGTTTGCCAAGCTTTATGTTATCAGTGATGCAACGGTGCAACGGTGTCTGTTGAAATAGTAGACTTAAGACTATACTATTTTAGTCAGCCTTACGCTAAACCTACCCAATCGGCCTAATTTCTGCCAGCAATTTACCCAGCACACCACTGGCGGCATAAAGTGTTGGTGCCATTGGGAGTAGTTATACTGGAGAGGGATATGTCAAATAGTAAGGTGACATCTTTGGATGTTAGTAGGGATGTCACGTCCAAGCTTGCTGATTGTGATTGGTCACTTCCGAAACCAAGACATCAGTAAAACCCACTAGAATTTGCATAGATTTAATAGGTATACCCCCCATAAGTAGCATGCCACCTAGTGGTAGCCCTGTGCAGATGATCGATAAACCAAGCAAACCACTGACAAAACCAGACCACTCTAATGGTTCTGATATCAGGGGAGATTATAAAATGCATTTTGAAATTTGTGCCCAACTTACCAAATGGGATGACCATGAAAAACTTCAGTACTTACACATTTCTTTAAGGGAACAGCACATAAACTTTTAACATTGGTCAAACATGACAGTTTGACATACAAGTCCCTTTTGTGATATGCTTGAACCATAGGTTTGGCACTGAAGGTCAAGATGATATTCACCGTCTTAAGTTGTGCCAATGCACTCGTAACACTGGTGAGTTTTTGAAAAAGTTTAGCTCAAGATATAAGGGAGCTGATCACTTTGGGTTACCGTATACTGAAGGTCCTATGTTTAATCCGCTATGTATATACATTTGACTGTCATTTGAGGGTGGCGAAACCATTTATTTGTCGGGTGAATTCATCCTTGACACTGACGCTATTGGGCAAGGCATAGGTGCTGTACTTAGTCAAATACAGGATGGAACAAAAAGACCATTAAGTTATGCAGGACGAGTACTGACAAAACCTGAAAATAGCTATTGTGTGACGAAAGGAGATGATACCTGTCGTTTACTACATTAAATATTTTAGGCATTATTTGTTCGGATGATACTTCTTCTTGAGAACTGATCATGTATCATTGACATGGCTTCTTAATTTTAAGTCACCCGAAGGGCAAATTGCTTGCTGGCTAGAATTGTTAGGTCAAATTAACTACCACATTGACCCGATGTAAAGCACTTAAGGTTCCAAGATAAGAAATTGACCTCTTTAATCTAACAATTCTTTGATTGTTAATAAGCTCAGAACCCCCGTACATATACATTTTCTAAAAGCATAGATATAGAGGAAGATTTTGGTTACCATAGTGTCACTATTGTTTACATATGTATCACGTGATAGGTAATTTGCATAAACTTTCAAAAATCGGTTTCCCTTTGTTTTGTCTCAATACTTCAAAATATCTGACTCAAACTTGCTGGAATGCAAGCTGTTACAACCTTCATTAAAATTGGTCTCAGATTTTTACAACTTGCTTAGTTTTATTTGAACACAATTTAAAAAAATCAACTAGGGTTAAATTCACCACTCTGGAAATTTTTCTGGCATAAAAATTGTTTAAGAAGGTGTAAAAAAATTCTGAGACACACTTTTGAAGATCCTTGGGACAGCTTGCACTCACACAAATCTCAGCTACATATCTCAAAGCCTTGAAACAAACACAGGGAAAACTGATTTTTGAAAGTTTATGCAAATTACCTGCCACGTGATAGTTCTGTTAACAATGGTGACACTATGGTAACCAAAATGTGTCCCTATATCTGGGTTTTCCGAAAATATATAATTGCGGGGGTTCTGAGCTTATTAATCATTAGAGAATTGTTAGCTTAAAAAGGTCAATTTTTTGTCTTGGAACTTTAAATGCTGATACATTGTCGAGATACCCAGCAAACAACTGAAACAGTGTGGAATGAAACATTTTTGAAGGTTGTTGATAACTCTGATCCATGTACTGCTTCTACTATGCCAGTCGACACGATTGTTGTTACTGTTCTCAATGCTGAGGCAAGGGAACTCATGCCACAAACCTTAAGCTCAGCATCATGTATGAACACATGTGAGGAATCTGAGGGTGTAACTGTAGCGCCAAACCAAACTAGGAACACACTATCCAATGATACCATGAAGGATTACCAACTTAAACAATCTCATATAAGTGAAGTTTCTGTAAAAGTATAGGACATATTTCCTTTGATCCTGTATGGACTAGGGAGGAGGACAGAAAATCACACTTAATGACCTTGAAATCGCAGTTATATTGGCAGCCAAAGAATATTCTAATGTTCGTCATGATTGATATGATATTTCACCTGATTCTACCACCACTAAATTGATCAGTTATTGATCAATGTTTAATCAATAAATAGTAAATCAGGTATTACTTTATCATATGTAGTCAACTTACAGAGGTTTAAGTTGTTGGTAACTGATACTCCTAGGGGCAAATCGTGATGCAGATATAAACAGTCTCCATTCTACTCGAGCAGAGGGTCACCTCGACCAAGATAAGACTATAAGTAAAATACGGTTGAGATGTAACTGGTGGGGTTTGACAATGCATGTGAGAGCATGGTTGGAAAAGTGTAACACATGTACTCGAAACAGAGCACCTGGTCAAAAGGTAGACGGACCTATGCAGACCTATGTTTGTAGGCGGGCCTGTGGACAGATTTGCCCTGGATGTTGTAGGGCGATTTCAAGAGTCACAGAATGGAAATCGTAAGATCCTCATAATTGGCGACTATTGTACGAAGTGGAATGAGGCTTTTGCTATTCCAAATGAGGAATTTATTTTATTCATTTATTTGTTCGGATAACGAACAGTAGTAAATTCCCAATTACAGGCTCCGCAAAACATAAAAATACATAAAAATATAGACAAACGCAAATTTGACGCAAATGACAATAACAAGGAACATACAAATCATGAATAAAATAATTCCTCACACTTGTTTTAAAAAGACTAAATCTGTTAAAAATGTCAATACTCAAGCACAATTTTGCAATATCGTTATAAGTGCTTAAAGCACGTGGCAAAAAGGAGTGTTTACGAACATTGATTCTGGGAAAGGGTACCGAAATGGTAGGTTTACCCACAGACTACGTTGAATGTTCAGTGGGATTTGAGTTAAATGAGAACAATTTACCACAGAATGAACACATTTGTACAGGAAGCTAAGATCAAAAACCTTACTACGATTGTATATTGGAGGCAAATTGAAATATTTGCACAATTCTGTGTATCCTGTTGAACAGTAACGCATATTCAGTTTAAAACACAAGTACTTAATAAATTTCTTTTGAACACCTTCAACCTTATCAACAATATTCTGCTGCCACGGATTCCAGATAACAGAACAGTATTCTAGGCAGCTGCGTACCAGGGCGATATACAGAGTCTTTAATGATTTAACATCACTGAAATCTTTACAATAATGCTTTAAAAAGCCAAGGTTACGCATTGCTTTCTTAACTTAATTGATATGCTCAGAGAAGTCCATGGAGCTACTAAGGCTAACGCCCAAGTCCTTTACAGATGTACATCGTGAAATCGGTACTGTGTCAATAGAATATTAATAGAAAACTTCTTGGTTTTATTCGAAAATGTAATGCAACAACATTTCTAAACATTTAGTTTCAGCTTCCATGTTGAGCACCAACAAGTAACCCTGTCCAAATCATCCTGCAACAGTGCGCAGTCGGAAATTGACTTGATTGTTTTATAGAGCTTTGAATCACCAGCATATAATGTTACATTTAAAGACTGAGCGCATTGTGACAAATCATTAATGTACAAGATAAATAACAGGGGACAATTATGGATCCCTGAGGTACACAGGATAAAACTGGGCACCATTTCGAATAACTTCCTTCGACAACAGTTCTCTGAGAGCGATCAGACAAATATGACCCAAGCCACTGAATACAATGTCCGGTGAAACCGAAGGAAGAGAGTTTATGAATGAATAATTCATGTGATATTGAATCAAAAGCTTTGCTGAAGTGAAGATAAATATAATCAGATTGTAATTTGTTGTTGAATGCAGTTGAAATAAAATCTGTATAAGTGACAAGATTAGTCTAAACGTTCTAACCAAGAACAAATCATGTTGATCATCTGAAAGTACATTTACGACGTGACTATACAAACTTTTAAAAACTATCTTGTCATAAACTTACTGAATAAACGTAACAGTGAAACAGGCCTGTTATTTTTTATATCCTGCTTGTTTCCCTTTTTAAAAATTGGTACTACATTACTACGTTTAAAAACGTTGGAAAAATTCCAGATCTGAGAGATTTATCAAAAATATAAGTCAGAGGAAATACCTGTTCCTCTCCACATTGTTTTAGAATAACACCTGATATGTTATCAAATCCACATGCTTTGTTTACATCAGTAGAAAGTAACAATGTCAATACATCATCATAACATGCATAAATGCTTAAGCCACTACAGTCGCTAGTGTACTGGTTAACGACTTTCTCTGTAGATTGGCTTACCATATGAGGTCCAAAGTGATAGAAGGAGAAATTTTATCTCTGCTGTATTTGCTGAGGTTGATAAGTTGATTGAGATTGATCGTTTACAAGCCTAGACACCAACAAATTGATGGCATGATAGAGGGGTATAATAAAACTCTGGTGGCAACCATCAAGACGCTGATGGACCTGATGCTACACCAGAAAGACTGGGATGAGCATTTACTGCAAGCTTCAACTCGAGAGACGCCAAATATCCTTATCATTGGTCGAGAAACCACTATGCCTGTAGATCGAATGTTTGAATTGAGATCCCCGATGGAAATTGAAGGGCTGAGAACAGACTATGCAATACAACTATGTTACGTCAAAGAGTGCAGAATGCTCATTCGAAAGCCAGAGAAAGATTGAAACTAAGTAGCAGAAGCAGAAACGGTACTATGACTAGAATGACATGAGAAAGAGCTATCAACAAGGAGACTTGTGTGGCTCCGTGAAGAAAGGCTTAAGAAAGGTGTAAGTCCAAAACTACAACAAACTATAAGGACCATATAATGGTGTGTCTAAGGTGATGATCTTGTGTACCGCGTCCAATGAAGTGCTAAGTCGAAGTTCAAGGTAGTCCATTTTGAAAAGTTGATGGCTACACAAAATCAACTTGCCCGATGGTGAAAAGAACTTTCAGAGCAAGTCAAGTGATGCCACTGCAACCACCTGCAGATTTTGAGGATTACAACCAGAGCCAAGTAAACAAGACTAGGCTGCCAATGAGCCAAATGTACCTGATAAAGGCAAAGGTGAAACCACGCACACCGTGTTGCTCGGTCGCGCACAGAATTGCAACATCTAAGTCGGTTACTATGACCAACTCTTTTGGGTTGGAAGCAGTGGCCGACTGGTTTTGTGTGAGGCCTATCAGCTAGGCGATGTTGCCGTGAGTGTGTGGGGGTTCGGATCCCGTTTGGGTTATAGTAAAATTTAGATTTCTGTGACGCCCATGTTAACAAAGTCTGAGGACCTGGATGTGGTGAATCCTTCTGAATTAATCCTACTGAGGAGAAGTTATGCCCAAATGAGACCTTTAAAACCTCACCAGTACCATCGGAAGAGTCAAAGGACATCGTTTTGTACACCGGAACAATAGACATCTCACCAGATTTGGCTGTTAAGCCAAAAACTACGGATGGCAGAAAGGAGTATCCAAGAAGAAAAAGGCACAGTTTACCGCGATATGGATGGATGTCGGCTATTCATTAACTGTTGATAATGATACAGAGTCAAAGGGACATTTCGTTATTCACATTTGATGTATTTTATTCAAATTTATGTGTTATTGTTATTATGCGTTCATACAATTTACCTTCTCTTACAGGTTTCTCTTCATGTAATGACATGTGTTAAAGATTGTTTTGATCAGAGAGACTATATCAAGCTCTTCATAAGGAGAGTTAAAGGCCTTGGAAGAGGGAAATGACAGAGCTGTTCACGGACATTGAATAGCGCCTCCATGACTGTGCTGCAACATTGCCTTTAGAAACTTTGATATATTTTGTCTGAAATCTGTAGTAGCTTAGCAACATGAAAAGATACTCACCTTCATTTGCTTGAGCAGACCAGGTTGATGCTGTTTTTTGACCCAGCTATCTGGCTGTCATTTTGTCTCCCTAAATGCTTCCTTGGCCCCAGTATCACCTCAGGTAGGTCAGCTGGACACCTCGGGACTGAGACATATACGGCTGGAGCAGATTGGAGGCCTTTCCTGTGACCTAGATCCGTAAGTCTATAAGTCAGAGTCGGCTGAACCAAAACGCTACCACTGTGCCACCATTGCAGACAATTTCTAGCGACCGTCGACAGGGATAAGACCTGAAGTTCAAAACTGTTACAATGTTTTGGCGCACTTTGGTCAAGTTTGGGGCCTTGCGATCTGCTGGTATACACACAACATTGTGTAAATTTCCAACAAAAGAATATAGATCAACAACGTTCACCACACATTCTCATTGGAGACTCTGCACCCGTTCGCTTCCGTTCAGTGTTATTTTTATCAACTTACTGCTATGTTCATCGTTGATATTCACCAACGTTTGTGTAAAAGACAACAACTTGTAAAACTTAAGAGACACTTACTGATTAATATGCGTCAATTTAAGACCCTTGTTCTGCATATGTAAACGCCGTCAGATCGCCATTTTATTGACGGCAAAAGTATATTTCAGTGATCGGAAAAAAAAAATGAAAATAAAACAAGTTTTATGAAGAAATTCATTAAAGGTAAAACGATACGATTTTCGAATAATATTATTCAACGAAGCACCATGCCACTCTTCACCATCCTTGGTTCAGAAAGTTTATTTGATGAGAAGTGTTCAATCGGTTCGGTCATCTGACACCATTGTTTTTGTTTCGGGAAACCGAGCTTATTCAACACATTGTAAAATGAAAACAAATAAAATAAGTTTCATGTAGAAATCCAAAATCTAAAACAATACGATTTTTGTTTATAAATCAAAGGATCACTGTGCCACTTTTCACCATCATTGGTTCAGCATTGAGGAAGTGTATTTGGTAAGAAGTGTACCATCTGTTCGGTACATCAGATGCGCATAGACGCCATTTTTTATGTAAATAGAGCTTGTTCAGCACACCATAAAATGCAAAATACATCTGTAAAAAAAGCCGGCTCAATTTTTTTATTTCGCTGCTATTTCTCACAATATTTGATATTCTCATGAAGCTTGACTAAAACCTTATCGTTTTATTTTTTTCGTCTCTCACTTTTGTGAAATGAAGGGATTACAGTCGTCTGTGCTATTGACTTTTTATGACATATCTTTGCAAAGAGTATCATTGCTTCTGTATTTTTAGAATTCCCTCATAAATTATTGCTGAAATATCATAATGGAAAGAAGAACACATAAATGGAATCTGCAACTCTTTATGAATATTTAGCTGTGCAGCTAGGAAATTCAGTGAAGATTTGTTTATACGCGGAAGATTAACTCGACATATGTGTGGCAAAAAGTTGGGCGCCCGTTGAGTGAAAAAAATAGAGAGGCATTTTTGCCAATTGTGGATGATAGTTCTCAGAATTTTCCTATGACGTTTTATTGGATAGTAGTGAAGTTTTGTCTCTTGTGTGTCCCTGGTCCATGGAGAAGATTAGACGTAAACAGATTGCAGACTCAAACATGGGAGGCATTATGAAGCATGTTGATGCAGGCCTTGAGCGCCGTCCTTTTGAGAAAATTTCATCCAAGTCGCCAGCGGTTAAAACATACTGGGCCTCGTATGCACAGCTGCGCATGTGTAACAACATTATATAAGAGTTGTATGAAACTACGGACAGAAAAGATGTATGATGCCAATTGATATTGCCAAGGGTGTATATAGCATCGTTACTAGCAGAGATTCATGATTCAAAGTTAGGGGTCATTCTGGAAATGTTCAAAGACAGATTGATCTATAGGCGTAGGAAAGGGTATTACATCCAAGCAGTAATCCTGCACAAACTTTACATATGTCTACCTGTTCCTTCTAGTCTAGCGACATTTCTCTTGAAACACTTCTAATTTGAGGTTTGCTATGACAGCATACTGAAAATGGCGGAAACTGTCACCATGTACATATATAATTCATTATTGTAACCTGCGATCGCTGGGTCGAAAAAAATGGATGGTAAGAGAAGTCAATTCGGCGAAATAGGTATATGACCTTTTACACTGTATTCATTGAGAAAACTGACATTTTTTTTTTTTTTCTTGCTGTGCGCTGCCAGTATCGCCTATGACAGCACTGCAGATATTCACTTGCGCTCCAAATGCAGTGGAAATGTGCTTCAGAGCTTTTATTTAGGCTGGTGAGACCAGCCTGTGTTAAACCATCTCTATTCTGAGAGATGAAACTTTTGTATTAGCCCCTCTCTTTCGTCGTTTCAAATGAAATAATAGTGTGTTCTATCATTGTCCATAAGTGTTTTTTCTCCAAAATAGTATGTTTCTTATCGGCGGATAAGAAACCGTCATGACAATTGTATGCAATGGTTGGTTGTCGAACGGGGCTGCCATTCGTGTAATATATATAACCATAGCCAATACCTGAATTTTTTGATGTGCCTTGGCGATATCGAAAGTCAGATGTCATGGATATTACAAGTACATATTTCACGAGATTATATGGATTTTTGGCAGCTTTTAAAACGTCATCATCTGGGAGCACAACCTCCATATCATGAAGATTCCGCTTACTGTAAAAATATACATGAAAACAGCAGAATGGTCGTATTTGTTGTGGCCGTGATGTCATGACGGAGGTCTGATATTCTGCAGTTTTATGAAAAATTTCTATAGAGTTTTTTTTCTAAACTCGGGAGTTAACTTTCATAGCCATTAAGTCCGTAACGTCGCATGTATTGTTCTAAAGGAGGACTAAACCCTTCTTGTTTGGTATTTCTAGTACCTGATGAAATATGTTTTGAATAAGGTCTGAGTTGCATTCAGAAGGGTCTCTTTATCCTCTTCTTTCTTTATAGATGCACCTTTTTCTTGTATTTGTGTAAGCAGCTGTTTATATTGAACGTAATAATGTTTTATTTCTCTCGCCTTTTTGATACTACTGGTATAGGAGTTAATGCCAAAAGAAATGGTACTGTGGAATGGCTGCTATTACAGCAGAGCTTACAATAATTCCCTTAGTCACATTAAGAGCCATATCAATTCGGCCCATCAATTTATTACTGCGGCGATATGCGGCGCTAGTTCTTTCTATATAGTCAGCCAACTGTTCAATGCTTTCAACAACTGACACGTGCATTTTTTACTGTATATGTAAGGGGTGATAAAAAATAATTGTAGTAATATAGAGAGACAATATGGCCGAAGAAGGAAAAGATATTGAACTCCAGGATTTCGATAATGCAAATTTAAATGATGATGATGCTGCTACTGCTGAAACATACTTTATAGACGATGATAATGCCCTTGCAGAAGCCGATCCTTTCCAGGCTAGTGCACGCGACAACACTCAGGTGGGTCGTTTGACTGAACTTAGAGTAGATAAATATTAAGTATGATTAATCAATTCTTAGACAATAATAAAATTACTGATCCGGATACACTAACTGCATTAGCTACGGAATCTGAGATTAGGGACGGAAAGCTGTATTATAAAAACCTCAGCTGTCTAAAGATAGAGGGGTGGATTCTATAAGATCTCCACATTACCGAGAGAAAAATGAGGACATGAATTTATGAGAGATTTATACGGGGGTCGCTCTAGCGCAGAGCCCAAATATGTGAGTCGTACATTGCATTCTGAAGATGTGAAAAACGATAAAATACCGGCTGAGAAGATGACACCAGAAGACATGGGTATATACAAAGATGAACTGACATTCTTACGGCAAGATGCTAGCGGTAATGCACATAAAATACAAGCTTTTGAAAATAAAATCGAAAAATGGAACAATCTAAACCCCGAATATAGAGCTATTAATGACGAATTAAGGATTGCGAATATGCGTATTAGCGAGCTTAACAATGAAAAAGTTAAAATAAGGCTAGAGAAAAGAGAAGTTGAAAAACAGTTAAAGGAAATTCCTGAAGACACACCCAAGCAAAAGAAAAAGCCGAAAAACTACTAGCTGAACTCATAACAAGAGAAGCTAAAATTGTCGATCGAATTGAATATGAGCATGATAAGATCAGTGAGGCATGTGAAAGTCTGGCTACAACTAGGTCTCTTCTTGATGTAATTTCCGATCCAGAATTGTCACTCAGGCTGAAGCTGACAGAGTTATTTAAACGGAATGGTATTACAATCGCTGCAATACTGACTGCCCTTGGAATGACAATATCAACAATTGCCCTGGCTGTGACTAAAGGAGGACGGTCAGCTGGAACTGGTGGCTCTGAAGCAAACAATGGTTCAGGCCCGCCCAAAGTATACACAAAAGCGAAAGAAATTGTAAAGCAATTTGGCGAATGGTTAAAAACCTTGGCTGCAAAAAGTGCTGCTGCAATACCAGGTTTAATTGGTTCCCTTGTCAGTTTTCTATTAAAAACAGCAGGATCGGTTGTCGGATTCGTTGGAGAACAGCTATGGATATTTTTAACTGGTTTAACATTAGTAATAATAAATAAAATTATGTATTGATACAGAGTCTAACGAATTCTGAAGACGATAATAAATAAAATAAGTATTGATATATGACCCCGCATGTTTGGTGAAAAGAATATTACAAAGTTTCTTTCTAAAAATAAAGACCTGTTTGGTTTCTCTGTCGAATTGGAATGGTGCAAACTCCGACGGGTAAATCGACATATCCTTCGAGCAAATCCAGGTGTGAGACTCAAAGATGATAATCTATATCATAACATATTAGCTTTCATTAAGGAATGTCAAAAGACTAACTTCTTTAAGCGACTAGAATTCATAAACGTCTTTCAGGAGGCTGATGATGACCAGGAAACTCACCATCTACAAGAATATTGGGTTCTTCGATTGATGCGCGACACAGGTAATCGATTTATCTTTCAGTCAGATGGAAATATTTATGTAAAGATGTGATTTATTTTATTTTAACTGTGAATTTTTTCTTCTACGTTACTATATACATTACACGAAAATGGGATATGATAGATCATTATTACCGAATTTCAGCAGCCGAATACCGAAGGGAACGAAGGCAGAAAGGACCATCATGTGGTTACTTATAATCCAAGTCAGGCACATCCAGGCCAGAAGCTTTACATAAGATGTCCAAAGTTGGAAAGTGGAGTAGTCCTAGTTCCAGATACTTTAGATTTGGTTTTTGATCTCGTAGTAACAGGCCATGAAGATAACAGAGTAGTGCAAAATGTTGCAAAAAATTTGGTGGGGCGTATGGTTTTAAAATTTGAGGGGCAGAATCTTCTTGATTTGTGTAACTACCATCTCATTGAATGTTATCGTGATCTCTTCAAACATAAAAAGGAGAGAACGAACATGATGCTTTACGGAATTCAGAACGAAAATCTAAGAAAATTGAGAAGTGGTGCAGCCAATGCAGATGCCGCTGTCGTGGAGGATAGTTTACTTTATGATGTATATAAAACAAAATATGCTATTCGTCTGACTCATCCCCTCATAACAGATCATGGAGTTGCATACCCATCAGCGTTAGGGAGTCATATCGAATTGGAAATTATGTTGGCACCTGCCACCCGATTACTTGTCAGTAATCATCTTACTACACCCAATTATAAATTGGAAAATATAGAGATGTGGTATGAAACAATTAAGGATGACACCCTCGCGAGAGATACTGCTGGTTATTACAACAATGGAAAAAGTTTTCTCTATGAGTATGTGGACTACTTTACTACAACAGCGTTCCACGAATCAAATACCATTATAAATGAAAATATTAATGTGCCACGTCGTAGCATGAGAGGTATATTAATACTATTCACTAAAGATCAGAAACAGTCAGAACTGAATAGCGAACTTTTTATAAATCCGAACATTGAATCTGTTTCTGTAACGATTGAGGGCATTGCAAATAAAATATATGCACAGAAGATGATGCCGATAGAATTTTGGCCAGAAGCACGACGGTATTTTGCTGAAGATAAAGATTGTTGTGAAATTGATATAGATGAAGCTGACTTTTTAAAGAATAAATTCTGTCTGTTTATCGATCTGCGTAGTTTTAAAGATATTGAATTTCATGGAAATGGTAAAAAGTAAGAAAAAAGATACATCAGTGAAGGGTGTCGATGACGCTCGCGATGATGAAATATTTGCCCATGTTTATGTTATCAGTGATGCTGAGGTCTCCATTGAGAATAGTAAATTAAAGTCTATTTTAATGGACTCTGTCCTATAGGCCATGTTTCCGCCAACCATTCGCCCGTGTCAGGATTGTATAACTGTACATGTTTGATATCATTTGGCGCCATCATGATTTTACTACGCTTTTCACTATGGATTTCACCGTTTTTTTCCGTACAAACTATACAAACTGTGCCAGCTCGGGCTCCTTCCCAGTTTCAAACAGATCCTTATAGTCTTCAAGTTCAAATGTTTTCTAACACAAAATCTTTTATCCCTTTAATTTTTTTTGTGTCCGAAGTTGGAGTCCGAAAAACATATACTTTCGAACGAATGCCAACAAATTCAAGATTAGTTCTATCATACAACTCATCTTTAAATTTACCTATCACCTTTTTATTAATCTTTGGAACTCCCATCCCGTCTTTCATACCACTAGTATCATATATCGACTTCTCACCATTCTGTTCTACACCTTTCCGAACAATTTCATTGAAAGTTATATCAGAAGAGGGAAGAGGTACACTGTAAATAAAACTATCAGTATCCATGTAGGCTAATCGTATTCCAGGGAACCGCTTTCGAAAGTAATTGTAATGCGTCTCATACATAAGCAGCTTTGAAAGTTCGAGCACTGCCGCGCCAATGAAAACTGGCTTTTTATATTCATATTGATCCCTTTTCAGTTCCAGTAGGGCACTGTCACAAGAATCACCATCCTTTTCCCTTGATATAAAAGTTCTATACTTCGCATTTGGTTCATACTTTTGGTATTCATCAGGATTACTCGCCACAATTTAAAGTCTCTGTACTTTCGAACGTCTTCTATTGTCTTGCCGAACATTGCATTATTCATCAGCTTATAGAAATTCTTTTCAAAATCTGTCTTTCCATTTGCCCTCATTTTAGTGTTAAAGTCAATATATTATTTGAGACATGGAGCCTCTTCAAATGCGAGCGCCCGATGTGTTTTTTCAGCCGCATTCCCATCTGAAGATAGAATTCGAGTAACCTGTAATGTAAGACGTATCTCTCTCTGTCCATTAGACTTGTAATCAGTCGACTGCCCTGCCTCGGAAATTCATAGTGATGCAGAGCTAGAGGTAGATCGGAATGTTCTTCATGTAATTCGGTAGGGTATTCTAAGTCTACTTCTAGAAAACAGGGTGGGAAGCTATACGCTCCACCGTCAGGCAAGTTAGCCGTTCGACGGAACTACTCTTCCCTCGTCATCCAATGATGTCCCCCATTGGCATTGGTTGACTCATTGCCCATCCATATAGGTTATTAGCATCGAAATATTTTATTTCGGACAGCGACTTATCCGGATCGTAATTCCATCTATCTCTTCTGTCGCGTAAGCCGGATGATTTGTCTGTAAGGAATGAATATTACACTGACTGATACCACCTCGAATTCCCCTCTGAATGAAAGTCATCTGCTCTTCATCCTGAATAAGTTTAAATTTATTACCTGTATAAAGTAACATAGCATCCCATGTTAAGCCGGGCGCTGACATATAGTGGGCCGGATCCAGCTTATATATGTCTAAACATGTGTTGCGAAATTTTCGAATATATTTGCAAGAAGGAGAACGTCAGTCTCACAATAAAATTCCATATAATCTTTAATCCTCCAGCCGCCAACTTCGTTCCACACTTGCAATGCATGTTCATATTCGGACTCCTTGGTTTCCTCTTCCTTTAGTTCGCTATAAAATTTGTGTCTCTGTGGAAGCTGGTCCTCTTCTAGTCTGTCAACCGAGTCTAAGTATTCATATGGGAAGAAACCTTTCTTCTTCTGAATGTGTGGATACGAAGTGGCACCATCCATCCATCCTTTGGTACAGTCGTGACGAACTTATCGAGCGGATCTTTCATTAGTTGGATACTATCCATAAACTTTACAGAAAAGAAATGTTTCACTGTCTTCCTCTTTCAGTTGGCCACTCCCCATCGACAACAATTGAGGCGCTAAAGATAAATGTTTTCATAAGACCTATGATTTCATTGGCATTTTTAGCTATTATATTTGGCTCTTGGCCGCCAGTATCGATTTCATGTAACTTTTTTATGATAACACTGCTTGTTGTGAAAGTAGATAGGAATGGTTCTCGACGGGCGGCACCATTCACAATAAATAGTTTCATACTTTGCAATTCGGTGTGTGGCATTCTTGTCACATGCAATGCAAGTCTGGCACTTTGCCTCTTTCATCTTTCATACCCAGCCATTTCCTTCATATCCTTCAGAAATTCAACAACATAGGAGAGGCCCATTATTTATTTATTTTATCAAAAATTTTCCGCTCGTTGCCTGGTCATCGCTCAATAATAACATATGAAAGACAAATTGGAATGTGTCGGCCGGTGTCCTTCTCAATAATTGCCTCAGTATCTGCATACACGACGTAGGGGCAGGGAACCTTCTTCTGATGTCCTTCGAATTGGCACACTTCCTGAGGAAAAACTGCCTTAGCCATGTCTGTCCCACAGTACATCTGGTGTATTTCCAATTCTTCTGTCGCTGCAAAAC
The DNA here is from genome assembly GCF_041260155.1 of Ptychodera flava. Taxonomy (NCBI): domain Eukaryota; kingdom Metazoa; phylum Hemichordata; class Enteropneusta; family Ptychoderidae; genus Ptychodera; species Ptychodera flava. The sequence goes on along the minus strand of NW_027248279.1, from coordinate 2,824,362 downwards.
CTTTCCCACAACTTATACAAATACACTTCCGTCAGTGCTCATTCTTACGATCATTACGAGAATTAAAAAGACGACTTAATGAAGTAATTGGCACAAAGTGACCATCCCGCCAGCGTCACTTACTATTAGTAAGATATTGGCTATTTGTGCCCTTTTGGAACGCGCATCGTTGTTGCCATGATATATGATTGACGGTTCAGTATCAGTTTCGTAAATCAACAATACTTGTAACTTAACCAGTGGTTTTGCAGCTCGAACCCCTCGAATATGGATATATCTTCTATAGGTGTAGGAAATAGAATACCATCCCAACATTAATAGGCAATAAACGGTGTGTACGTATTCCAGTTACTTCTTACCTGACCCCACTTCTTGCGAAACTCGGCATCACCTACTTTATACTTGCTACAACTGCGTATTGGAAGCAGCGGCCGGTGTCACTACCGTCAGGGCCATAAGGAAGAATCAGATTACTGACACAATGCTTATTTTTTAACCATTCAGGCAGTTGAATCGGGCTATCACGTGCAAAGGGCTGCCGGCCCTCATTCGAAGTTTTAACAGAATTACTTTCAAATTAAGGATCTTATCGAGAACTACACCAGAACCCTCAACAGCTTCAATATTTTCAATCAAACTTTCGTAGCAAATTATTAATTCTTGTTTCATCTTAGTCTCCCATTCGCCGTATTTTGTGTAAATACCTTTTAAGTTAACAGGCAATTTACGAATTTGTGGCTTACTTTTCTCGTCTTTGGGATCTAATAAACTGATTTTCATCATTGTTAAAACTCGATACATCTTTTGCTTCTCCACCATACATTTGATATCAATCTTGGCGATGTCCTTGACTCGCTCGACTTCAGGAAAATATTTTTCTAAATCTCCCTTGTCGAATGCTTCACATAAGCGGTGCTGCTTTTTGTGATAATAGGTTGTAAGCTTCCGAAGCGTACCGGAATGGTCTGGCATACCCCGTATGGAAGTGCCAGCATTTCCTCCCATTTCTTTATTAATATGTCTCTAATACCATTGAAATCTATCCTCTGTTCTCTGTCAAGGGGATCTTCCATAGGGAAAATATTTCCCGCCGAATCTGTTATCTCTGATCAATACATAGTGTATAAGTAGTTTTGAGTATCTAGGTCCCTATTTAAATCAAGTCGATGTATATAATCTAGCCTGCTTATCTTATATTCATTCACGTTTGACTCCATCATAATCCTTATATATACTCTACCAAAATTTTTTTAAAAAGAAAAAATATTCTATGATAGGTAATCAAAATCCACTATAATATCTTTGTCGGCATTTATTTGTTTATATATCGTGCCTAATCTTTCTAAGTCGACTAGTTCTTCCACGTCCTTGTCTTTAATTTCTGGTTTACAAGGTCTGACACAAAATAACCTCTCTAAAGTGAAAGAAAGACTACGCTTAAATAAGTGCGGTTTAAATGCCAATGATTCTATCTTACTACCCCTTTGGATATTACCTGGTACAATAGCAGGATTTTTTCTGGCTGGTAATCGGCCCACTGTTTTAAAACCACAGTCGATTTCTTGAACTATATCAATACATGTAGCGAAATCGTCATTGTAATTTCCTCTTTTAAACTGAAATTTAAAATACTTTGTCTGTGTGTCGCTCCCTCGCTTCTGATATACTTTAGATGGATTGTAAAATAATAATTTATTCTTGGCGTGGGAGGCCAGGCTTGCAGCATAGCTTTTAGCAGTGCTTGCATCGAAACTTTCACCTAAGGTACGGGATACTAACAGATCGGTTAACTGTTGAAGACTCGGTCGCCAACACACACACATTTCATCGCATGTAGCAAGATCTTTTGAACCATATTTAGGGTTGATGGGGAAAATTAATTCTAGATTGTCTACATATATAATAGGATCTACATATTCACCAAATACTAATTTACCTCAATCACTGATTTGAACGTTTTCTCCACTTTCCAGTATTTTTATTGCATCTGAAATAGAAAGGATTGCCATTGTCTTATCGTAATATATCTTTACGAAAAATAATTTTAATTTTTTTTTCTATGATATAGATATCACAAAAATGTCATTCATATTCATAAATGGCCCAACTGGAAGTGGTAAGAGTTACGATGCAATAAATTTGGCGGCGACTCACATACCAGCATTTGACACCGTCATTTTTTCTAACACTATCGCCGACTTTTATAATGGGAAAGTGGAGATTGCCGATTTTCAGAACCAGTTTATAGAACATACTCTTAGTTTACAATGTGCGACCCCTTCGGAACGCACTAGGAAGGCCCTATCAGAACGTGACTACACCATTTGTAACTCAAGTATAATTCAACACCTGACTTTTTCTCGAATCCGGGGTGTTGACATGGAGTCGGAAGAAAAAAGATTGTTTCAGGCATTCGACCATTTATACGGCGTCATTATCATATTTAAAGACTTGACTTCGGATTATTGTTGGTGGAATATTCTGACTCGAGCCAGACCATATGAAATAACCGAGTCCGCCTTAAAAGAATTGGAAAACGTTCATAAGAGGTTCAAACGGACTTTTTTAGAAATTTGTAATGACTACAGACTTCCATGTTTGGTAGTTAGTCAGATACTTACGTCTTACCTTCTCAAGAATATACTTAATCCTACAATTGATACAGAGACAGTCCCCCAGTAGATTCTCCACTAGCTTTTGACTTTGGAATTGCCTGGGGCGGCGGTAGCCAGGGATTTTTAATCGATGATGTTGAAGAGGAGGAACTTGAAAAAGCTTATTATCCACCTAATCAAGAACAACTAGAACAACCTAAGGTGTCACTCAAGAACCTACACAAACTTCTTAATGCTTGTGAATCTGTGTGTGCTTACAATGCTCCGTTTGACTTACAGGCACTTGACATGATGAAGAGGCAAGACTTTGGAGTTACTTGTCTATGGCTCATGTCAGTTGTGTACATTATACTTCAACCAGAACTTATCGATAAAGCTGAACAAGGGGGACTCAAAAGAACAGCTCATAACAACATGAGAAGTCGCTTTGAAGATCTTGCAAACTTATTATGTGCATCTGGGGTACCACCTCGTCCACATACAGCCCAAAAAGATGCAATTAGTGAACACTATTTACGACAATACATGATAAATACTTGGCCAGGTGGATTGGATAGTAATGGTAAACTGACACTTTCGGCTTTCAAGAAATTAAGGCTTGCTCCATTGTACTTATTGAATAACTTTCGTAATTACTTGCGTTAGTACTTACCCAAGTACCAGGAAGGAACTAGCGTAAGTACTACGTAGCGTTCTGAAGGGTACTTACGAGGTTGTAATAACATTTTCCCAACTACTGAAACTTTCTGGGTAACCACGCCATTTTATCAGATAGTATTTCTTTCCTCTCACTCTTTTCGTCTTCAAAATTCGTTCTACTCTGTACAGCTCATCGGCGCCAGCAGCACTCTGCAGTTCATCGGAATAGAAAGTGCCGAGTATTTCCTCTCCATTCAGATCTTTTATTTTTTAAATGGGCGGCGTTCCCAGTCCAGCTGTGTACACCGCTTTTGAAACTATAAACACCTCCTCTGTTCAATTTGGTAAATATCCTTTCCTGAAAGTGGCCTTTTATTTTGTAATTCGTAACCTTTCTCCCGGCTTGAACTTACGGGTAGCTCCCACGGCCGCCAACTCAGGACCGTAAAGTGTATAAAATGCCTGTCAATCGTTGTCCTCTGTTACGTCCATGGGTTCATTTTGATACTTCCGTGTACGGTGTTATTGTAATTCTCCAGAAGTTGTGGTAGAATATCTAGCCATTCGCGTGTCTGTTTATATGTGAAGTATTTCCACATCACTGTTTCAACTTAAGATTAAAACGTTCCACAACGCTAGCTTTTTGTCACTGTAGGTGTGAAACCAGTGAATTCCCGACTCCTCCAACCACCCCTGCATTTTTCGATTAGTAAATTCCCGCCCCTCATCTGCCTGAAGTTTGTCGGGTTGCCTCCCAGATTTCTTAATTATGTCTTGTAGCGCCTTCAGAGTATCATCAGCCGTTTTTGACTGTATAGGCCTGGCCCATGCATATTTGCTGAGCACGTCGATTACTGTAAGCATGTATCGAATGTTATTATTCTCTTTTGCGTTCGGTAAAGGCGATTCCACAAGATCGGCCAAAGTGCGTCTATCGATGATACGAAAACGCGCCTCCCGCCCGTAGTACCGCGAGTACAAGGTACTGGTTTATGAAGATTATAATTAGCTGAGTTTGCAACCAGTCCTGCACCTCTTTCTTGGTCACTTTCAGTCGCGTGCTGCCTCATATAATTTTTGTACATCTCCAAAACCAGTTCTTGGGTAATAATATAGCTCTCTAAGAGTACCTTTGGTAGAGCCTTCTGTACTGAGTTCAGTGACATGATTTATCATGTTGATTTGCATGTCAATAAAGTGATACGCCTTGTTGATTTGCATATGAAAGGAATGATCAGCGCATCTTTCTTTCATTCAATTGAATATTTAAATATGAAAAAGGGATACGACCTGTTGATTTACATAACAAAGCCTGATACGGCCTGTTGATTTGCATACCGGACTACATACATGGTGGCGCCCTAATCAAAACAAACTATGGTGCCTGTCTATGATTTTGACTTTGACTACGATATCATGTCCGATCTCCAAAAGTAGCAGGGTTTTGAAGCATAGGGAAATGCGAGGTAACTAAATAAAACACGTGTCGATATCGGATTAACCTGCTAGTAGTGCTACCAATTTGAACAAATTAAAGAGCAGAGCATCATCACCGTACGGGCACTGACAGATCGATGACAGACCAGCTGTTCCGTCCGTGCATAAGCACAGATGCGCAGACGACAAGCAAATCGGACATGTCGGAGGACCGGCAAATTCAAAAGCACAACTTTCAAAAATATCGTGTATTCATGGTAAATGCGTTCTGGAAAATAATACCAAACACAACACTTGCATGTACCGTACGGATTCGGTAGATATCCTACATGTTTGATGACAGAGTTCAAGCATTTCTCTGCTCAACCGTAAAATAATTGGCAATGAGCCAGCTGATAGATTACGTCAGACGCTAGTGTATCAATCCGCCTTAGCAAGATGACGCAAACAAATGTAGTCCATCAAGAAAAACCACAGTGAAACGTATCATATTTTAATATATGAGATTTATCCATTCAATAACGTGGGCATAGGTATATGATAAAGAGGTTATCCCTCGATATCACCTCTTGGTAGGGTCGTATTGCTGCACGTGCGGTTGTGGGCCGCATCACACTCGTCTTCAACTCGTGTGATGCGGCCCACAACCGCACTCGCAGCAATACGACCCCACGAAGAGGTGATATCGAGGGATAACTCATATTATACTAAAAATTGTATGTCGTACGGATGCCGTAAATGGAATACTAGTTAACTGAATGGTGTACTTTTCAATTGCATGATTAGGTCCGTGGATTCCCGTTCTGACACCTCCATTCCATATTCTTTTATAATAGTCTTGTTGTCTGTCTTGCTCAGTGTATAAAAAAGTACTAACATCTGTATGTTTTCCCTGAATGGTTTACTAATACTAGTATATTGTTGAGTCAGAACCCAGACAGATAATCCGTCATGTCTTGCGCTGAAACCAAGTTTGACTAAAACGTCACTGCGCTTCTTCATATCTTTGGACGATGCGCAGTCGTCAAGTATTATTACCGTGTTAGTGCCAGCCCATTCTTTATGTACAAAGGCTAGTGTATCATCCACAGCATCGAGTCCGACCGGAAACACAAACACGTGGTCATCCGTGAAAATGAATCTTTTATTATACATTTTATTGTTCATGAATGTTGGACAAATGAAAACTACGTAGTCAAATTTCCCTAAGTACGGACCGGTGAGGAGATCCATCACATATTCCGTTTTGCCAGAATTTGTCGGTCCAGTTACAATCATGTTGAATGGTGGGGTCGCGTACATTTCCTTCGGATCTATATACTGTACATAAATGTAATGAATATGGCTAAAGATAACAAACCAATTTTGCCGAATTCATGAATAGGGTCCGCGCCAGCAGTGTTTGCTACTGCTGCCTTCGGAACAGGCTCCGTTAGGGGAACCGTGTCGGCGTGAGGCGACTCATCCTGCCACTTCACAGCATCCTCGTCCCCATCCATCTCATGTTTAGCACTTTCTTTAATTTCTGTGTTTATATCTCCATTTACCCCGAAGACCATAGATTCTGTTGCGTATTGCAATTCATTATTATAACCTGTGATTGCTGGGCCCGAAAGAATGACCATTTTAGATGGCAAGAGAAGTAAATTGGGCGAAACAGCCATATCAAGTTTGACACCAGTATTCGTTATTGTGTCTTGGTATCGTCGATAACTGATTACTTTGTCTATATTATGAATTTCCTCTTCGAGGAAATGGCCGAATTCTTTTCGGACTTGCTGTGCACTGCCAGTATCACCCACTATGGTAGTGCGAATATATGCTTGTGCGCCAAGTACGCAATATACGTAGGCTTCAAGGCTTTCATTGAGGCGGGCGAGACCGGCCTTTGTTAGCCCCGAGTCTCCCTTCAGAGGGACGAAACTATTGTATTGACCCTCCGATCCATCATTTCTAAAGAAATAATAGTGTGGTCGGTCTTTGTCGGGCAGTACATGTTTTTTCTTTCCAAAAATGGTATGTGTATAGAAAATGCCTCCATCGGCGGAGAGGAAAAAGTCATGACCATTGTATACAGCGGCAGGCTGACGAACAGGGCCACGATTAGTGTAATATTCATAGCCATAGCCAAGACCTGAGTTTTGACCGCCGCGATATCGAAAGTCGGACTTCGTGGGACTTATATTTCCAAATTCGGTACAGAGAAGTTCATATTTCACGAGATTGTATGGATTGTCGCCGGCTTTGAAGACACCTCCAGTATCATCTGGAAGTGCAACCTCCATTTCGTGAAGGATCCGACGTACTGTAAAATATACATGAAAACGACAGAATGATCGTATTTGCGGTGGAAATTTGCTGTCCATGAGATGGGCGAATGATATACCACAACCAGTAGTGCTGCACCATACGGCGAAATTTAATTGCTGGTCCCAGTATTTCATGTGCGGGCCACCCAACCAGACATTACTTTCTTTTGCTGATCGATGAGTGATTACATTATCTTTGAATATATCCCGTGGATGGAAAGTAAATTTATCTGTCGGCGTTACATATAATTCTAAGTCCATGAGAAGGGGTTTTGGCAATGGTATTTCAGTACACATGCATAACACGAGTTAGCTTTAAAAATTACCAGTACTGCTTTAAGTAATTTCTTCACCTGAGCGACGTATTTTCTTGCATTTTCATGGAGAGTTCGCGCATGGACTGATCTCCCCACCACCTTTCAGCCTCCACCTCTTGCTCTTTTAGAGCAAATGACCTTGTAACTGGCTTCGATTTCCGGGTCAACTGTGAGAGTTGACCTTATGCGCATGCGCAATCAGAAGGCGCCATGTTTTCAACGGTTCAGCATATCAATGCATATCGGAGAGAGAAGCCAGCCTGCTCACCATTCGTACTTCAACAAATCTTATTTTTCGAGCACATTTTCGTCATCTGTATACCTTGGAAACAATGTGACATCAATTCTGATATGCATAGAAAGTGTTCCGATCGAGAATTACATCGGGTTGAGACATAGGTTGGCATCGATAACTTGACGATGGCAGTGCCTCTACACTGCCAGTATACAGCTGTACTGGTACTGCGGTAATGCAACTTGTAAGGTAGGCCCGTGAGGTAGGGAAGGTTTGTTGATCGCCTGTTTTAATACCACGACCATATGAATTTTGATTGTGTAACATGTAGAATATTTCAGTTCTAAATTTTTTAATAAAGCGTCGTTGAATGTACTGAAATGCTTTGTATGCAGTTTGTTCTGTTAATCATGTAATGATGTACAGTTGAGAAAGATTTGAAAAATTTGAGTAGGCCTAAGCATGCACAATGTTCTACTCTCTATTTCGACCTGAATACCACTCATGATCGGTCATTGAATGATTGATTTTTCCAGCGTGAGATATCTCATGTTATGCAAAGGTCCATTGATACCATGGTGCTCAGTGAAGTTCCAGCAAATTACATCAAGAGGATGTTGTTGTGATATGCAATATTGTGATACTCATCATGAACTGCAGCCCTAGCCTGTGCTACACCATGGCCATCGGTCAATTTTAAAGTCTAAAAATTGATTGACATGTTAAATACTTACATTTTCATTTTCAACACTTTTGCAAGATCCCCATGCCTCACCAATTTCTTGTTCTTTGTCTACATCTTATACGTAATTTATTCCATCTACCTCTTGTCTGCCTTTCATCTACATTTTATCTACTCTCTAAACTATGACCTGATGATTAATATGCACGAAAGTAGACGAAGCAATAGATCTACATCTTGTCTACATTTCATCTACCTGAGATCTAAATTTCGTCTAATTTTTCATCCACATTTTGTCTACATTTCATCTACTCTCTGAACTATGACCTCATTAGTATGCACAAAAGTAGATGAAGCAGTTCATCTACTGCCCAATTAAATAAAGTCTACTGTAGATCTAATGTGGACTAGATGTAGATCTCAATTTTCCGTAAGGGTTATGTCGTTTGGTTTAGAAGGAATATCCGCATATTTACTGTTGGTATATGTTTCTGATTCAGCTGAAAGGCAATTGGGAATGTGTCTATACTCATGATTACAATACATGTAGTAGTATATACCGATAGATTTAATGGAGGTGAATTTTCATATTCATAATCTATTACCATATTTTCTCATGGTATCCAGAATATGTTAATACTATATTTCGGATTCAGGTTTAAACGAATTTTTTATTTTTTACTAAGAATAGATAACATATTGCAAACAATGGAGAATTTCATAAAATCATCAGCAGCAGCAAATACGACAGCGACAATGCATTCCGAAGGGGCACCGACCGTAGCGGCGTCGGACGCCCGATCCATAATAGAGACGAAGCGTGAAAAACTACTCTGTATTGTTGCAAGTGGTCAAAGTAAGTTATTTTTTGGTAAGGAGATTACAATCGAAAGTGTTGAAAGGTGGAATGATGAAATGGTAATTAAAGTCTTTAAAGTTTATGAAGCGAGATACAGTTCTCTTATAAGTGATACTGTCACTCAAAGTTTCATAGATCTAGGAGCCCGTGCAATAAGTCAGGTAGTTCCAATCGATGACCGAGATAACTATGCCACTGATCTTAAAAAGGATTTATTCTAAACAGTGAAATAAAACGATTATCAGGACGGATAGCCTACACATGGGGACCCCTACTTGCTCTAGTTTCCACCGGTTTAATTACGGGTAAACATGTGGATTTTAAAAAATCGGGTTTAATATAATACCCGAAATAAATGGATTCAACTTTTCAAGCACCCCAAACGGTTCCAACACCGACTCAGCAAACGGAAACGGCCCCGATGACTACCCTTCGGAACGAGCCGCAGCGCAATATAGAGAAAATTACGTTACCAACGAAACATCCAGGGAGAGTTGCTGCAGGGAAGAAATTAGCAGAATGGAACAGACTGAACAAGAAGAAGCATCAAGCTATAGTGCAGCGTCAAGCGATAGCAATGACTGAGGTAGACTGTGTCAGCTCCGTCTGCCCTCCAGCGGCTCCACAACAGTGTGATGGATGGTATAATAAATGTTATCTTGTTTTAGGAATTATAGGAGTTTCATTGACTGCATTAGGACTATATTGGGGGCGTGCTCGGCATATTTGTCCCCTTAAGCGACCGAGTCCCCTTCAGAAAGCGACGCCTACAGAGCCCACCTTCGGAACGGTAGCGGAAAGGAAGTTTTCCCAACCAAGTCCCGGTCCCTCTACATTGTATGAGATGGATTAGCTCCGTAGGCCTTTCGGAACCGTCCCGATAGGGAAATTATTTTTATTTTATTTTCTATTTTATATACGTGTCAGCAATCATGGATACTAAAACAGTTGTAAACACAATGTATGATGGTATTGTAATCGCTGGACTTACGATGGGATATCTAATGATCTCCAGCAAATTTCTGAAAATGGATATGGGCGATCCAAGCCGACCAAATTTCACTCGGTGGACAAAATTAGGGGGAGCGACTGCTGCTGTGGTTGCCACTAAAGATCTCCTTGAACAGAAAAATATTATTCCTGCAGAACCTTATACTTTGTAATGTATATACATACAGTAAGTATGATCATTTGGATTGAAAGCAAAACGGGTAAACCAGTTACTGTTGCATTGACATAGCACAGTTTACTACAATAAGACTATTACAGTGTTCACTCTATAATTCATGGCATAACATAAAGGGGACGAATAGTATATTAAAATATCAAGAAGGTGACCAACCGAAGAAGACTAAATCAATACGTCCAGGTAACTACAATATCGATACACTCAACAAAGCAATCGGTTGGCATAAAATTATTTTTGCAATACTTATGCCAACTAACTACATTTATCTAACTTTGGCTAAAGATGTTAAAGTATTTTTTAATGCTACAGGTAATGTCGCTAACCTCGTCTGCTTTTCAGATAGAGGAGATGACAACCCCTTGACAAAAAATGAGCGAATTTCTTAACAGTCAATAAATATCTAGTTCATTCAGATGTCGTCGATGTGACTGGAAATTATGTTTCAAGCTCCTCCGGTGAATACATACAGGGGAAAACCTCAGACTGTTTACAAATACTTCCCGTCGAGGATTGAAAGGAAATACCTAAGATCACCTATGACTTAAAAAGCAGCTCAATTTCCATGCCATTGAGGAAGGGCTCAGATTACATGAGTTCAATGCGTATTTGGATAACAGATCAGGATGGAAATATAGTCGATTTCAATAACTGGCCAACTAGCTTTTGTATCGAATTGCTGTAGCTAGTGCCTATCGCGTTCCAATCCCCAGCAATATAGATCATTTCATACTTTTTTGCTCGGGACTGGGCTGATAATAATCTGAGAATTGAACTGCTTCGCCTTCGGAGTTGGCTTGCCCTTTGGAATGTGCAGCTGCTTCTTCAACTATTTCTGCATCTGTATCTCTTAATTCAGCCGCAGCATGCGCATCTTTAGCCTGATTTTCTCTTTCCCAATCAGCCTGGAGTAATCTTTTTTCTGACCAGACGGCACGATCATGTTCAAATTTTTCTAATGCTTTATCATGTCTAATTTTTTCTTCAATAAGAGCCTCACCATTCCCACTAAGCTTTTGACCGATTATATTTCCTCCTGTGAATGCCGTTGCATTTAATACAGCACCGAGAACTGTCATTCCTATTGCTGCAGCCATGGTCGTCGGTTAGTTGTATATTATTACAAGGTATTATTTATTTTTTCACTGTATATACGACAATCATGCCTGACCCAAGTAACTACGGTATAGGTGCAATTCACGAACAAAATCTCGAGCTCGAAGATCTTATTGATGTTAAAGTTAACAATAATACTAAGATAGCAGGTAACCATAATAAGGATTACGTCCTTCGATACAAGGACAGGGGAAAATATTTTGTTTTATCCGCTGCCTCAGTACAAAATCATGAACACGCTGTAGAGTTTTCCGAACTGAAAGATGTAGATGAAACCACAATAGATGCTACAAAGGCTGCAAATGATCCTACTCCCTTTGCTCTGACATGGGATGGGCCTAGTCAGAAATTTAGGCCTTATAATGTACCACGTAACATTTTGAATATATTGGATAGTGAAATTGCAGGTGGAGTTGATGAACTGCCGGGGACTCCAAATGTTATTTATTTCGACAGTAATGTTAACAAATATAAGTTGCTTGATTTTCGCCATTGGCTTACTCCTAATAATCCATACATTACACTACTCGGTATACCGATTCACCTCAAAATCAAACTTCTTACAGCAATCATGAAATCAGATAATAAACTGCAAAGGTGGATAAACGAGGGGGAGAATTATTGTTCATATACAGCTAGCGGCACTCCAGTAAGATTATTTTGGATAAACAAGCTCGAAACTTGGTCTGAAGAGTTATGAGGATGAGACAGTGTATTAACTTTAACGGCTGTAAAAGATAATATGAAAATACTTCAACATGGTACAGTTGTTATCAAATGTATAAAGTTAGGTACAGCAGACGAGTTTAATGATTTAATTGGAAATATAGCTATAAACAGACTTCAAGAACACCTTGCAATATTATCATAACCGTAGATAAAGATTAAAAAGATTTAGATATTGTTGCTCGTTGTGGTCCCTCCCCTACGGGTACGGTTCCGACAGGGGAACAAGAAAGTTGTTCCGATAGGAGCAACATTTCATTTGTTAAAAAAGATACAACTACTTACACTTTAGATATCAGTACCATTTATCTAAAACGACTCATTTTGTTTGAAGTAATGGTCTTCCCACACATTTTAAGTTCAGAGGAAATTTCTAAAATTTTATCTATCGATTGAGCATATGAAAATTGTCTCCGAAGGGACTCCCGAGTTCAGAAAAAAATATTCCATATAAATTTTCATGAAAACTGTAGAATTTCAGACCTCTGTCATGACATCACGGGCTGCTAAGCAACACTGTTCCTAAGGTATATTGAAAGCCCTACCAGAACGGTATTGCAAAAGCCCTACCGGAATGGTATTGTGCAAGACACAGTGAACAGACTCCATATAATAGGGGAAAATACTAAAGCTAACGACGACTTCGTAGGGTTAAAAATTCACATCACAGCCAGGAGAGCTAACACATTTACCAGAATCTTTATACTTACATCACAGCCAGAGTAGAGCCCGTCTGTAGGAGAAAATGAGGACAAATGGTCTCCCTTCCATCCCAATAGGAGAATGCTGTTGTAATGTGAACGTTGCAATACCCAATAGGGAATTCCCCCCACCCAGTTCATCTATAGGTCATCCAGACTCTGTAGCATTCCGAAGGGGGACTTGCGCAATGCGCTGGCTATGACTCACCGCTTGCGCAATCCCCTTACGCGAATGCGGCTACAGGGAGGGGTATTTTCTTCCCCTCCCTGTAGCTATTTTCAAATAAAGTGGTGAAAAATATGTGACCCAAAATCCAATATTGCTTTACTACTCATAACCATGAGGTGACGTCTCTTCGTTGCTATGGTGTGTACGTCACTGACACTTTTTGGTTGCGGTTACCTTGGATGGTGAAGTTGAAATTAAATGTCTCATCGGTAATTGTTGCATTTGCAAACATACCCGTGACAGCACTTACTTGTTGTTAAGTTATGGCAGGATAAGGCTTAAAGACTTCGGCAGGAAGAGAGGTGCTACCAGTCGATAATCTGGCTCATGTTTGGATTGACCGCCGGTGAGAATATCGCTCATTTGTTTTTGTTGGTCGCTCAAAGCTACCTCGTTTTAGTTCAGGCTGCTGATGTTTTATGGCCGCTAAGGTGAGTCACCGTCATTGATGGTACACTGCTTGTTGGATAACTTCAGCTTCAGTTAAAATGCTGGCGAATCTTGGCTTTATACTTACAGCGTCAACGAAGTTGGAAGTACTTGTCAAGCAGTGTTCGTGTTAACGTTTTTCTCCTCGCGTACGGCACATGCATTAGTATACTTAAATTGTGTAATGGCTTTATTGCATGCGTAATTTCACTTTCGCGCTCGATTGATGAAAAAAAAAATTCATGACAAAATAAGATGAGCCGTTCAATAAATTTACACCACCAATTTGGATTGAACTATGTACATGTAACATTATGTTAATGAAAACACTTCAACGAACAACTTGAACAACTTTGCTGCGTTTCAAACATGCTGAAACCTAACAACGAAGTGTATACATGCGACCGTCAAACACATTGGGCAACCCAAAGGTTAGAGTTATTGCAGCTAATTCAGGCACTGGCAGTGTTCAAAATTTACACATTTATACTATACATCAAAACGTAACCATGGACATTTATTCTCCCACTGCTCTTGTAGCCTTTGATTGGCTGTGAACGGGATGTTTTGGTAACTGATGCATCATCATCACGGCTCTCGACTTAACCGTGTGGCGCTGATCCCTTTTTGCATGTTGTTGTATCGCCGACAACAGGACAATACGTCATGGACACCGACATGGGTTCAATTTTACTGCGGTTCTCCGTGTTATTGATCATATCCATGTTAGGTTGCCTGGTAGTGTCTTTCGATTGATCCTCTGAGACAATTTTTTCACTGACTAGATTAGCATGATCAAAGTTGGGAACAACGAGACGCAATGATCGTGCACGGTTGGCATGTAATTTGTTGCAACATTTCTGTCAATCACTCACTTTGTGTCATCAGTTTCAGAAAGTATCGCTCGCCTTAAAATTAGCAACGCAGTTCATAGACACAGCTGACATGATAACGTGCCCTTTGAACTATGATGCCGAATTTTTTCAGACTTCACCCAGAGAATCTGAAACATTCCACACAAAATGAGTGATTGACAGAAATGTCGCGACACATTTTATGTAAAGCGGGCACTTAACTCGTCTGCTTGTCGTCTAAGCTCAGTAGCGGGGAGTGCTTTCGGAAACACTTTACTGTTATTCTTTGCGTATAGAAAATGTATAATAGTGAAAAAATGCGCAGAGAGTTGATTTCAATGCGTATATATGCATTTTTTGCGTAAACACGTAAACGCGAACACTGTTTGTACTTTGACCCGGTAATAGTTGCTACGCTGCGCCGAAGTCACCCGTTGTCACCCGTTATTTGCATCATTTATCGAAAGAATCGACGATTAGTCTTGCGTACTACTTGTCTGTCAAAGCTTCAGGGCGATCCCGCGGAGTTATATAACATTGACATCACATTTGAAATCACGAAGTGTACTACAGATAGTTACTTTGAAAAGCATTTTTTATATAAACTTCCAATCTAAATCCTCTTGGAAAATTCTGGTAAAGAAAAATTGACTTCTTGGACTGACAAAATAAGAATCAGATATCATATCTCGAAGCAATTTGAAGAAGATTTTCCAAGTGAAAGCGACAAATTCTGACCATGTACCATAACAGCATTTTCAGGTCGCACACAAACTGCTTGATGAATTTTTAGGTATTTAGGTATAGCAGATATTAGCCCTTGCCACTGTAAAAAAATAATTTTGTTTATCCCAAGATTTCTAAAGAAATTCTAGTCTTTAAAATTGCCCTCAGAGGTAAAAATGTAATTGTTCAATTGAGACAATACAATTGAGACAATACAATTGAGACAATGTTCACTTGTTTGTGAAATGTGACATTGTTAAAAGTGTATGGAATGATATGTGCAAATTACAGCACACAACTTTATATTGTCCAAACAATCCAACACAAAGACAGATTATTTTGGGTGAAAAAATGGTCGATTTACTCAATAACATAGTACTGGTGTACAAAAAGTATATTTATGACTGTAAACTTAAAAAAGAAGCACCAACGTTTCAGATATTGGGAATTTAAGTCAGACATATTGAAAAACTAGATTTTTTTATTTCAAAAAGAAAGAACACAGTGTCTATTTATAAAGACAAAGGGAAGGAATTTGCCGCATAGTTCCTCCTATCTCTCTGAAAATGAAACCAGCTCTGTACAATGTATGTATCCATTTTCAATATTGTACTTGCAGTATCTGTAGTATTTCTTTTTTGCCTTTGGTGTAGACTATTGTAACAGTCTTTGCCAGTCTTTGTCTCTGTTATTAATAAAATAAATAAAAATATTAGAAAAAAAACCCAAAAAACATTGACATCACTGTAATGAGACATCGAATAAGCTTTCACCTTTCATTGGTCAATGCCGCCACACCCTCTTTTTGATCGGCTAAACTATTGTTTACTTATTTATCAAGGATGACGTAAGAGGAACGTCGGAGAGCTCGAACTCTGCTTGTGATCGCTCACACATACGTAGCAACATGCCATAGATAGACAAACGAAGAAAACTTTGAACATGGAACGCTTTTGATTTTTTCACATTTTGAGCTTGAAATTCTTCTAAATGATCGATACAAATAACAGTTCGAAGATTTTTACGGGAATTTTAAGAGTAAGATACGGCAAACGTAACTTGTCGAAAGATCAAATTTCAGTGTTCATAGTGGCACAAAAAGGCTAACTATCAATAGCACAGAGTAAACTGTAGGCAAAAATGACTTGGAAACAGGAAAATGTCCAATGACAAAAAGTCATTAGGGATAAAGTATAGACCACTTTGGGGTCATGACCCCTAAATTACCTCCTAGTTCATTGAAAATAGGTGATGGAAAAGATCCCTTATTAAGGGATCAGTATAGTCCACTTTGGGGTCATGACCCCTAAAGGACCCCCTAGCTCAGTGAAAATAGACATATCGAGGTCGTGACCCTGAAAAGGCCCCTAGCATGTGAAATGAAATTAACCAGCCTTTCCCATTGATCCATTTAAATGCCGCAAGGGATATTGGGATAGCAATGTTGCTTAATATATGCAAACATGAGGGTACATAAGTTCTGAGAGGGCCATCTAAGGGCCAGTCTTGCTCTAGAAGTCCCAACCTCAACAACTTCAACCCAACCCTTCATAACCATGGCAACTCCAATACTGTCACCAAGACTACTGGAAGAAAAGACCTTCTGCACTTCTGCACCCGACATTCCTCATTCCCCTCAAATGTTCAATATACTCAGCATTCATCAAATTCTTCTGTCCCAGTGAATACCCAAGAATTTAATACCAAATGGCAGGCCTTCCTTTCAAATAATCATCAGCCTTCCACACAGAGTTCTTCCCCCTCATCACATCCAACATGTCAGACACACACAGGTGGACTCTTTACTGATTACATCAAAACTTCCTTAAAGTTGAAACAAGAGAGTAGTGGGTGGCCTTCATGGTGTCAGAGAGAAGATGACCAAGATCGAGACATCCGTGAGTACTATGACAGAGAGGGAATCCTTCTTGACAAGACGAAGATTCACCTAAATCCAGGGCAACGAGCATTGGCAAAACTAATGCTGAATTCTATGTGGGGCAAGTTTGCACAATGCAACAACTTTCCGCAACTGCACTACATCAAAGAACCTGCAGAACTCTTCCGCCTGCTTACAGTGAACAACACATTGTCAACAACTTGTCTTTCATCAATGACGACATGGTTGCTGTTCAACATACACTTCAGAATGACTTTGTCAAGGGGGCTGTCAACACTATTGTTGTGATTGCTGCATTTACCACTGCATACGCTCGTCTGAAGTTGTACAATCTCCTTGAGGCCATTGGTGAACGGGGTCTTGTACTTCGACACTGATTCAGTCAGCAAACAAGACCGGTACGAACCACCTCTTGGTGATTACTTGGGTGATCTCACCAACGAACTGGATCCTCCCGGCAATTTCATCACCAAGTTTGTGTTAGGGGAGCTAAAAACTACCCCTTCTGTCTAGCACAGCCCGACAGGAAAGGTAACACCACTCTTTGTAAAGTCAGGGGAATCACCTTCAATTACCGCAACAGCTTAGACGTCAACTTTGATGCCATCACTCATCTTGTCACCGCCTGTCCAACATCAACTATCACCGTGAATGACCCCGTCAATATCCGACGTGTTGGATGTAATGTAGTATCCAAAAGCGAAAGTATAAAGTATGCCCTAGTAGATTTCACTCAAACACAAGATTTATTGTCAATGTTACTTAGCCATGACATCTATGTAAAGTGTTATTCTTTCAAGTTATCTTAGGTTGAAGTAATGAAGTGTAGTGAAATGTTTTCACAATCTGCATGGATATTCCAGCAATTCAGTGTATAAAGTTTTTAAAGAATACTTTTCCAAAACATCAAATTCAGTAGATTTAAAATTGATCTTGCTTATAAGCAGTTTGACAATTTAAAAAAAAATCTGAAAAATCAATATTTTTTTGCAAATGTATTCTAATCAATCTTTTGTGAGACTTGTAGTTGTATATTTCACACACTTTTTATAGTCTTTAAATGTATGTGATTCATATTTGCAAATGAAAACAAAGAAACAAGAGGGTATAGTTCCCCACTAAATTTCAAATATTGAATTCGAAATTGAGCATGATAGACCAACAGTTTGTTTTTAAATTGCACCTTTCACGTCTTTTTACACGGTAACAAAGCAAAAAAGCAGTTTCTGGTTTACATTTTGAAATGTAATAAACCAAAGTCACTTTAATTCATTTGAAATGATTCAGAGGCTGGTTTGAATTTATTTGTTGGTGTTTGTGTGTAAACATTTGGTGAATGAGTAAGAATGTTGGTTTGTTTGTGTGTGTGTGTGTGTGTGTGTGTGTGTGTGTGTGTGTGTGTGTGTGTGTGTCCCCTTGCCCAGAAGGCCAAAATGTGGGCCCCACTGCCCTGAGGGCCACGTAGGGAGATTGGTCTTTGTCAATGAATGAGATCACACTCTCCCTGTTTATTGACTCCCTCCACCCCTCTAGACCCTTTGAAGGCTCCTTAGCCCCTTTGGCCTTGTTTTGCCCTCCCTCTGTCAAGAAATGAGAACATCGTTTCTTCTAAAAGCTAGTACCGTTTTAGCGTAAGGCTCATTTGATGTGAAAAGTCTCATTCTGCAAACACTCTTGAAGCTGATCATCAATAATCGAGATTTCTCCAATCCTATGTTCTTCCTGTATTTTTGTGTGCTGCCATACATCATCTATGATAAATTTTTCAAAAGGAAGCCAGTTTCATGTTATTAAAGCGTTGATCTAAGTTTAAAGGTTGATTGAAAGGAAAGCAGCCAAAAAGTCCCATCACAGTGAAGATCAAGTTGGCCAACTTGGTATACCATGCCTGCGTGCGAAAGAACTGTCCTTACCCTGGTTGTCATGCAAAACATCTCGTAAGACTAGCAAATCATCTCACACAAGTGCATAATATTGAAGACAAAGTTGAAAGACAGAGATTTTTTTACATTGGCCAGACAATCTGACACTCATTAATTGATGTACCAGTTGATACCAATTGTTCGTCTACTGTCTGAGCAACATCAATCAAGTCAATCATGTATGCAAGACTACAACATCCATTCACTGCTGTCATATGTAGACCCACACAGTCAGGCAAAACCGAATTCGTCAAACGACTGCTGAAGGAACGGGAAACTATGATTTTTCCATCTCCTGAGCACATTGTCTGGTGCTATGGAGAATACCAACCTGCCTATATGGAACTGACTGCCCTTATCCCTGGCATTCATTTTGTTGAAGGCATTCCTGAAGAGTTTGACAGTATGTTTTCTCCTGTGCAATCCAACTTATTAATTATTTATGATCTGATGTCAGAAACTGAAAATGACAAGACAATTACCAATCTGTTCACCAAAGGTTCTCATCATCGTAATATCTCTGTTATGCTTATCTTACCAAATCTGTTTCATCAAGGCAGAGAGACTCAAACCATGTGTCTGAATTCACACTATCTGGTCTTGTTTATATATCCAAGAGACGGATCACAGATCACTAACTTAGCCAAATAGATGTACCCAGGACACACCCGTTTCATCCAAGAAGCTTTCACTGATGCCTCCCGTGAACCCTATGGTTAGCTCCTCATTGACCTGAAACCCAACACACCAGAACTCCTTTGTCTGCGCACGAACATCTTTCCAGGAGAGACTGCCTTTGTTTCCTTCAGGAAAACATAAAATAGACATGATGAGATGAAATGCCATCATTTCATCATGTCTCAGCGTATGAGAAAACCTGCTCATTTTCGCTCTGTGTTAGCCAAGGGCAATCCAAAGCAACAGAGGGGGGGGGGGGGTCATCGAGGGAGCCAGTAACGACTTAATCTATTGCCTCTGTGAATGTTGTCTGAAAATTCTTTGGGGAGTGTTCCACTGCAATCTGCTTAAAAGAAGAAATTGAGCAAATACAAACATCATCTTCGCACACTGTCAAATAAAAAGGTTTCTTCATCAAAGAAGAAGAAGGTAATTGTGCAAAAGGGTGGATTTCACTCAGCCGTCCTAGGGCTTGTGCTGTCTGTGTTGGGAGTTTCCTTTTAAGTGAATTGTCACCATGCCCATGAAACATGCAAAGAAGATGGCACTTGTGCCACAGGAATTACTAGATACAATACAACTACAGCAGAATCAAAAACAAGCCCCGTGATGAAGATGCTGTCCTCTCTGGATAAGGAGATGAACAAATCTTGGAAAGAATGGACATCACAGAAGATGAAAAGGCAAAACTGTACCAACAGACTCTTCAGCAGTACAGGGCTTACATTTATAAAAGGAAGAACCTGTTAAAAGCAGCATCCTCCCCTCTGAAACTTCAATGGGTACTTCTACCGCTGCGTCTTCTTCAGATAAGGGCACAGAAGATGAAGTCTCTGACAAGCCAAATCCCTCAGATAGTGTGGAGCAGGGTGTTATGGAAAGCGTGCCAAAATCCCTTCGACGAAAAGCACACTTGCTCCTTCAGATAGTAAAACCGCATGACTCCGTGGATTGGAATGAGAAAGGGGAATTAATGTACAAAGACAATCCCTTACCTGGAACTCATTTGGTAGACCTCATCAACGACACCTTACGTCGGAGGAAAACATTCACTCCTAGAGGGTGGCAAAAATTTACCCGCATGCTGTCTGACATTAATGTACCACAAGATCTGATTGGCAACAAGGAAAGACGGAACTGTATTCAGTCTCAGAAATAGGATTGTTTCAGCCAAGAGGTGATGATCAAGAAGGTGATCATGAAGTATTTGCTGGACAATCATCCGCTAAAAGGAAAAAGATAAGGATGGAGATACATCCTGTTTTCAACTGCTACAAGACCACGACATCGACCATCCATGACAGGGAATTGGCTCAACTTTTAAAACATCACTCTACAATTTGATGATAGTCATTCCAAAGGAGACCTCTGTCATGGAGTGTTGTCCACCTTCTCTATCCCTTGGCGATGTCCTCAAACAGGTGAGGTGCCTCTGTGCTTGCTGTTCTCGATCTGTTGTCATCAAACATGAAATCTGTTACCACATTGATGGACTTGGATCAGCACCTCAGCCAGGTGTATTACAATCAAAGTCATTCCGCAAGTTTTGGAGGAATCGATGCTGTTTACCATGCTGCAAAAGAGAAGGGAATAAAGACCACTCGTCAGAAAGTGAGAGAATGGATGCAACATCAGGACACTTACACTTTACCCACCTGTCTGTTCTGCTGCAGCAATTAAGGAGTAAATAAACAACAAACTAACCCTAGCCAAATCCAATATTGCCTATTATCTAGCGCCCTCTTGCGGTCATTTGAGAAATAAGCTTGTACACAATACACAGCAATATTGGCCTGAAGCACGATTGCAATCCTTTATTTTGACTCAAAAAGGCCCAGAATGTGCATTTGTTGTTGACGAATAATGGATTTAACATGTTACATTTTCAAATATTTTAAAATATCATGTTTTCAAGAAAATAAAGACACTAGAATTATATACAAAGTTTCATTAAATATTGTTTTACAAATACAACATTGAATTTCATTGCAACAGAGTATTGCGTTAGGTAAATCATTAAATTAATAGCTTTTATATTTCCATCCTCAAATTTCAAAGCAATTGAACTATTGATATGAAACAATTGTAGGTCAGTAATGGTAATGTCGTCTATTAAATGTAACTAATTATCACGAAATATTTACATTCAGTTTTTTAAACACATCGAAAATGAAAATTGGGGTTTTGAAGTTTTAAATTATCAACATTTAGCCCCTCATCACTTCCCAAATACGACGTCCGATTACTGCCATAGCAGTTTGATTACTACGCACTCAACATGGGGTCAAAAATTTTGCAACTTGACCCCTACATACCACGTCCGTCGTGTTAACAGTTTGAGGATAAACATAAAAATGTTTCAACAGGTATGGTAATAAGAATTTGTAGTGCTCGTCATTTATGAAACGGCTTTGGGCAAAATTCACTACCCTTTCTGAAAACTGTCACTCTGAGTGTAGCTGTGTTGGACGTCGACCTTTGACAGAACTATCATTTCCCCTTGGAGCACGAGACAAATGATGCAATCGACTCATGTTCCCGTGCATTTTAAGAGCAAACGAATCCTGCAAAAAGTGATGTGTAAGGCCTATTTTGTACATGTTTTGATGAAGAAAAACAAAGAAAGCTTGTCGCCGCATTGTCGGGTCGCCATTTCGAGTCGCCGTCTTCACCGTTCACGATTGTGTAGAGACGGGAAGCTTCCTGTCGCACAAATGTTTCCAGATGAATAATCACGTAGCCTGACAAGTCATTTTAATTTCAGTTATTTTAATTTACTTGATCGAAGAGGCGATCGGCTGTACGCGACATGTGACCATTGGTGATCTCCTGGAAAGACCATGACACTATAGCAAACTAAACACTAGGTAAGCTTACAATGGGTGTACTCCGAGCAAAGGAAGCCCTTGCTTCACACCCTTACCATGGAGGTAGAAAGAGTCTCTCTTTCTACCTCCATGCCCTTACGGACATGAGATTGCAAAGATGTGAAAGACTGTTTGCCCGTATTAAGATAAGTCGTCGGCTCAACTTCGAAAAGCCGAAAAAAGTCGAACGAGTTGGGCTAAGCGTACACGCCCACCCGTAACTTTTACTTGCGTATTATCTGGACAGGGGGGGGGGCGATACGCGCTGCAAGACAGTGACGTAAGCTAACTTCAAGACCCAAAGAGTGATTTTACGTTTGGCTGTACGAGGCATGTCATAGGCCCTTTAAGGATCCAGAACAAGAAATGGGAGATTTTTTGGTCGATTTTTCAAAAATCTCTGAAAAGCTTCTATGAATATGGTCCTATCCATGAGCTTTGTCAAAATTACGAAATTGTCACACAGTTTTTCGTAAACATTGCCCTGAAAAAAACATAACCAGTGTACGTGGTAATTGGAGGCTAAAAGCTGCGCGTTTGTAAACATTGTGCAATCATTTGCATAAATTTACATAATTACTTGTGAGTGACAGGACCCGACTCCGTACTATCCAATTTACATAATGATTTGTTGTCTGATCAGCTTGTTGTGGCCGATTACTTCTTCTACAAACAATGCTTTGTAAGCAAATAAATTTACCCGATTGAAAGCTTTGTTGTCGAGGGGAACTACAACAGCGATCCAACGACTAAAAACTGCAGGCCGAATCAACGTTCCATTTTGTTACACTCACTATTCTATAAGAGTAATATTTCTCGCAATGAAGAGAAAGAAGATCGTTCCTTTCAGCGACAAAAAGAAGCAGTTACTAAAGGAGAGTGATAAAGGGTCGTACTACGACTAACCCTCAGAGTGGGTCAGCGCTTACTGTGACGACAACTCAGATGACGACATGGATAACGACGGTACTGTACATGATGACTCAAACCAAGTAACGCCTTCATCTTTGCTGCTCATTGAACTTGAGCAAATCAATAATGCAAACAGCAAATTTTCAGTGTGCGGTCAGTGTAAAGAAGGTGGAGTAGTTCTGGAAGAAAATACAAGTGCTCGTCAGGGATGGGGGACCTGCCTGTACCTCAAGTGCACCAATACTAACTGCAATCACCAATCTGAACTCTTTCCGTCATCATGGAAAGAAAGCTATTCCTTCGATTTAATAGGAAGTCGGTGATTGCAGCAAGGGCATTGGGAAAGGAAGGCGAGCACTACGCAAGTTTAGTGGCTACATGGGTTTGCCCCCACCCTTGTTTAACACTGCGTATACAGGGCACGTACAGAAAGTATTACAGGTTGCACAACAGTGTCTGGACGAGGAGTTTGAAGATGCCGCCGAGGAAATCCGAATCCTCAAGTCTGAGATGGAGGAAACAGACATTCTCTCCAACGATTCTGAGTCGATCAACATAGCTGTATCAGCCGACAGTTCGTGGAGTTCTCGGGGGTTTACTTCTTAAAATGGAGTGGTGTCCACTATTTCGATAGACACCGGTATGTTATACTTTTACACATTTATCCCTATGTTTTTAGATTTCTGCGTTTAGTTTGTGGATTACATAATGTAATATAAAATGTAAGCTTTGCCAGTCGCTCTTCTGCTATATTTTCATAAAACGTGAACGTGGACGGCGCGCTGCATAAACTTATGTCAAGTAAGCTCTAGTTATGAAATTTCAAGAACTGGATTTGTTCCACGAACTCGCATTATATCAGTTCATCTGTTAAATAATTCTAACAGCATAAATTGCGTCTAATTTTCAGGCAAAGTTATTGATGCACATTTCATGTCCAATCACTGCGTTCAATGTGATACGTGGAGCGAACGTAAAGGAAGTCCCGAATATATGGTGTGGTACTTACAACACGAACTAGACTGTCATGCCAACTATGAAGGGTCTGCGAAAGCAATGGAGCCACATGGCGCTCAAACATTATTCAGGCGATCCATCTAAAAACATAACTTCAGGTGAGAAACTTTCTAGTCAACTACCCCCATGATAGTTACAAAACCCAATCGAAACTTGGCCGGGTGACACTTTTGTCGGATCGGGCGTAAGCTTGGTCGCCTGTTCAGCTTCCTGTCTCACGATCGATAATTATGCAGATACGATCGATAATTTACGCAGGTTCCTTGCAGGGTTTTCTCTCGACAGCGTAATTGTGCAAATTGCACATTTCGAGCCATCGTCTGCCCTGAAAAAAATTACTGACTGCGCGGAAATCACGCACAAACACAAACAGCAAAGGCATCACATATTGTACATAGGGTATCCCAAGAGCACAGCGAGACAACATATGAATTTACTGTTGTTTGTAGTCATAATACTCCCTCAGAAATTACAAAATATCGCTTGTCATTCAGCTTTGGTGACGTTCGTTACGTGGAGTGTACGCATCGAAAAGAACA
This sequence comes from Ptychodera flava, assembly GCF_041260155.1. NCBI lineage: Eukaryota > Metazoa > Hemichordata > Enteropneusta > Ptychoderidae > Ptychodera > Ptychodera flava. The sequence continues at coordinate 2,799,467 of NW_027248279.1, read as the reverse complement.
GCCGACCTAGTTGCCGACAGTCTCCATGGATACTACTGAAATTTGATAGTGGTAAAGTTTGAAAGCAGAACTTGAAACACTGTATCATAAATGAATTATGGAAATATCCAGCTTTAGCATTGTGTTGGCACGCTCAGTGATGATCGATCTCGACGGCAATGAAACATAAGCAAGGGAAAATCAACATCAACAGTGACTGCCCCTACAAAGTCAAGTCTGCCCCTGACTTTGATGAATTGTGCAAAAAATGCCCCTTTCAATGAACACGCAGAGAAAACACTGGCCTTGTGAAAACTACTTGTCAAGTTCTTTTTTTATTTATCAAGTTCTTTTTTAAACATCTCCAGGTACACTACATTCGTTGGCAATGGGGACAGCAGTGCCTATCATGCCGTCAAAAAACATCTATAAGGATGTTGAAATCTAGAAGGAAGAATGTGTAGGACATATACAAAAACGGATGGGTACCAGATTACCAGATTGGTCGATCTATACAAAGGTACAAAATAGTGTTTCGGAGGGTCTATAGTCTTCTTATTTGGTTATTTATGACGGTTACACATTTCCATGTTCTCTAAATGAAGATAGAAAAATCGCATAGGTTGCACATCAAGCTTTCAAAATAGCAAAGCTATTGCGAAACAAACCCTTTTAGATGAGAAAATAATAATAATAATTCCTTTTTACAAAAGTTGAGGACACCCTACCTCCATGCCGATACGTAAGTTTGAAAATACATTTTGTCATTCATTTCGACAGGGAACGCAAAAGCTATGAGTGAAAGCACTAAGGCCATAGTGGTGCACTACAGCAGTACCTATGACAACCCTAAGCACGATTTCTGTCCAAAAGGTGGAGATTCTTGGTATAAATACCAATCTGATCTAGCAACTGGGAAGTGTACGTATCGACCACTAAAGGCACCAATTCCCGACGCCATTGTAGAGTTACTTCAGCTGGAGATAGATGCCCTAGCAGACGAAGCCCTCTTGAAAAATGCAGAGATGTGCCTGACCCAGAGTGCCAATGAGTCCCTTCACCTTTACAAGAACAAAACCACGGTCGGTTGAGTTTAGAATTAGGAATTGCCATGGGAATAGCACACTTCAATAGCGGTTTGGAAAAGTTCAACTGCCGACTGTATGATGGGCTGTGACTACCTATCCCAGAAATCAGCCGAAGATGTGGAAGAAATTAGATGGAGAGCGTATTCGCGACATCGAAGTGAAGCCTTCAAGCCCGGCCAAGAAACGGAGGAAGATCAACAAAATACAGGCATCTAGCAAAGATGGATAAATTCGAGTATCAAGAAGGGCCAAGTTACGCATCAGGGCAATTTTCAACAATTACTGAACGTACATCGACCAGGATGCCCATGTGTTCGGTGTGTATGAAGCCACGAAAAGGCCATCCCCGACGAAAATGTACAGAGGCATAGCCTGTTGTTTACACATATCTTTTCCACCCGGTAAATGGGCCATCACAAAAGCCAAAAATGAAGTACAATTTTTTTTCAATTTGTACTTTATGTTAAGGACTCTGTTACCTTCTGTTTGTGGAACAAACAGAGGGCATCATAACAATTTTATATTTAAAACAAGAAAGATCACTTGCTTATTGATAAACATAATTTTCTGTAAGTCAGTCTGTGTGCACACGGGCGTAAGAACAAAGCAAATGGACACAGTAACATGTCCAATAAGTCTAAGTTTCAGATTGTCATCAAAGTGTTTTTTTCGTTTTGTATTTGGGAAAAAACTCAGTTATTCAAGGCTTATTATTTTATTCCTTTCAAAATTGTGGTGTCAAAACATTCAGCCCGATTTAGTTGGTAGCACTGCGTACGGTTTTTACATCTACAGCCAGACAAAGTGTTCTATGTGACAACGTATCTTTTATATGAAATGTAAATAAATATATTGACACACGAGAAATAAAGTAAACAATTGCAATTGGAATTCGTTAAATCTCTGTCACGTTTCATCTTCAACGTCAGACCTCGGAGAGGGTTGCTTCACACACAGCTGAGCAGAATTCCTTAACAGAAACGGCATATGCTTCCTGCAACAACAAAAAACGATATAGGTGTATAGTAGCTAAGTACATGGGAAATATAACGATTAAGCGCACTATAATGTTGATCGCATTTCAGTTTGATCACGGTGATATAAGACTGACAAATGTAAAACTTTATACCTACCGGCCATATCTCCCCTTTGATATCCCTTGGTAGCACTGCACGCACAAAGGACAATACAATAGATGGTAATGTGTACTGACACCTTGGTGGGCCCACTTCCTTTCTCTGTAAAGTAAAAAAAAATGTATTTTTGATTTATGATGCCAAGGCTAGCAAGGAAAGATATTTTACACAGAAGGGCCAAATATATAGAATACCGTCCAACATATATTTTCCTTTCAACTTGCGATTGTGGAAGAAAGCTAGTTTTGCTCTCGTATGGACGAAAATGATGCTTTGTTCAAATCACCCTATTTCCGATATGTTAGTCGCAACCACATATGATGCCAAACTAAATACAATGAAGTGTGAAAATCGGCCTTTGTTCCTCCATGGTACCCCTCTTTCTATGAAAAAACCAATACTAACATAAAGAGCATGAGCCCAGGTACAATAACATAGCCATCTGATTTTCCGTTGACTCTGTCCCTTCTTCTTCCAGTCAGATGCTGTCTCTTCTACCCACTCACAGAACTTAGCTCCGTCATACCTATAAATGACATCAAATTGTTTGACAATGAAAAAGAAGCACTTCGAGTTGGAAAGATTGATTTATGTACATTTGTAGGAATCGGACCTAACGTTTCGGCACCAAGTCGTTTCGGCCTCTCAGTTTCCAGTCCCAAGTCGTTTCAGCACCGCAACCCAAGATGTTTCCGCATCCCTGTTTCGATTTTTTTCAAACTAATTAGTAGTTGAATGACCCGCCATATTCGTTAGCGTAACCTCTGCGTTCTGACCAGTACTGTTATGTACATTTTGTGTGACTTTTGCCGTACTGTTTCGGCACCGCTTTCAAACTTTTGTCGTGTCGGCGGCTATAGCTATCGATAAACTTGTACCACAGACTTGAAAGTGATACGAAGACTTTTTTCTTACGGTTTCTAACCACGTTCTCACAAAGATTAAAGCATGTACGTGAATGTTGACACTATACTTTTTTAGTGCTTTGATTTGTAACATTATGCTCTAGCACTAGTTCCCCAAGGTAGCCTAGAGCTGTGCAGAACATCTTGAGTCCCGGTGCCGAAATGACTTTTGGCCGGAAATGAAGAGTCCGAAACGTCATGGGCCGAAACGACTTGGTGCCGAAACGTCTAGAATCCATAGCATTCAGCCTGAAATATACGCCTATCGCCCAGGAACGACTGGAACATGGTTAAGTGTGGATGATAATGCACGTCATTTTCACGCAGCATGCAACGTTTGATCTGGCCTTCCGATTTCAAGCCCAAGTCTGGCCGTTTACTACAGTAGTATACGTTCCCTCATTTGAGGGTATAACTGTACACTTCGCATGTGGCTATGATCGATTATGTATAGATCTACGCGGTATTCATGATCTTCCCATAAAATGGACCGTGATTCTGCTTTATGAACACTGGTTCAACTTGAAAAAGAGTTTCCGTGAACAAACTTGGGTCTTGTGGCCGTAAAGACTTAGGTTCAGAAAAAGGGTGAGACGAAGTGGTAGGAACGTATTTTCACACAAGCAAAATAGTGCAACACTTCTTACCCAACTTTCTGCATTTCTGTGATTACTGCTTGTTGAGTATCTTCAATGGAACGAATCGTCAATTTCCTTCCCATTCGTCTTCTGTTCTGTCCCTGACGACATTTGCTGGCGAGTCGTTTAGATATTTTTGCTGCTGTATTTGAGTTGCTTTTCACCATATTATATGTATTGTTGACTAAGCTAACAGATCGCTTCATTACGGTGAAGTATCAAGCTTCAATCGAAAATAAATTCATGCCGTAATGTTTGTTGGGAGGTGCTTCGGTGAAGATATTTACATAACAATCCAAGCTACGCCCATCACGTGTGCAAGCCATGACATCACGAGTCCGACTCCATGAAGCCATGCGTTGTCACTTGATGTGTGGAAACAGAAGACGAGCAGCGTGATTGATTTTTTCGATTTTACTTCAAATTTCTCATTTTTTTCAATGACTGTATGTCCTAGTCGTTCACATCAAAAGGTAACGTGATATACGAATGTCTACGTTTTTACAGTTATTTTTCGTCCTCTAGCGTGATAAAGTGTCCAAAAACGTTTTTCACGTTTTCTCGTTAACGAAGTGTGAAGAGGGTAGCTGTCTTTGGCGCACCTGATCAGTTCTGTGTTAATCCTAGGCTATTGAAATTTTCTCAAGCGATTGACACCATAAAGATCTAAAAAGTGTGTCTGGGATTTCTTTTATCTGGCTTAGTTTTTTTGTAGCAAAATCTTAAAGGCAATAGACTTGGGTCAATTCACTGCTCTGATAGTTGTCGCGTCATAGAAATCGATCTAAGGGATTAAAAAAAAAATCCCAGTCACACTTTGTATGATAATTACGCAAGCTTGCACTCGCGCAAATTAGAACCGGATATCTCGACGCGCTAGCACAAGACATAGAGAAAACTGGTTTTTGGGAGGTTATTTAAATTGCCTGTCATGTGACAGTTATGTAAACAATGGTTACACTGGTTTCTGAGCTCAATAAGTACCAGAGAATCATTGGATTAAAAGGGTCGATTTCTTGTCTTGGAACCTTAAAGCAGGGACCGTCGAAGTATTTATTATTTATTTATTACACTTTATTTACAGAGGGTAGTCTGAGTTACATCAGAGCCCTCAAAGTACAGGGAAAAAGGAATAAATACAAAAAATAGCAAATTTTTACGCAGTAAGAATACATGACAAGTCTCAAAAAGGCGGAATAATACGGAACTCTAGTCCAATGAGGAGCCTTCGTTAGTAAATTTAGTGTGTAGAAAGTTACGTAAATGAACTTTGAACTGTGCAAGACTTTCCGTATTTCTTATGGAAGAGGGAATATCATTCCAAGGCTCGCTGCACGATAGCAAACGATCTTTGTCCAGCTGCTGTTTTGAAAGAAGGAACATACAAATTAGCATTGCTAGCACATCGAGCGTTAAAATGATACATCTCAGATACGTAAGAAAACACATTTAAATAATCGGGCGCAAGACCATGTAGTATTCTAAAGGTTTGAACTGCAATAAAATAGTCAATTCTGAAGTCTATAGGCAGCCAGTGGAGAGTTGTCAGAAGAGAACGTGAAGAAAATGTTACATCAACTCCTAAAATCACCCTACCAGCTCTTTTCTGAAGTTTATAAATTCGTTGCAAATTGGTTTTCGAAGTGTTACCCCAAACTGTACAACAATAGTCAATCACAGAAAGAAAAATGGCATTGTAAACTAACATAAGGGTGTTCAAAGGTGTCAAAGGTCGCAGTTTTTTAGTACTCCTATCCGCATGGACAGTTTCTTACACAAGTTGTCTATATGTGCATCCCAAGTTAGAGTACTGTCAATCTCGATTCCAAAACGGGAGTGAGTAGATACATTAGAAATGCAAGTGTCATTGATTCGAATATCAAGAGTGACATTCTCATCAGACAAGTGATTGATTTTCGGACGAGAAGCAATAATCATACATTTTGTCTTGGTAGTGTTAATTGACATGGCATTATTTGAAACCCAGGTGGAAATTGGTAAAACATCCTGTTGAAGTTTCGTACCAACCTCATCAATAGAAATGCCTGATACACAGAGTGTTTGATCATCGGCAAACATATCTAGATTGCCCATATTAAGGGTCAGTGGTAAATCATTAATAAAAACTAGAAAAAGAAGAGGTCCCAAAATAGAACCTTGAGGAACACCACATCCCATCATTCGTTGTGTGATGAAGGTTCTGTCTATTCCTGGAGGAACCATGTCCTTCAACAAGGACCACATCTTTCTGTGACAGCTACCTAAATGTGTGGTCTTTGGTCTGGTGGACAACGATGCATTTAATGGTTCATACAAGAAAAATCCTATCAACTCCAAACATTACGGCATGACATCGCTGGTCCTTAATATCAGTGGAAAGCAAGTTCCTAGCAAACCCCTGAAACTGGACTTTACCAAAGCTGGTGGTCAATCATTCATCATGGCCTACTATTCCCTGCTTACTGGGACTAATAAAATAGCCAGGGATGAAGGAATCAACATCAATCGGTATGAATACGACAATGGATACACACTGTTTGAAATTGATCTCACACCGGACTTGTCTGCCAAAGGACATGTGAACCTGGTCAAAGACGGCAACCTGGGCATCAAACTGCAGTTCAGACAAGCCCTACCAAATACTGTGAATTTACTTGTGTATGGCGGACTGGATAACATCATTGAAATCGACAGAGATCGCAACATCCTATTTGATTACTGAAGTTGATTCCTAGACTCCAGTGAAAGATGGAAACATTAAAGTTGAAATAAGATCTTGAGTACAGACCGATACACTTCATCATCTTTTGCTTGGGTGAAACCATCAGACCGATTGCCTAAGACCAGACTAAAGTCCTATCCTGATGCCTTTGTGGCCAATGTGGACCCAAGTGCCCCACCAGGGAAACACTGGGTGGCTTTCTACTTTGTGGATAGCAACTGTGGTGAATATATCGATTCGTATGGACGTCCACCCAACAGGACACCTTTCAAGACATTCCTGAACAGGAACTGTCTCGATTGGATCTATAACAGACAAAGGCTCCATCCAGGGACCCTTTCTTCGGTATGTGGACAATACGCCTTTATTATCTGCTACATCGTTGCCGGGATGGTCCATGTCGAGCATTGTGAAGCAGTTTACCAAGGACCTGACTTTTAATGACTTTCTCGTGAATGATTTTATTGAAAAAGTGACGGTTGTTGATTTTGACATTTATGATGGTAACTTTTTACAGACACGTTTGACTTAGAAGTCATATTCATTACATTGTTACTAGTTCTTGTGTTGGCTTTCCTGTTGGTGTTCAATAAATTTTCAAACTTGTTCAATTGAAAATACAAAGCATGTGCGTCTGTGTTTTTTTCTCAAGGATGGTGGGCATAAAGGGGGAGGGGAGGAGAGAGCGCCAATCAAACATACTCATTCATAAACAATCATACTTCGCTAGCTCACAAAGAGTATAGACAGACAAGTTATTGGTTTTCATTTTAAACAATAACAGTAAATTTTATTTTCTCAAAGTTAACAAAATTTAACAAAACAAAACATGAAACACAACACCATTTTTTTATTGCAAGTGTCTCTCAGTGTCCTTGGCAAACTTGTAATGTCTAGAGAAAAAAACACATTCATAAGTGAAGGAAATCGAAGTAATTATTTGCTTGCAGAACAAAAGTTTGAACAAACTGCGATAATCATGTTGTTGCACAAAAACCATTCTGTATATAGACAGACTGTCCGATAAAGCTTCAAAACATCCTTCAGAGTCTTCACTCCAGCGGTAGTACAGCAACTCAAGGAGATCATCAAGATCGAGTAATCCAAGGGGAACATTATGATCCAGGGTGATGTAACACAGTTCAGCCATGGCAAGAATAGATTTCTGCACAGCCAGCATGTTGACTCTTTGGCAGCATCTGTAAAGTATTTTATGACTGCTTCCAGTTGACCTGCAGGGGCTTCGCCATTGTACAGGCACACATGGTCGCTTTCAGATGGGTAATCTTCCCTGCATCCCTCACAGTTTTTATTGATGATGGCATTGACTTGGTCCAGGATGAAATTGGCGTAGACATATTTGGCCACTCTCCTTGTCACTTTCCTGTCCAAGTTATTTGGCATATTGCTGAAGGAAGGCTCTGAAAAAAAAAGATGAAAGACGGGTCTGTGAGTACCAGGTCATTTGTACGTCAGTGTCTTGGCAGCATCATCAATACTCTGCACAATACTTTTCAGTCGATTCAACTGATCCAAATTCAAATTGATTCCTTCTTTGTCGGTGTCAGTTCTCCACTGCAAGTTTCTTGAAGAATTCACATATTCCAACGTACACATTTCCCTTGTACATCTGCACACACACAATCCGAGCTCACGTCTCTGTGTCACTCAAAGGGAATCTCAATTGTCTCTCACCTGCTTGACTGGTTGTGCCAGGCTTGGAAGGTTGAGGGACCTAAGTAGCTGCTAATGGTTGACTGGACGGTGACTGATCAGGCATTGGCACTTCCTGAGATGGCTCTGGAAAGTCGGGCTCTTCCTTCCAGGAACATCAGCAAACCTCTCATCTTGGTCAGAGACTGTTGGCATTGTCAAGACACTGGTGTTGGTCTTAATGTTGAAGTAGTAAGGCCGTTCAGCCTTCACTGAATAACACTTCTGCCATCCCTCTTCAAGTAGTCTTGGTGACAGTATTGGAGTTGCCATGGTTATGAAGGGTTGAGTTGAAGTTGTTGTTGAGGTTGGGACTTCTAGAGCAAGACTGGCCCTTAGATGGCCCTCTCAGAACTTATATACCCTCATTTTTGCATATATTAAGCAACTGACCAATCAGGAAAGCACATTGCTATCCCAATATCCCTTGCGGCATTTAAATGGACCAATGGGAGAGGCTGGTTAATTTCATTTCACATGCTAGGGGGCCTTTTCAGGGTCACGACCTCGATATGTCTATTTTCACTGAGCTAGGGGGTCCTTTAGGGGTCATGACCCCAAAGTGATCTATACCGTCCCCTTTACTAGGGGGTCTGTCCATCACCTATTTTCACTGAGCTAGGGGGTTATGTAGGGACCATGCCCCCAAAGTGGTCTATACTGTATCCCTAACTACTGAGAAAACAGGCAAATAGCATCTCTGAAAATGTTAATTGTTTAATTTGCTCCACTGCGCCCACAGTTACGTGTGGTTTGTACATGATAGTCACTATGGCCACCACGTATCAAACCACAAAGAACTGTGGCTGCGCCGACGTCGCCCGTTGACAATGTTTTTGAATCGCTGCCGTCAAATTGCTCTTCCGTATAATGAAAATCATCCTAACACTACGAAAAGTACGTGCAATTTTCTTTGTCGTATTTTTTTATCGGTAATGTTATCCATTTTACGATAACTAGCATCGAACCAAAGTGAAATGAAATCTTTTAGACGTCAATTGTTGTGTTTACAAACAAAAATAGTTCCAGGTAAAATCGGTAAATACTCATTGACATAAAGAAATGGCATAATATTTTTGGTATTGCACTGCAGTGCAAATACCAGTAGTATGTGCTCTTCGATGCAAGTAAACTATGGTACAGAGGTAATAATGTATTGTATCGGTATTAGGCTGCGTTCACAAATAACGATTAGGGGGGGGGGGGCTGGAGGAATCTCGATTGAAATCTTTTTTTTAAGATCCCCTCCCTAAGTATCCTAAAAAAATTTAAATGCCCCCCCTCTATATGGTCAAGTCCCCCCCCCCCCAACTATCACAGGCCCGCATGTTTGTAAAGGATGTGAACGCAGAAAAAAATAAACATATATTGCGCCGTTCTGCTCAGAATTGCTATATTGCACAGTGACCTACCTAAAATGTTTCAAAACTACGACACATATATGAATTAGATGCTACTTAATATTGACAATACTGGAAGGTTAAAATATTCAATCAAACAAATGTCTTAATCTCTGAAATTTTGCGTGTAATAATTGCAAATTTGGTTAAAAATAAATAATGCCATTTGGTCACATATTTTTTCTTTAGTCTTTAACTGTTCAAAGTTTTACTTCTGTTTCATTTTATAACACGAATGTGAAAATTTAGAAAATCAAGCATGGTCACCCCATCTTTTTTCTGTGATATTTGATTATTCTCATTGCAAGAATTCAAAATTTTCCGTGTGTTCTTCCATGTGTTGCTCTCTGGCCTGATCTTGTGTACAAAGTATGTTTCACTGTCAGGAGCATAATTTGACCCAGACTCTTCTTCAACTACCGTGTACATTAGAGTCAGAGCTATCTCTGTGTTCAGGTATGCAGTGACAGTGACACTGCAGTGGCAGAGCATTAATGATAGTGACACTACCCATAAGCAACAGCTGTATTAACTTTGATAATTTGGCAATATTTTTGTTCATTTTACAAGTTCGTTCTTGTTCTACTACCTACAGCCTGTTGAATTGTCTAGTATTTAGCCTGCTATCACAGCCTATGTATGGGTACCATGCATTTGTATCATTGACAACTGACTGTCAGTCTGGACTCTAATTAAATCATCACCTAATACATATGTATATACACAGGCTCTGTCGACAAACTAAAAATTGTATGTTTGAGCATGCTGTAGGCAGATAGCAAGAAACTAGTTATAATGCATAGAAATATTGCAGAAATCATTAACGGTTGTAGCTTCTGCCCTGTTACGAGGCTCGTTTGTTTTATTACGACAAATACACATGATTAGATTTTTCCGAGATAAAAGTTATGAAATGTGACAAAATATTTCTAGATTTTGTTAAATTATTACTAACATTACAATGACACAAACATGGTATCCATTTTTCATTGAATTACCTACAAAAACTTTGAATTGGAAAATGCACAACATAAAAGAGGGAACCAAAAATTTTCAAGTCCCCCTACAGGTGGAGCAAAATTTTCAAGTCCCCCCTCTACTAACCCCAAAATTTTTGAATCCCCCCTGAATTCCTCCAGCCCCCCCCCTCTGTAACCGTTTTTTGTGAATGCAGCCTTACCTTTGTCTGTTCAAAGTGAGGCATACTATTGAGTCACCATCTATTGTCATCTGACGCCAGCTTGAACAAATCGATGTGTTTGGATTTTTTTCCACCTGTCAGGTTTGCAAAATAATCGCAAACCATATCAATCCATAATCCAATGACATTAGGTCAGAATTCGTAAGACAATAGTTGTAAACATAGACACAAGACAGCACAGAACAGACAGTAAATAGACGGTACACAAACAAAGTCATATTCATGAAAGAAATATATATGGACCTCTGGCCAGAAGACCAAGAAGTGATGTCAGGTGTTTCGAAAATAGTAAGCGCATCCTGCCCCACATGTGGCACCCGCCATATATCAATCTGTACGTCAGATAGGTAGTGGTCACTAAGGCCCAATGTCACCGATGCCATCAACAATCATTTGTCAAAGAGAGATATTGTATTTATCTACCAGATTGCGATATCTGCCAAAAAAGCGTTTGAATGTAGAGACAAGTCTTGCTCTGGTGTAACCTTGATTTAACAGTTTGTAAGAGAGATGGCCATGTCTCTCTACAAAATCACCATATGAACTGCATGCTCTTGCATATCGAATAAGCTGGGAAATGTATAACCCATAAGCTGGTGAGAGTGGAATATTACTTATGAGGTGTGGACAATTGATTATACTAAAGTTGAAATCATCTCTCTTGTCATATAGCCTAGTAGAAAGGTGACCATTAGAGTCAAATTCAAGTAAAATGTCCAGATATGAAGCAGAAGAGGTCGTTTCTGTAGTTTCTTAATCTCCAATTCTGGAGGATAAATCATAGCGAGATATTTACTGAATTCAGAGTTATTCATTGAAATAACATCGTCTATGTATCTATATGTTAGATTGAAAGTTCTAGCTACAGAGACCTTTTTCTGTTTGATTAGGTTCTGGATAAATTCTGCCTCGTATGAGAACAGAAATAAGTCGGCAAGCAAGGGAGCACAGTTAGTGCCAATAGGAATTCCTATACACTGTTGGAAATGTGTCCTCCAAATTCTACAAATATGTTGTCAATGAGTAAATCAAGCATACTGATAATGCCTTTATCGGTATAAAACACTTAAGCGTTAGTAACATTTTAAACAAAATATGTAGACTTATATCCTAATACCACATGTTTGTAACGGCGTGAACCGTTGTTGTAGAAAAATGCTTGGTTCATGATGTTTTTCAAGCGTTCTTTCAATTTATCATGTGGTATTGTGGTATACAATGGGGAAAATCGAAAGTTTTAATAGATGTTATTTTTAAAACAGATCTTGATTTCAAATTTCCAAGAGTTCCTTCGAATTTTTTAATATCCACATTTGATTTATACCACTCCGAGAAAAGACAACATCACAGTATGATTGAAGTCCCCGTTTAACAGTACAAAGAACAGAAGTCAGTATCTTCGATAACTCTGTTGTTGAACATTTTGAAGATCCTGCGATAAACCTAGCTTTGTAAGGTGTTTTGTGGAGCTTTGGTATCCAGTATAAGCTAGGCAATTATATGGTCATCCTTTGTTGTAATATTAAAATTGTCCATGAATGACTTGTGGTTTGCCAAAATTTCAGATTTGTTGAACATTGATTGTTTGTAAGTGGAGTTGGTGGAGGGCTTAGTTAAACCAAGTTCGTCTATAAGACATTCAAAATAATACTTCTTACAGACAAGTACAATGTTGTTGGCAGTTTTATCAGCAGGGACGACATCATATTTGTCATGGACATCATGGACATCATTCAACCACAGCGTATATATCTATATCGTTTTTTATATGAATATAGTCTTGACGTCACAACGTATGCTAACAGTTTTGACTGCTTTCACCTTTTGGCAGTTCATTTCCCCAATTTTCTTTGAATTCATTGGCAGTTTGCATAAGCGATTTCTTCCCATAAGTGATTTGCTTCTTATCTCGGAGACGCAGAGATGCAATTTATATTGCCTATCTACATATTCAAGTACGACATCGAGGATACCCATAATCCTAGCCTGTGGCCTGTAATGACTTTCGTGTTTTCTCCTACAATGTTTCAGCCTTTTCCCTTTAAATACAACTTATAGTCTCTTTTGACGAGCGAGAGAATTCGGAGATCAACCATATTCATGAGTTTCCCATGTTGACCGCCTTTTCGTATAATATCATAACTCCTGATTGAAGCGAAGTCGCTGTGGACTTCTTGCTTCTGCTTTTCATTAAATTTATTTCCCTCTCGTCTTTACCCTTTCAAGACGGGAATCACTATGAATATTTATTTTTTTTACCAGTATTGATACAAAGTAAGATGGCTGTTGGTTTTTATATAAGATTAAGATTACAGACCATGTTGATTTTTTGACTTATGAGAATGTCTTTTCAACATTGGCTGTTTCTTGTCAGCTGATACTATGGAGATAGCAATTCGCATTGCCTTCTAGAAAGCTATGAATCTTCCTGCAGGAATCTCATTGAAATGAGATGTACGTAGATAACACAGAAACACAGACAGACACACACACACACACAACAACAGAAACATATCACGGAGGGCTTGCCTCAAGTGGCCTCCAATCAGGCATACTTTCCTAGTCTTATCAGCTCACATATGTATTCTTTGATGGATTCACCTTGCTTTTGACTTATGTTAAAAAGTATGTGTTTTTTCAGCACTATCGGTGTTTGTTTTCCATACTGGTATTTAGTACACATTCCTCACATTCTTTGGATGATATCATATTATCTAATGTACCGTACATAACCGGCCCCGAAAAGTTTCATAGGTATTTAACTTTCTTGTCTTTGGGTACATCAATGATATTTATATAGTTCTGGGCCTCTTTGCATTTCTATCTTTTTTAACTGTCATCAAATACAAACACGTGTTCCAAGCATTTAACTAACGGTCTGAACTTTTAATATGGAATAGCTTTGGATTAGGGTGTGGGGATAGGGGCAGAAGCGAAGAAACACTTCAATTCGATGTTGATGACTGATCGGCAATGTCCGCGTTTGTCCTATATCGATCGTCTATTCACTATTTAATATAACATACTTTTGTTCAACAGGGTGTATTCGAATTAAGGCAAAATTAACAGTATTCCAACTTACATTTTGCAAAGTTTCTTTACTGGCAGTCAAGAATGTACATAGTGTTCTCTTTCACACACTCATGGATAAAGTCGATCAGCCTCGTCGACAAATTTGTTGTGCTTTAGTGTCCTTTATGTCTAAAGCAAAAGATGCATGATTCAAACAGTCAATCAACAAAACTATTAGTAAAAATCTACTTTTTTTAACCTAATTTCAAAAGTAAATTACAATTCATTGGCTACATTTGGATACTTGAAATGTTGTCCCTTCCAAGTGGCTTACATCACTCAACAGTTGGTAATGTTAATGGGGTGGATTTACTACAGCATGACAAGTGCATTTTTATTTATATGATGTGCATATAGTTTGATCGACAAATTGTTTGTAAATGTTGTAATTGTCTGATATGTTTTCTCAGATCTACCTACACGTGTGAGCGATACAAGATTTACTGGTGAAATTGGTCGGTCAGTCCTCCTGATACTGGCAGTAAATGCAAATCCCTTACCCGTAACATTCGGAGAGTGGATATCGGGAGATTTGTCTTTGCAAAAAACAGACTCTGAAAACACGTCTCAAGCAAGAATAGAAAATATAGATGCTGAGCATTTTGGAGTCTACAGCGTGTCAGCTGAAAACAACGTCGGTCTTGTCGAATTTGAAATCACACTCGAACCAAAAGGTATATATGGTCTCCAACATCCAATATATTCTCATCATGACAGAGTTACGTAGACGGATGCATATAATTCTGATAAAGTTTAATATATAAAACGACTCACAACAATAACTTATTTTAATTTAGTATTTTGGGAATATTAAAAGCACTTGAGGCCATTAATATAATAAGACAACAACAAATTCAGTCCTCACTTAGCCATAATGTTGTGTAGAAAATCGAATTATCAACATTTATTTTGGTATTAATACAGGTTATTCTGCTGCATTTGTAGGTCCTCCTGAAGCACCCGGTCTTCTATTGTCGAAACAAAACTACTCCAGTCTCACCATAGTGATTTTACCAGGTTTCGACGGTGGTGACTATGAAAGCTTACTATATTTTCTCGAATATCGTCCTTTAAATAACGGGACCTTTCGACAGTGGCAGTCAGGTGCAAAAGATACCATTCTTAATGTTCGAAATTTAATTCCAGGATCAGTCTATGAGTTTCAAGCTTACGCAGGGAACAAATTTGGACAGGGTGATGTAACCAAAGTTTATGAATTTAAAACTTATAGTAAGTAGTGTAATGTATTTTGCCTTTTTGAGAGAGAGAGAGAGAGAGAGAGAGAGAGAGAGAGAGAGGAGAGAGAGAAAGAGAGAGAGAGAGAGAGAAAGTATTATCATGCTCTTGAGCAAAATCAGGCTATTACTACTGCATTTACTTTTAAATCGCATTAAATTTGCCGATCGAAATTAGCATACTCGGCGAAGTTTACAGAGACCACCAACATCTTGAAATAAATTTACGTTATTTCCGATTTGACAGCCTTTTCAGAAACTCATTGTAGGGGAATCCTTTTTGGTGGTCAATTTATTCCTATTCTATTCTTACTCTAAAGCATGATAGTAATGCCTGGATGGTTGACTAATTGTGCTCCTGGCACAACGCCATTTATTAATTATTTCCCATTGTCCACAACAGTAGCGTTGAGCCAAACATACAGCGACACGAATCATCTAGACATGTTTTAGGTCAATGTCAGTTTGACAACTCGTGAGATTTTTCAGGATAATTTTTAGAAAGTGAAGAAAACCGTGTCCATGTGGTGTTACATTCTAATTTTTATGATTTCCAGAGCATTTACAGCTCCCTCTGTTACCATAGAATGCTACAAATATCTTTCGATAAGAATTTTTTATTTAAACAAAAACTATAAAGTCCAAAGTAAACAAACGTTCACAAGGGAATCAAAACTCAAAGGTCTGCGCTATTTTTCATCGCAACTGTGGGTACCCAACTCGGAATTTAATCACTGTCTTGCGTCTCCTAGACTTTAACTATGTTTAGCAAAATATGTGTTTGGCCTAGTTGGCTTCGCGAATCACAGCAAATTCTATACGCAAGATGCTGCAAAAAGTGTAGATCTGAACTAGGGATTCTTAATTTTTATCAGAATCTAGGCGGCGAAAGGCGTTAGCTTTGAAGTAGGTTTAAAGTAGATAATATGATCGATGAGCATTGTACATCGGGACGGTGAAGTTCAATGATTGGAAATATGAGTCATGGCCCTAGTCCGTATTCCGATCACTATGGCTTTTTTTACCGAGCACTGTGCAAAAATTCTAGTCAATACTGCCGTAGATGGTAAAATAATACCTCAACTAAATCACTGTCTGCAAAACAGAATAACACGTCAAAAAAGTATAAAATCGGTGCTTAACAAAGGACAACAATTTTTTCTATGATAAATCTCTTCTTTTTAGAGATGACTACGATACATTGTTTGGTAATACGGAGTCGTAAAGCTAACATCCTGGAACTTGGGAACCCCTCTGTCAAGAAATCGCAGAGAAGATCGCATTGTTCTTTATGTCTTACCGTGGGTAATTTCCCCAGAAAATAATATCCCTGGATTTGAATTTAATTAATTTGTAGTTTTTGCCATGTTAAGGGAATCGTGAAGGGTTATTTTTAACGCGAAGTTTGCTTTATACCGTCTTCAGATGCTAGGCGAAAGCTGTCGCCCACAAGGAATGCAATTTTGCTATATAAGTGAACTACTGAAACGACATCCTTCCTTTTTTGTGAAATGTTAATTAACGCGAAGTAATGTATGTTGACATATTTAGTGTGCAATCAAGTTGAATAGTATACAATGACAGAAGTGATCAGAACGTCGACATTGGAACTTACAAAGTATCGTAACTCTCAGCTGAGAACTTAACGATATTAATAACAACGAAATTATTATCTTCGCTATGGGCTTTTTCGTGAAGGGATTTCCCAGACACTCGTCTTAGAAACCAAGCCTCCACCAAACAAAACTAGCCCATCAGAGGAAGTCTGTTACAATTGTTGTGTAACACTTCGTTTTACCCACAGGTGTTAAAAACAGTCAGTTTGCTTTTGCGTCTCAAACGAAAATGTTATAGTGTATCAGTTGTTTTGTTGTTTAGACATTATTTATACGCAACAGGATGACTAACATAAACACCTGACCAATCCATATGGTTAGTGGTCATACCAAGTAGAACAAACACGTTGACCAACTAGGCACACGTTTCGGAAAATGTGTCAAGATAATCAGGCCGATTTAAGATTTTAGAATATACATCGAGAACAGTAGAATCAGTGAATGTATTATACTCCCTACACGACATTGTTTTTGTGTGGGAAAAGTTGGAATGCTAAATTTGCTTCGGCCAGCTAAAGTAAACATCGCTTGGACCGTATGATCAATTTGGATGATCATGCTTGGCTCTTTTATGATATGGCTAGTTTTCTGGCCTGGCAGAGAGAGGCAACAGACAGAATCGCTCGGTCAAATCCCCACTCTGAAAAAAGAGTGGTTCAAAAACCGGCTAAGTTGTTATAGTTTGTGACTGCGACCGATCCGCACGTTGTAGAGTACATGAAGTACTCACGCTAGTACACCCACTATCACACATCGCACTTAAAACTATATCGAAGCAATGAATATGTCACTTTACTGGGCGAAAAACAGCCTCCGGTCAAATAGTCGTTCAGGGAACACAGTTTTGAAACATATTCGATCTCTGACAAAACAAAGCATATTTTCCTGTTTATTTTCAAATCAAGTTTTTAGTCGATTTATATTTACATATCATAACATTATTCAGTATTTAATGACAATGACGGCCTAAAACGCAAATAAAGTGATGAGATTTTTGGACCAAAGACGACACGTCCGATCGGTAGCAGGACGTTTTAAAATTTGTATAGACTTACATAATCTGGCTTTTATTTTAGAGGTCGAATTCTGTTTCAAGGTGGTACTATTAGAATAAACACTGTTGCTTTGTTCCAAGTGTGCTTTCCATAGAAGGTTGCTGTCGGCAGAGTCAGAAGAATATGTCACTGCTGAAACATCACACCCTTTAGCTGGACATAAATTGCATGAATGTATGTGATAAAAAGCGATAAGTAATAAAGAACCACCGACACCCAGGTGGTTCTTGGTTTCGAATCGCCGAGGGCCGCAGGCCCGAGGCGATTCGAAACCAAGAATCACCGAGGGGGAGGTGGTTCTCTAACTTAAACCACGATCCTCGACAAACTACGATACAGTTGGAACTTTGTTTGTCTACAAGACAAAGTACTGGACAGAAACAGAGTAAAATGACACAAAATATAAAATCTAGAGACGATTATTAGTGAATTTTGAAGGTGGAATTTGCGTGGCACAACCTTTGTCAAAATTAACTACGCCGAAGCCAGGTAGTTCTAGACCGCCCGGCTTGGCTATATGCTAATTTCCAAATGCAGACTGTCTTTACAATTTCGAAGGCGTGTTACATAACGCCCATGATGACGTGTCAGACAACTGCTGCCCATGCATTTCAGTTCAGAGCTTGGTTGGTGCAGGTCACATCATGTCTGACAGTTACAGGATATTCATAACACAGAACTCATTGAAGGACAATGAATCGAATTTAGACTCTTCTGATGAGTTCCCAGTGTTTTTTCCCCAGAGTTTCCTTACGGAATGTGATAATTTACAGTATATGGGGCCGAGGGCACTAGCAGCGTCAACCAAGAAATTCGCAGTGTTGGAAAAACTGAGAGAGCAGCCTCTAATAGTCACTCAGACAAACAGAAAAATAACGATAGTTTGAGAGTCGGGGCACTAGTATGCGATTCAGATTACAAAAAATATTTGATGTCGATGTACTAGGAAAAATTACATTGGTCCGTTTCATTATTCGAAACATGGCGTAAGAACAGAAACAGGCGTATTGAAGACAATAAGCTGGAACAATTAAGCAAATTTGCAAAATTGAACCGTCATTTACTGAAATGACAAACGATGAAATTAATTTCTCTCTGACAAGATTCGTTCAAGAAGTGAAAAAACGCGACGGTTCGGATTTTCCCCGCAAAACTGTTTATGAATTGTCATGTGTATACAAAAATACGTGTCAGAACACGTGAAAAATGTTCAATTTTTGAGTGACCCATTTTCCGCTGATATAAAAGAAGTCTCGATTGTGTCATGAAAATTACAGCCAAGAGTGGGATTGAATTCACAGAAGGCAAGCGCAAATCATATCGGTTGACGAAGAAAACGTATTATGGGATAGGAAACTCTTGGGAGATCATACACCGCAGTCGCTTCTTGATTCTCAAATTTACTTGTTTGATTTGCACTCTGCTCTACGTGGTGGTATAGACCACAGAAACCTGCGCGATAAAAACTCTCAAATACAACTGAAAAAGATGTATCAGGCAAAAGGTATCTAGAATATAGAGAAGATGTCAGTAAGTCTAACCAAGAAGGACTGTCGAGTCGAAAATTCGACAAAAAGTCACCACAGC
Organism: Ptychodera flava; assembly: GCF_041260155.1. Taxonomy (NCBI): domain Eukaryota; kingdom Metazoa; phylum Hemichordata; class Enteropneusta; family Ptychoderidae; genus Ptychodera; species Ptychodera flava. The sequence continues at coordinate 2,780,120 of NW_027248279.1, read as the reverse complement.
ATACGAGAATGCACACAATCCAGAGAGATGTATTGTAAGACTGTGTGGACGCTACAAAAATTTATGGTAAGTTTTACCCATTTCTGTCTTTCACACATTTATATCGTTAGATTTCTAACTTACAGCAAACAGAAACTTTTCACCTTGTATCAGTCAAATATCAAACCTCTACATTTGGCTAATGGCATCTTGATGTGTCCACTCGTAAACTTTATGAAACATTTGCGTGCAATATACACGTAAACTATGCTCATGTTGACTGTAAACATTTATTTCTATTATTCTTCCTCAACAGTCCTCCAAATAGACCTGACGATGGTTACTACCTATATCCTCTGGCAAAACCTACGGCTACATGTTGGTATAGCTTAAAGAAACTAGGTCATAACGCTCTTCATGGTACTATTGCCCGTCTGTGCAAGGAAGCTGATATCCCTGGGTTTCGAACAAATCATTCTTTAAGGGCGACAGCAGCAACACGCTTGTATGATGCCGACATTGATGAGCAGTTGATCTGCGAAAAGACTGGCCATCGTAGCGACGCTGTCCGACACTACAAGCGCACATCTGACGAACAGCAAGAGAAAGTAAGCAGAATTCTGCAAGGTACGCGCAAATGTTAAATATTTAAAATTTTAATGAAACAAAGAGTGGTGAACTGAACCATAATGAATTAGAGCTCATAACTATTGGGAAATGTAACAGAAGTTATTTTGGGGATAGTAAGATGTCATAACAATTTTTTTTTGGGGGGGGGGGGAGGGTAAGACATTTCTGTTCAGCGGTTTGTTGGTGTTTGTAACGCATTTATTTCACCCGTGTTTGGCTGTACTGCACTTTATCGACTAATCATCTAAATGTCTTTCTATATAATATCAGGCAATGGAGAAGCCCCTGAGCCACCAAGAAAATTGTCATGTACATCAGTGAACAGGTAACCACAGACAAACATAGACAGACTCGCAACGGGTATTGTTTAAGGCGTGAAGCGGCTACGTAACCCATCCATAATCCCCTCGCCTCAGGTTGCTCTCGCCTCTCTTTTCCGAAGAGTGCCGACCATGCATCCTTCGCTTATTTTCGGATTTTCGCCAATTGTTAAGCGAAAGTATGTTCGGCAAAGTTTGTGTTGTTGTTTGTTGTTGTGTGGTGCTGAGAGGAATTGACGTGCTGCCGAAAACGGGAGTGTTTTGAGCTTCAGGAAAGTGAGTTTTACTGTTTTAAAAATTCGTCTCGTGTTTTCATTAATATATAATTGATAGTCTTTTATCGATACTGTCTGGTTTAACTCAATGGTTTACGGTCAGTCATAACCGTCTATTACGCGTGCGTCAAGGAAGGACATGTTTATGTAACTGCTGGTGTGTTATGTTTTGATTGGCGTGAAGCAGTGTTTCTTGCCTGAGAGCTCAAAAAGTAACTATGGCTGCTACGCGACTGGCATTATGATGCCATCTCGTCGATTTTTCGCATAATCTCGTGCAATTATCAACCACAAACAAAGCCTCCAAAAAGTGTAACACCTTTGAAGCTCAGTTTAATATGAAAAGCCAATAGTCTACCCAGACGACCATGGAAGTCATGCCGCGTTTCCAGTCTGTCCATATTTGTCTGTGGTGTAACCAAAGCCACGGAATCAGCGGCAACAGCAGTGTCGGCAAAGGATTCAACCTAAATCTGTATTACCATAAATTTGTTAAAATGACATTCCGATTCAATTATTGTACCCAAGAAATAAATGGAAATCTGCAAACTGAACAGTATATTTGCATTTCTGTGTTACAGGTGATTGAGTGTCTCCTACCCGAGAGTTCTAGAACTACCTCTGGGGGTTTTAGAACTACACCCAGAACCCCCAGAGGTAGTTCTAGAACTACCTCTGTGGGTTTACAATAACAAGGATAATTTCTGAATCTTGCCTTGCCTGGTAGTAGGAGATTCTTTGAGTGAATGTGGTTTTGTTTGTATACTGTGACGTCATGATCGTGGGTTAAAAAGTGTTAAATTCTCCCAATTTGATTTAACGCATGCTCCAAGGCAAGGAAAAATTATGCTCAGGCATTAAGGATCCTGAACTATATTCGCCAAAAAATTGAATAGCGAGACCATTTAGTAATGTAGTTGATTTCAGCTACACCAATAATCTAGACCCTTGTATTATGAAAAATACTGATCTGAGATTGATCCATGGGGAAAGTGCAAATTGTACCCGTTTTCAATTTTTGAGCAATTTAACTTTTGAGTGGGCGCCCCTTCCAATGCTGATCTAGGGACCCTTTATTAAGACGTTATACCACGGTTTTATTACAGGGAAATTAGTATACAGGAAATATTTTTTTCAATTTATCATTGAATCTCTTTCTCCAATGCCTTAGAATTGTCGTACAGTGAAGTAGATCATTAATTCTGACCAAATGAGGCGCAGTCTAAATGTGATACTTTATCGTGGTGTTCCATACAATTTATCTACTATGCTTTTCAGATTAAATTCACTTTGCAAGTTGATACGCTTTTTTAACAAATGCATACACTCTTTCTGCTACACTATATGTAACGTAAACACGAGTCTAAACTTAGCTGTATCACAACCCAGTTTGTTGATTCTAACAATAGGTACCTGTAAACTTTTCAGGCCTACCAGTTATACAATTTGATCCGAAAAACTGCCACACTTACTTGGACTCTCCATGATAATAATATTTACAATTGTGTCAAGATTGAGATGTTTGACAGCAACAGTCATTCTGTTTGGGAAACGATGAAGATTGCATCCCAAGACATATAACAGAGTTCACTGTCGGTTATAGAAATGCGGAATACAGAGTAACATATTGTACGTCAGGCGGAGTATGTGAAGATGTAGTTTTCCATGCAATAGAACAAAGTGAGTAGCTCCACGCTATTATAGAAATCCCTGAATAATTGTTTGTGCAAATATTTTTGTTTGCATCTAGGGTTTAGTTGCTGAAGAAAACAATGAACACCATCAGTTAAAAAAATCAACAACCGCGTTTTAAAAGGAGGCATATTTAGCATTACCACATTAAAAAACCTAACAAAGGGAGGTTGATAAATAAGAAATCCTATTATTACTTTCATTGAAGCACTTCAATATTTGCATTTAACGTCACGCTTTCCTGATTTACATGTACTGGACGTCAGGTATTTTTTCTTGCCTTGAGATATGCGCAATCTATATTGGTATGGCAGGGCCGTCACACGAAAAATTAGCCCGCTGGAACAATTTGGCATACCCTTTCCAATATCATTCTCAATCAAGCCTGTCCACGCAATCTTACGTGAAACTAGTAACGAAACGATTGAAGTGTGTCACTTAAGCTTGTATTGTATCCATAATAATATGGAATACATAATTTACCGTGATATACTGTTCTACGTATTTCTGTATCATACTTTGTACACAGAATGTAGACGCAAAGGGAAATTAAGTCATTTGTCATATCTTAAGTCAAACAATAGCCTAACCATTATGACAGTTTATACATATTGCGAACAATATAATTTCGAAAAAATCCTAATAATATCTCTATTGTCAACTACATTTCAGGTGCGGGTAGGAGTAACGGTAATAGCACCGGTTATTTGGCGGGTACCTTGACTTCTGCATTAGTACTTGTAATTATACTTGTTATAATGATAATAATTTTTAAGATTCAGTCACGAAGAAAGCAAGTTGTACAAGAAGGTGAGTCATGACATTGAATTATAGTTGCTGAGGCCACACCTTAAAGTTGAAGACAGATATTATTGTCACCTTGATATACTGGTTAAACTAGACAACTGTCGTTAAAAGAGTTAAATGTATTTGATCGTGTCACCTTGCTAAACTGCGCGATATTATAGTTAGTTGATGGTTCAATCAACTTTCCTGTTCATGATATGGTCATGCTAACATTGACTTATCTCATGAATATCTTCTAAATTGGAAACATTGCATGACAGCTTTTCCGCACACAGATTTAGAAGTAGTGGGTATGGCCTCTTTGGGGCAAATCGGTCATACCTACCACGTAGGTCATGAGCTTACTTTTCTTGTTTACGCACACACTCATATCTGTTGGAAATCTGGGGAATGGCTATTACATCAGGTTGACAACCCCCGCACGTGGGCAGTGAATTAAGATTACTCTTTGTAAGACAGTTACGATTCCGAATAAAGCAAGACAAATTTGTTGCTTTCACAAATTTCCCTTCAAATACAACACTAATGTTCATCAAACAAGGAAAACTATGCAGACCTAGCATAGCCGTTTGTAACGACATTCGAAACACAGTGAGCATGTAATGACCAAGGTATTCCGTAATGCGTGCCCACGGTGGCTTGCCATATAGCATGGAGGTACTAGCTCCGCTCCTGGCTCCATGATCGTAGCGAGAAACCAACCATGGAGTTAGAAGAGAACTCCACGAACAAACGTACACGTGGCCGTAAAATAAAACCACAAAGGTTACTATTAGTATTTACTTAAAACATTTTTCTTTCACGGTATCACCCGATGCACGATGGTAAGCTATTAGCCATACAGCCGGTATGAGTCATGAGTGCTCGGCTATGACTACGCCGTAGCCGTATAGCCCTTCCGCAACGAACGGACTAGCGTGCGTGCAGACGCCAGAGTAGCCACCGAGGCCTTTCTTTTATTGGCATGTGGTCTTTAGTCCGGGCAAAATATGCAGCCACTCAAGTCTGTGTTCGGTGATTATGTTCGTCCACGATGTTCCCACCATTGTGGTGGAGGGTAACTTATGGACAGAACATGTACACACTGGTCCACACTGCATCGTACCTATGGTGCATTAGCTTAGCGTAGACATAGCTCATGGTTACTGGAAAAGACCAAGGAGTAGCCAAACCTGAACTTTCTTGCGTATTTTTTTTCTGAAGTACATCACAGCATAGACCCTGGAGCGAGAATCTCCTTTAAGAAAATATATTCTCACTCATTCACTCACCCAATAAAACTACGTGGGTGAGGAGCTCATACAAAGATACCCGGCCCAATATATCCCATGAAATACTGAAACTAATCTTTCCGAAACAAATAATAATCGCATACAATCGAAACAAAAACATAAAAGACACATTAGTGAAGGCAAGACTAAACAAACAAACGAACAGCAACGACGTGGTAACAGCGTCTCAACAAAGCTGTAACAAATCAAAACATATATCCTAACAACACTGTTAGTAGAGCAATGCAATCAAACAAGAACCAAACAAAACCTATAAACTCAAGCGACTGATAAAGGAACTACTCAGGGTTCCGAAACGAAGCGTCAAAAGAATCACAGTGATCTCAGACATAACCGACCCGGCTTCGTTTCGCCATGGCTAATTTTTACACCAAAAGTCGACACATAACACAGTGCACAGCATGAATATACTACCTTAAATAGTCACTAAAACATTACACAATCAACCATACCACAAAACATTAAACAACACGACTCAAACATGATTTAATAGTCGATGTGTGCAGCTGCGTCCCTTATTTTACTTGCAAGGTGTAATGTTTTCCTGTGTTTCGCTAACTGCTAATTAGAATTTTTATTTCAATGTTGCTTTCCAAGTCACTTACCAAACAATTTAAAAGGGCTGATCAAGATGGCCAGAACAGCCAATTGTGACCAATTAGGTTCACGAATCTGGGAAAAGTGTGTAAGAACGTATGATAGATATCTTGACGAGATAAACATTGAGAGCAGTTGGATTGAGAGAGGTTGACTGGACCGACCTGTTCAGTTTCTGTGTGGGGAAAAGTTGGAATGAGGATATAATCACTTTAAGGTAATCCTTGCTTTAGGATGATAATTTTGTAAACTAAATATGCAAGTTATTTTCACTTGAATATGACTTTATCTTTATGGCCTCTCTATTCCTGTGAAGGACATAATCGTTCATTTTCAATGCGGAAGGTATAGTCGCCCCTCTCAATTAATAGTAATAAAAGTTATCAAAGCGGAGGCTTAACAGGCACTTGACATTCGCTGCCTCTCTGGCATGAAGTAAGCAAATAAGATCTACAATTGATCAGGCACGCATAACCATCTGCTTGGAGCAGTCGTAACGAACAAACATAGTTAAAATTAAGGTGTAATAACTTAAATATGCAATCAATATTTCAATAATACTCATTGTTAATTTGTGATCGGATGTAAGATTTGTGAAAGGATATTCGAATGTATACAATACACCTCCGCGACTTGTTAACAAAAATTGTTGTAATGTGAACATTATATTTCTCGGTATAAGCACAGATTCATCCAGCGAGACACTACCAGGTTGAAGTTGACATAAATTTTCTAATTTTGAAACTTTGAATGACATTCTTATCGCCAGTAACTAACTTGTAATTAACTAACATATTATGTTAATATTTGTTCCGATTTTCATTGTAGAGCTAGAATGTCGGTTCTGAGACGCCTGCGCTTCTTGCAAAGACCTCGTTCCGTTTCTTTTTTTTTCCTCAAGCAAGATTTTAAGTACTTGACTAGTTTGTATTTCATTTTAATTTACTTTTTTATTAAGTGTCCGAGTTACTTTACAGTATTTTTTATCGCGGCTCATTCTGAAAAAATCTGAATAACTCCAGATCACGGAAAGACGTACAAGAAGAGAAAATACAGGGGAATATCTGTTCTTTTATTGTCTTTCAGGTTGCATTGGAAGGCATAAAATTTGTACTTTGTTTAATATTTGTACGTAAGGCATTCCACATATGTTGCGTTCAGTTTTATTCTTAGCTCATTCTAAATTCATTCTAAACTCTATACGCGAATCTCTTAGGATACCAGCAGGAATTGTACGATATATCTATATTTCAACAATCTTCACTGCCATTTTCAAATGGCCACACTGAAGATAAGCTTTATGTAGTCCTTCTGAATTTGTTTACTCTTGCGTCAGTGATAGTTTAAGAAGTAAAACCATTACGGACGTTGTTTATCAACAGACGGTCAATTAGAAGCAGACATTAGCTTAACTTCAACTTCAAGGAAAAAGGGAGGTAAGGGTCTTTTATTATTAGCGGTTGATATTTACAACATCCATCCACGTTTTAATTGGACTCTGTGATTGTAAGAAAAGGTTAATTACAAACTTCCACACGTTCCACATGTATATGTATCTATTTTGTTATTTGTATTTATCTTGTCTGATCAGTTGACGAAAGCAGTATACTTCAGTCAAACATCTTCGTAATTTCAGCATAATGACTCTGTGTAAAATCAGCATGTGATTTCATCTCAAGTGTACTGCTTGTCAACTCCTTGTTTCAATCCCTTAATACTGTAAATGACGGTGCCAGCCTTTCAGGGTGCAATCAATGATGTTACTACGAATGTTTTGTTAGTTTTTTGCTTCATGTAAGTTTGACGCTATGTCCTAATTATGGCTATGTTCTCTTCGAACGATCCATTCATATATATAAACAACTTGGAATGTATCTATGATCTCTTGTTTTGTGACAAATATTCTCTTTTTAAGTCGATAATCCAAAAATATATGAAGTCATCAGTGACGAAGAACCAAAATATGTAAGGTCGAAGAATAAAACACAGAACGTGAGTTGAATACACAATACCTCTTTTGACATTACTTAATGAGTAGCAGAAAGTTGAATGTTAAAGGCGATGTAAGGCTTCATTACAACTCCCCTTATCTATGAATATCACAATATGCAATTAAGGAGTTAATTTAAAGGGTTTCACAGGACTATTTCTTAATTTTATAGATTTGCTTTCTACAATTATAATATGTAGTATCGCAAATGTTTTTTCTGTAATTTTTTCCTCATTTGTGGTTTCTGCAAGGTTTGTCATGCTGCAAACATTACGTTTCTCCTTAAGGGCAAAGACGAAAGTAATTACACTGATCTAGTTTTGACCAATCAAAAGGAAAATGCATACATGGGGCTCACCAATATATTGCAAGATTCAGTGAAGGTAAGTAAACTACTTAGTGCTCTGACATACTGATCATACCTGGTGAAGGTATAACTAAATGAGTTTTTTTCCAAATGAATGGTGAAACTTTGCCCTCTCAACAGGGAGACGTCGAAAAGTACATACATGTCCTTAGAGCAGAAGAAGAAATCCGAAGACCTGTATATGAAGAGCGGACAAACATTATTTGAATTTCCAAGAGACAGACTTTCATTGCGCAACGCCTTGCATGATGGACGTCATCACAAAATTGTTAAGGGAAGAGCCTGGCATATTGGTGCTAAAGAAGGTGTGGCTGAAGTCGCAGTGAAAATAGCAAATGGTAACAATGACTATTGTAGATTCATACCATTTCTACTTTCCGATAACATTTTATCAACAGGAAATGAGCGAGTACTTAACAAGGTAGTAACATTTTTTTCTGTGTAAAAGTCTGATAGTCAGTCTCAGTGTAAGAGCACGTGAGTTTACGGAGTGAGAATCTACGACTTTAGAGTGTGTTTATGGGTCGTGATTTCATGTGGGAGTAATGTCTCTTAATTAAATACAAAAGTACATTTATACTCGCAATGAGTGTACAAAGGAAGAGTTACACAGATTCAGCAATACATGTCACGAATTTCATTTGTAAATTACACTCTCTCAATTTCTTAATTAGTTGTCATGTGATCTAGGTGCCTTTGTGACACAAATGATTCAATATTATATGTACTTTAAACCCGCACTTTTCAATCCCAGGTTCTCGCATTAGTGGAGTTCTCCTCCCGGTCAAAGCTTGGCCAGTACGATGTTTGATTTCTATAACATTGATTACACAAACTGATCTCAACCTTTTGTCACATTTTGCTAATTCCTGCAAACAGAGTTTATGCGAGCTTTTGATTGACGGTCGGTTCAAATGCCAACGGTCATTGATTCCCCACCACAAACGCTCGAATATCCTAAAAAATGTCTTCCAGTCGCGTTAGACTTTGATATAACCACAGAGTTCGATCGGCAGCAACTTCGCGCTGACCGCTTGGCAGTCTGTCTGTATTTTTCCGGCCGGGGAAAACTAAAAAGTGGCATTTTCTGGAGCGTGTCCCCACGTGTTGCCTGTTTGGTGTCCACTTACACAAAGAACGCCGCCAAACCTTGGCGTCCTTTTAAAGGGAGGCTCCGCCTTTAAAAATAAAAGTAAGACAAACATGTTGACAGAAATTTTGCAGATATAATAAAGGCAGATAAATGCACCAAAGACAACTATACAAGTGGCTTCGAACAAGATTGCAATTGTTATTCTTATAACAATTTGCCCATTGCGCAGTTGTACCTACGAAAACAAAAAAAAAAGAGAGAGGGGGAGAAGGAGATATTGCGTTTTAAGAGTTTTAGTAGACAAACTCTTATAAGCAAAAAATAGACAGTAATTCATGATCATATACTTATTAATGGCTAAAAGGCACTATTTTGATATCATATGTTGCAGACAAAGCAAACTCAGAGACAGAGCGTGACATCGGAAAGAGAGCTATCTATTGACAAAGATATCAAACCATCCTAACATTGTTAAGTTGCTAGGTGTCTGCACGAAATCAGGTAATACTTGTTTTATTTTACGTGATAAAAATATTACTGATCTTCGACAACTATTCTGATGTCAGAAATTAGGTTTGACTTTTGAACGTTATTCAGTGTAATCACTATGTCGATGTTACGTTGACATTCCACCCCCCCCCCAAAAAAAAAAAAAAAAAAACTCAAAGGGTCGGACCAGTCACATATACCTTAATCCTACTGTTCTCAATGTTTATCTCGTCGATGTATCTACCGCACGCTTTTAGCACCTATTTCCAGATTCTTGAAACTCATAGGTTGAAATTGGCTGTTCTGATCATCTTGCTCACCCATATGGTTGGGTAGGTGACTTGGAAATAACATTGTAATCAAAAGACTCATTAGCAGTTTAACGATACACAGGAAAAATGACACATTACAAGTACAATAAGGGAACGCGGCTGCACACATCGGCCATTAAATTATGTTGGGAGTCATATGGTTTACTGTTTTGTGATATATGGTCTGATTGTGTAATTGTTTAGTGACTATTTAAGTGTAGTATCTGATATTCATGCTGTGCACTATGTTGTGTGTAGGCTTTTTGGTGTTAGAAATTAGCCATGGCGAGACAAAGCCAGAACGGTTATGTTTGAGACACTGTGATCCTTTTGACACTTTCGTTTTGGAAACCTGAGTAGTTCCTTTATCAGTCGCTTGAATTTATGTGTTTTGTTTGGTTCTTGTTTGATTGCTTTGCTCTTCTAACAATGTTGTTAGAATATATGTGTTTTGATTTGTTAAAGCTCTTTGATGACGCTGTTACCGCATATTTACTCCAGGGTCTGTGATGTGGTGTACTTCAGAAAAACACAAAATATTTACAAAAGAAAGTTCCGGTTAGGCTACTCTTGGTCTTTCCAGTAACCGTGAGCTACTGTCAACGTAGGTGATGCACCATATAGGAACCATTTTTTGTGGACCTCTATGCACATGTTTCGTTCATTGCGTTACCCTCTACCAAATGGAAGGAAACATAGAGGATAAACAGAAATCACAGTACACAGACTTAGGTGGCTGCAAATTTTGCCCGGACTAAAACGTCTTGTAAAAAAGGAGGACCTCGCAGTCTGAAAGACGGGTAATTCATTTGCATATTTTAATAAGAATTACCTTCTAATCAGTGAGTAGCGGTTATGGCATTTTTCGCCAGAATTTCATCCGCAGATATCTCAAACATCGTTCAGCATCCGTCGTATTTCCAGTAAGCATGCAGCTGAGTTGTAGTCTTGGTTAGTGTTCATGGGGTCTTATCCATTCGTTTTTGCGTTTGCCTTGTTTTTAGGTTTTCGCGCTATCGAAAATGCCTTTCACTCAACACTGCCGCAAAAGCATGGCTAGAGTCAAATTTTCTTGAGAAGAAAGAAGGACGCGTATCTTGAGTAGGTCCATACGATCTGAAAACAATCTCAGTGGCTTAAGCTTCCGTTTTTGAAACACGTCTCGTTGAAGTTGACTATGCAGCGACGTTTATGTTTTAATGGCGACCAGCTTAGTCCGGCGTTCAGCGTGAGTGTACAAGTAGACGCTTTCTCGGTCCTCACTGGCTAACTTAGCAGGTTTTTTCGGTTCTCTTTATGTTTTCAAAAATTATGACGAGGAAGCCAAGACTGCCAGCTTGTGTTACCGCACTTGCCGGCACAATCCGCCAGTCTGGCTTCTTGGTAAAGTCGTTGACAGAGCAAATGGGAAAAAACACTGTATGGTGAGAGAGGGGCTACGTGTATGCGGCCGTTCACTGTTTAGGGAGCCCTAAGTAATTACAGGGTGTTGGGCCTGGGGAATCGGGGACGGCACTTTTTAGAAAACTGTTCAAGGGGAAGGGTCACTTTTTATAAACTTAGGGGAGGGTCACTTTTGACAAAAGCTGATTTTATGGCCGAACCTTTGATTGTCCGTGTGATATTTCCTGAATAGGAAATCACAAATGTAACAACGCCGATTCTTTTAAATACGTACACACTATCCACACGCTTAACAAGGAAAGAAGATGCAGTGGTATCGTCCATTTAACACGTTGAACAGTTAAGACTGATAAAAGATAATGCAACAGGCGGAAAGTGTATATCCATTATTAAATGTACATAAATGCAAAGATATTGTTAGTTTTATATTGGAAAAAATTGTGCATAGTTCTCTCGTAGACTACCATGTACAGTGAATCAACTATTCAGCGAAATTTCAAAATCAAAGTCCTTGCCACAACCATGGGCTTATAACCACTCTACTCTAATCAAGAACATGAATATTAATAATCAAGCATTAATAAATGCACAGATTTACCTAATTTTTGTATTGGGAAAAATTATTCATAGTTTTATCATAGACTGCCATGTATAGTGAATCGACATTTTCGTGAAATTCCAAAATCACATTTTTGCACAACCATGGACTTGTACCACACTAGTCTAACAAGAACATTAATATCAATCATCAAGCAGACATAAATACACAGTTTTTACTAATTTGAAATGGAAAAAATATTCATTATTCATCAAGGACCTATTAAAGCCCTAGGGACATTTTTCGTGAGAAAAAACAATTATCTCGTGCGCACGAGATACTATCTCCTAGCAACGAGATAGTTTCTCGTTCGCACGTGTTAGTATCTGGTGCGCACGTGATAGTATCTCATGGCCACGATATAGTTTCTCTTGCGCACGTGATAGTATCTCGTGACCACGAGATATTATCTGGTGCGCATGAGATAGTTAGTTTCTAGTGCGCACGCGATACTATCAAGTACGCACCACATACTATCACGTGCACACGAGAAAAATTATCTCGTGGCCACAAGAAAGTATCTGGTGCGCACCAGATACTTTCACGTGCGCACAAGATAGTATCTTGTGCGCACTAGATACTAACACGTGTGCACCAGATAGTTATCAAATCTTTTATTGCCTTGCTAAGGTGCCCACATTTCTAATTAATTATTCATTGGCCATATCGGTTCTCTTTTATGTTTGTTGTGCAATTGAAAATAAATTATGAAGCAAATATTGAACTTAATTCTACCTCTCGTTTATCATTTGGCTGACTTGTTGTGCAATACGCCTTGATAATGTTTAAGTAATTTTCGTTAAATTTAGAATTGTATTGTGTCATTTTTTGTTGAACAATTATTATTAATTGCAAACCAAAAAATATACCTCAGTTCCGATATGGTTGACATAACCATCATGTTTGCGTAAATGTACGATGACCGGAATAAATTTGCCAATTTGACGTGCTTTCTTGCTTATACATTCCGATTTATTGGATGCATATCCAGACATCCCATTTAGTCGATATACTGTCCTCTTAACGAAGAAATGTATCTTGTGATCTGGCTGTCATTACATTATTAGTTGTGCTGCAGAGTTACAGCTTTGTGTAAAATGTTTCTACATATTCTGTCGTGTTGGTTTTTTATGTCAATATCGTCTAATTAGTTTTGTCATGAGAATAATATTTATAACACGGTTATGATATTTGTGTGCGATGCCGGGTTTGATATCGCGTAATCTTCATTTTTGTAAAACTATACATTCCAACCAGGCTGATGTTCCATGGTCAGTGTAATACAGCTGTACTTTAAATGTATGGTATTGGGAACGCATTCTGCTTCATTTCAGCGATGGTTGAAAATTGATTTTATTCTCATCCATCCCTCTTTTGTTCGATGTCCAGGCCGAATAAAGCCAATCATAGCCTGTTTCAATTTCATGATAAAATACACCTCCCCACTTTCGGTATAATTTATTTTATTGATACAACTTTGTCTCGTTATTACTTTATGTTCGAGGGACAAATAGGTACTGATGCGAGGGTTTTTTATATTTTATGACGAAGATAATCCGTCCTAGTCAGTTTACAAGATGTAATTGTCATGCGTAACTCTCCTCACATATATAAACTGCGGAAAACCATTTGAAAGAGTGTTACTGTTTCCGATCATCATTAGTTAAAATCTACTCAAAAATTTAATTTTCGATGTGCCACCTCAGCGCTTGAGCTCAGCATCTTTGCTCTTGATATCTCAATAGTGCATTGAAGTAAATTGTTCTTCATCTCATGTGTATGAATAGTTTTCAAAGACATTGTTTTTTTGTCTACCAGTCTGTACTGGACGGTGCGCGGAGATGTTGGAATCGTTTGGAAACGTTGTATCTACAGTGTAAAAAACATAGCGCAAAGTTGTCTCTTATAAATTTACTGAGTCACCTGACATCACAAATAGTACAATAGGAATTTTCTTAGATTTTCCAAGGCTTTTGATACCATTGACCATAAAATCCTCTTAGCAAAGCTTTTACATTATGCTGTGAGAGGAAATCCTTTACTATGGTTTGTAGACTATCTAAATTAGAGATATCAGTATGTGTCTGTAGACGATATAACATAAAAAACCAACACGACAAAATATGTAGAAATCACTTGAGAAATGTAACACGTTGGTGTGACTCTAGTTGACTCACCTTAAATATAAATAGGACAATCTATGTATTTTTCCATCAAAAACGTAGAGCAGTGTATTTACATGGTAATCTGTGTGTGAAAAATCAATCTCTTGTTCAGAGGTACCAAGCGTCATTTGTCGGGGTAATTATTGATGAGCACCTTACATGGAAACCACACATTTCAGAGGTAAACGCGATGATAAGAAAGAAGGCTGGAATATTATTTAGATTAAGACACGTTGTACCACAAAATATCCTCACTTTGCTCTATGTATCATTTATTCAACCCCATGTAACATATGGCTTAGAAGTATGGGGAATACATTTGCATCGTATCTTAATCCAATTTATATCACTCAGAAAATGTGTATGCGTAGTATAACATTCTCTGAATTTAGAGAGCCATCTTCACCTCTTTTCTACATTTTACGTATTTTGGATGTTCATAAGCTCTACAAGTTGCTAGTCTGTACTTTTATGTTTGATTTATTCCCCCGAAATATTCCTCACGACTTATCAGATTATTTTCATATTGTAAACCATTGCTACGATACCCGCCAAAAGGTGGACATGAATTTAGTATTGCCTAGAATGTATACATCTGCAGGTCAATCTTCAATCTCTTACACAGGTGCAAAACTATGTAATACATTACCAAATTCTATTAAAAATCAAACATCTAGGTGTAAGTTCACAAAAGCCCTGAAAGACTATCTCTTACGAGAATGTCTTGCTATGTATTAATGTGCTATATTTGGTCGAATGCGAAGGATAAACGAATTCTATTTGTAATCAGTAACCCAACTTTGTGCGATCTCTTTTTTACTGTCACAGTTACTATCTTCTCTTCACAAAATTACATGTATCATTTATTAGACAGCAGCCCGTAATAGATTTTGATAATGCAATGTACATATGAGTTCACGGGGCTAGGCTCGACTAGCGCATGGCTATATTCCTAGCTCCTTATTGTCAATGTATTCTGCGGAATTTGAATTGTATTATGTTTCTTTACGCTTAAATATGACAATAAAATGATGATGATGATTATGATGATGATGATGATGAAACTATTCATAAGGCAAAAGAAACCATTATAACATTATCTTCACACAAGTATGATAGTAACACCCTGGCACTTATTAATTTCTCTTAATAATTTTGGTGCTAGATACTATCAGCTGGGAACAAGATACTATCTGGTGCACACGAGATAGTATCTGATGCGCACCAGATACTATCGCGTGCGGCCAAATGTTATCTCTTGTGCACGTGATATTATATGGTGCTCAGCAGATACTATATGGTGCGCACCAGATACTATCACGTGCGATGTAATACTATCTGTTGCGCACAAAGCACCAGATACCATCTCATGTGCACCTGATAGTAAGACTTGCGAAAGTGTTAGTATATCTAGTGCCCCAGATAATATATTCTCATGAGCACAGGATATTAACATATTATTCGGTATTGTAGGCTACGGGCCTTTTTACAATACGGGAAAATAAATAGAGACAAACGTTTGGCTTACACATGGACTTGTTTGACAATCAAACAATATTGTAAGTATTACTGGAAAGAGATATTTAGAGTAAATTTTCTCGATGTACGAAACTGTACAAAATATACCTTGATATATTCAATATTGTACGATAATGTGGAAAATTCATCAGATTTATAAATTTCCTGAGAGTTCGTATTTCCTAATAATATGGTGAAAGAAAACGTTTTCTCAAATAAGTGTAAAAAGGACACAGCAAACAGAAGTGAACTTGATGCATATCACATAACAGGAATAGTGTTTCTTCTTTTGGCATGTTCTCAAATCGACCACTTTCTACACGGAGATAACGGTTTGGAACTCTGAGTTTACAAAGTGATTGCTACTCATTGAACAAATTGCAAATAGGAGCAAGAAAGAGGTTAAACCTTGAAATCAGCAAAGTGTAACAAGGTGAATGAATTGAACTGTCAATGAGATGCAAGCTTTGTTAGATGCAATTATCAACATTCGATTCTCTGGCAAAAATAAACTGATACAAACTCTACAATTCCCATTGTTTACCGTCCTTACTTTGTTTACTTTGTTTAGCATAAGTGCAGAGCAAACCGCTCAGTGAGATGATAAACAAAGTTCAATATTTGCTTTAAAATTTGCTGTCAATGCTTAAGAAACATAAAAGAAAACCAATATGGCCATCGAATGACCAATCAGAAATTCGGCCACCTTATTTAGGATTTAGAAGGTTTAATAACTATCATGTACGCACCAGATACTATCACGTGCGCACCAGAAACTATCTCGTGGCCACGAGATACTTTCACGTGCGCACCAGATAATATCACGTGCGCACAAGAAACTATCTCGTGGCCACGAGAAAGTATCTGGTGAGCACGAGATACTATCTGGTGCGCACCAGATACTTTCACGTGCGCACAAGATAGTATCTCGTGCGCACGAGATGATATTTTTTCTCATAAAAAATGTCGATCGCCATGCATAGTGAATCAACATTTTAGATGAAATTCCAAAATCAATTTCTTGTACACAAATGCACATTTTACTTCCCAATTCAAGCAAAGTACATTTAAATACAATATCTAACATATATATTGGGGAAAATTGTCAAATTTTTACCTTATAGACTCAATGTATTATGATTTAATATTTTTGGATGAAGCACTAAATCAGCCACATCTTGCCTTCTTATAGTTGAACAAAATATGGTGACCCTCCCTCAAATGTATGAAATACCATATCTCTTCAAAACTTCTTGCATGATAAATTGCGACTGTCCCTCCAAAAACAAAAGCCCTCCCCTCTGTAATTTGTCTCTAACTAACATTACAATAGAACCAATGTTATGTAAGTTAGCTTATACTTTTTCAGTTATTCCTGGGGAGAATACGGCAGTGGTTTGAGGGAGGGTCAAGTTTTAGAATGTCGGACGGGGAGGGGAGGTCACATTTTATACTGAAGGATAGGGGAAAAGTCACATTTTACGTTAAAGGTGTGAGCGAAATTCCCCCAGCCCACACCCTGTAATTACTGAAGGCTCCCTTTGTAGACATCCGTTGAACTGACATTTATTAAGCAATACTGTTTCGTTTATGAGTGATTTTTTCGTTGTTTTCGCATTCTAGTAGCTAGAAAGCATACAAGACTGTGGGATTTAACATCGACCGCACAAAAACTCCGTTGATACGCACGGCTATCTTGTATCTCGCACACGAGTACGGAGGTGCGGCTAGAATGATAGCCAGTAAACAGCTGCAGCCGTCCGTGCTTGGTGATCCATTACCGTGCTCGAGCTTGACTGGCACATTTTATATCTAGCGAAAAATTTTATTTTTTTTAATCTTGATGGTCATAATGTGACATTAATTAAACATTTTGTTTATATATAACATCAATGACCCGATTATAGGAGTAAACTTTGAAAAAATGAAAGATTAATCATGTAACGCCCTTGTGTACGAAAAGTGGTTTGGTAGCGGTAAACGAGCGTGGAGCGTACGTAACGGGTGTACAGCTATGATAGTATCTGCATGCCAACATTCAACACTACCGAAAATACATGCACATGGTTGCACGGTCATGAAATTTTAACCAAATGTTGATAAAAATTTAATGAATACTACTGCATTTGTCGGATCGACCTCGCCACCAACTTTGAAGCGATTTCAATGGAATCTACTCAACTATAGTGAATTTACCCTCGGAAAAGAGATCATTAGTATTTATGCTACAAATGAAAGCAAAAATTATCGTTCTAGCTGTTGTACATTTTGCTGTAGCGATTTCAATGGAATCTACTCAACTATAGTGAATTTACCCTCGGAAAAGAGATCATTAGTATTATGCTACAAATGAAAGCAAAAATTATCGTTCTAGCTGTTGTACATTTTGCTGTACGTCGATATTTAAAAACTGACCTTTCCAAGTATTTTATCCTGCACTGCAGTGGTGGTCTTCGTAACGAAAACGAGGCTCTATAACATGAGATTTTATGCAAATTTCATAGGATCCTTGCAGACTGCTCAGTGGCTAATCTGGCGTCTTCGAGCACGCTAGCCCGCTCTGTGCGGCAGGGCTATTAATACGGCTACGGCATAGTCATAGCCGATCACTCTTGACTCATACCGGCCGTAGGGCTAATAGCTGACCATCTTGCATCGGTTGATACCGTGACAGAAAATTGCTTTGAGTAAATACTAGTAGTAACCTCCGTGGTTTTGTTGTTTTTCGGTCACGCGTACGTCAGTCCATGGAGGTAAAGAAGTTCTCTTCTACCTTCATGGAGCCAGAAGCGGAGCTAGTAACTAATAACTTGTAACTTGTGCTTGTAACTTCATACTATACGGAAAGCATTGTGGAATACATTGGTCAGTACATGCTAACTGTGTATCGAATGTCGTTACTTTTCCATAGTTTATGAACATTAGTGTTTGTATTTGAAGGGAAAATTGTGAAAGCAAACATTTATCTTGCTTTTATTTTCGGAATCGTTACTGACGTACAATGAGCAATCTTAAGTCACTGCCAACACATGGGGTTGTCAACCTGGTGTTACAGCCATTTCCAAGATTTCCAATCGATATAAATGTGTGCGTAAACAAGAAAAGTAAACTCATGAACTTTAGTAGAAGTGATGGGTATGGCCGATTTCGACCAAATAGACAATACCCATCACATATAAATCTGTGTTGGGAAGAGTTATCCTAGCTGGGAATATGATATTTTTTTATATAGCTTTTTGTGAAAATGTTATCTAAGGCTGTAGCTGATATTTGAGAATTACATGTTATTTATTCCATGGTACCAAGCCCTACCTATATTATTATGGAGTACTTCTTCCAAGGCAGTCTCGATGCATGTTTACAAGATATACGATCATCAAGCACACTTGACCAAAGATTGACAGAAAGGGAACTCTTGTCGTTTGCATTGGATATTACGAGGGGAATGGAACACTTAGCTGACTTAAAGGTAGTCCTCTTAATCTTTTCCGATTTTTCATTTTTAGCGCGAAATTTCTCTTAAACCTCGTTCGCGTATCCGACCTGACGCATGAATTATTTGATGTAGTTGTACGACCCCGAAGATTTTCCTTTAGTCTTTTTCCAAACAAGTGTTAGCATTTTAAGACAATCATGTTTCATAACTGTTCGTCTATTCTCAAACCTTTTTCTACCTTCGAATTAAATCTGCAGATTTTTATACAGTTATGGGGGTAAAGAAATCTTAACGATGCGTCAGATAAAGTCAAATGAGGCTTAGTATTTCGTTCAGGTAGCGAAATCATAGCGAATACTGGTACAAACCCTGCGAATATTATATTAAAGATATTTACGTAATCATATTGTTAAGGTTATATTTTTAAAATCAGCCCCCCCCCCCATCCATGTAATAACACACGTAAGTATGACTACAACAAAAGGCATTGATTGCCGTTCCGAACTTTTGTGTTACATGAACGCGACGTCTGGTTATCATGTGACTAGACGAAACGCGCACTGATTTAACATAAGTACGTCTAACTCAATCTCTGTATTGAGGATTATTATTTCGTTAAGGTCCCAAAATCATGGCGAGTACCTCTTGAATAAGCTCTGCGAATATTATATAAAAGATGTTTACTATTGAAAATAAATTTAATTAATTAGTCTTCGTAATTTCGCTGAAAGTGTCTTATTGGGAAATGTTAAATCGTGTTTGATATTAGATTGTTCACAGGTATCTATCACCTAAGCATGTTCTGGTTGACAGTTCTCTACGCTGTAAGATTTCCAACTTCGGATACGCTAGCGGAGTCATCGATGACAAATCTTTTTACGAAAAAGGAAAGGTAATGTTGTTACATGTTATACCTACTAATGAAGATATTTGGCTCTATTAAAAAGGTTCAAATAGTATTATCATTAATAATTTTTTTTCCCTTATTCATCACTTTAAACACAATGGTAACTACGATTTCTGCATTTAGTCTACGTATCTTCTTACATGGTATATTTACAGTGAGCATTTTTCCTATTTTCTGCAGTCTATGGTTATAGGATTATGTACATCGGAATACATAGCAACGACCATAAACAATATTGGCTATGTGACTCCTTTAATGTGCAAACAGTTGCATTACCGTCAAAATATCCCTAAGCATTCGACCAGCGCAACAATTAATCACACATTGAACCTCTTTTTTAGAGCTCGTGTCCCGAGAGATGGATGGCGATGGAATCATTCCTTATGACATTCACAGAAAAGTCTGACGTGTGGTCGTTCGGCGTTGTCTTGTGGCAAATGGCTTCAATCGGTGATTCGCTCCATTTTTCTTCAAATTTACTCATTACATTACTTTTCTTAATGTGTCATATAAATGCATAAACAATCATGGAAAAGACCGTCGCTAGAAAATGTTTGTTGTGATTTTGATATATGTGAATCATTGTTACCACTATCCTTAACTGTTGGCTACTCTAGCACTAAACAACAACAATAACAAAGTAATAATAACAATAATAAGAGACAGACACACAGTGTTGGGGGATCAAGGTCAACTACTTTAATCAAGTTGACAGGCTGCAAGCCAAAGTCCGCCACTCGGGTCGGACGAATTACAGAGCAAGGTAGATGTATAAGCAGGTAGTGTAATGGAAGAAGGAAAAAATTCGTACGCTCGTTTAAGATTTGGTTGGGGGGGGGGGTGAGGGAACGCTCGAGGGTCAAAGCTAACAATGAATACTCTAGGGTAGCCTCGTTCCCACTATATCCAGCACAGCCTCGAATCCACCCCATTGAAATTACAATAAAACAAGTATTATTGCATACGTCAAAACTGCACTTTAGCGCTGTTTGTTGGACAAAAAGTAGGTGTGCACACAAATTATTAGGTGTATTATGGTATCCAGACGACGCAGTCGTTGATAAATCGTAATACTGCTGATGAAATGGAACTGTTTGCTTTAAAGCAATAATGTTTTCTCACTTCTATGCGAAAAGTTGTCCGCAATGTTAAATTGCAGTTTTTTGAAATTTCTCACGGATAAACGAAAATATAACTTAATGGCGACTGCAAAGTTGTGAAAAAAGTTTGAAAGACATATATGCGACTTAGACTGTAGCTTGCAACAACAGTAATTCGTGCAGTACTGACAAATTGCCCACACGTCAAGGAGGAACGTCTTATCTCACGCATTGCAGCTACAGGCCTGTGTTTAGCTACAAAGCTTATAATAGGTAAATAATGAGCACTTTCAAGCAAGTCCCTAACTTTTTTATTAATACTGGTTGCACAGAGTTATTTTGGTACATTTGGTAAAAGGGAGCCGCACTTGTTTATAATGAAAAATATTCACAGCCACCCCATACAGATATCTTCATGAAGCACAAAAGGAAGAGGCAGTAACAAAACAAAGATGCTTGGAGATCTGACAAGGGAAACCATCGACCTCAAAGGTGTAAACGAAATTTGATGTCATGTGTTGTTTATTTCGCAGGGGATACACCTTATGGATTAATGACAGTTGATAAAATACAAGGAAAACTGAAAAATGGATATCGTCTTCCGAAGCCTGCTTCATGTGGACAGATCGCGTAAGAATATACAACCTTTAGAAATGAGAGACCTTGATTGAATTTCGTAAATTATAATCCACAGCATAGATAACAATGAGCTTAGGCAACGATGAATATTTTTTTCACTAAAATCCAACAAAACTCAGCTAGTGATATTAAGAGTAAGAAGTGCAAATTATCGGGACAAGTCTTTTTCACTTGCTCTGCTAATAATTAGAGCAGTGTATTATTGTCTTTATTCTTGGGTAAGGTGTGATTGTTGAATATCTTGAAAGCTATAACTATGATTTGGAATATTTTCAATGGAGAGAGAGAGAGAGAGAGAGAGAGAGAGAGAGAGAGAGAGAGAGAGAGAGAGAGAGGAGAGAGAGAGAGAGAATCATTTTCGATTTAATGTGCGCACTGGAATATAAGTAACGTGATAGCTCTCCTTACAGATATGAAGAGATGATAGATTGTTGGAAGAAAGACCCATCTGATCGGCCTGCGTTTTCAAAATTGGTCAAATCTCTGCATGCCTTGACTGATAACGTAAAGGTGTGTAAAAGTTGCAACTCGACTTGACTGTAATGTATCGCTTGAAAACAAATTTGAAAATGGCTTAGATTTTGAGGTTTTTATAATCGAATTTCACCGATCGAATGTCAATCGTTATTTTCAGGAGTTCATGGACATCTCGGCATCCAGAGAGTTGGCATACTCTGAGGTCAAGTAGATTAGTTACAACGAAGAAGATAATGTCATATGACAAGAACCGCCTTTTGATATTTTGATCTGATCAGATAAGTTCACGAGTATTACACACAATCATGGCTTCATTGAAACTCTCATGAGGCAATGTTTGCTGATATAAAATTTATCAAGCGTAATTACCAAATTAAAATTAAAGCTGCAAGCAGCGTTGGCGGTGCCCAAGCGGTTAACATTGTTTTAAAGTTCTTCCATTGATCATAATATGTGCAAAATTGAGATTGGTAGAGTCTTTTGCTTCTTGTTAAGAAGGAAATTGAACATGATTTCATAGTTACTGTTGGTTTTACTAGTAAACGTAAGTTTTACGCAAAATCCAATATGGCGGCAAAACCGCTTGACAGATCAAAATGTCTTTTGCAAGCATGAAAGAGATCACTTCAAGGATGACATGAGTAAAATTTCGACTCAATCGGTGGTTTAGTTTTGGAAAAGTAGATTTTTGAAGATTAAATTGGTATTTTTCGAAAATCCAATATGGCGGACAAGTCACGTGACCGATCCAAATGTCTTTCGCAAACTTGAAAGAGATAACTCTAAGGATGATATGAGTAAAATTTCAGTTCAATCGGTGTGTTGGTTCTGGAGAAGAAGATTTTTAATGATTAAATTGCGATTTTCGTAAAATCCAAGATGGCGGCCAAATCACGTGACCGATCCAAATGTCGTTTGCAAACTTGAAAGAGATCACTCTAAGGAAGACATGTGTAAAATTTCAGCCTAATCAGTGTTTTGATTCTGGAGAAGAAGATTTTTGAAGATGAAACTGCGATTTTCGCAAAATCCAATATGGCGGCCAAATCACGTGACCGATCGAAATGTTTTTCGCAAACTTGGAAGAGATCACTTTAAGGATGACATGAGTAAAATTTCAGCTAAAACAGTGTTTTGGTTCTGGAGAAGAAGATTTTTAAAGATCAAAAGGGTATTTTTGAAAATCCAATATGGCGGCCAAAGTCACGTGACCGCATGCGATTTTATTTGCAAAATCTCAAGACCTTAGGTCATGCTTGCTATGTAAAAAAATTCAAATTGACCAGACCCCTAGATCATCAGGAGAAGCAGTTTTTAGGTTTTTGAAAATCCAATATGGCCACCAGGTCACGTGACCAATAAAAATTCAAGGGTCCGGTGCACCATTTTCATTGGCCCCCATCATTGTACCAAGTTTGAAATGTTTAGCATAGGCGTTATTCAAGTTCCAGGCTGGCAAATAATTGACACAAGAAGGAGAAAGAAAAATTCCAACGAAACCAATAGGTGCCCAAGCTTGGGTTTGGGCACCTAATTATTGCTAAAGTTACATTAAATATAGTATTTTTCCAGAAGGTATTATATCCGTTACTAAATGTCCATGCTTACCATTAATAATCTTGTTATTATAAACCTGTAAAAGATTTTCATGCAATAATCATTTCAAATGGAATATTCGGAGAGCCGCGGCTCTACCACGATGTTGTTATTTTGGTTAGTTTCTGGTCGCTTATTCCATATATCTGTGCATATGTTATGTCTAACTTCACGAAAATCGATATCGTTTTCTTGTCATTTTACTACGAGCACTGAAACGCAAAGTTATTAACTGGTTTTGCAAATGATATTTGGACATTTATAGGAAAAATGTATACAGATTTATTGAAATTTAAATGCACACCTTTATAGCATCGTATTTCAAAGTAGCTGCACTATGACATTATTATGAGCCAATGATGTGACTTTTTTGACGTAAAAAATTACGTGTCAGTATCCAGTGTACACAATATTAATATTATGTTCCATGATACACAAGAGGGGTATATTTGCTCTGAATAATATCAAACAGAAACAGTTGATATCCGTGAAACTTTAGGTGTAGTTATGCGAAGGTGATTTTTTCTTAATACTCTGGGGATCAAAACCCTCGAGCTCTACTATATTTACTCTAATATAGTCCAGTTTTATCTGAAACTCTTGCAAATTTATAGATTAAATAAAGTGGCATTTATACAGCATTCAACATTTTTGATAAAATTTCATATATACCATCCTTATCAAATAGGAAGTCGTTGCTAATTAAAATGACAAAATAGGATACGATATTCAAGTGTTACACTATTTTATCCAAGAAGCCTACTGGTTTATTTTAGAGCTACAATGTATTTCGGACACTTATTTTCAACGACGTCGACATCAAAATAAATATTTGTTTTGCTCTCATTTGAACAACGTAGATTTTGTCACATCACTCCAGTTTAACTGATCTGCATTGGCTTCCAATAGAGGCTCGCATTATATTTAAAGTTTTGCTACTTACCTTTAAAGTTTTTCATGGAATCGCACCACTTTACTTGAAAGAACTGACCGAAATGTATGTCCCATCCAGAGACCTGCGATCATCGAACTCCGTACGATAAGTGCCACCACGAGGGAAGTTTAATAAAGCCTACGGTCAAAGAGCCTTTTCTGTGTGTGCACCTGATTTATGGAATTCTTTGCCGCTTGAAATTCGTACTGCTCAAACTATTGACTGTTTTAAACGTGGTTTAAAGACACATCTTTTTACTAAGTACTATTCATAGGTCCATTTATGTTTTTACAGGGACTACTCAATTGTATATTTTATTCTATTGGAGTCGGTTTTACTGGACACTATTTTTCTACTCATTTTCTAATTTTTAATTCATCATTTCAAATTTTAAGTCAATTCTGAGTTGTTTTACTATTTGATAACTTTGTCTATTTTTTGTCCTTTATGGTATGTACAATGCACTGAGACGTATGTGTAGTGCGTTTGTTAAGAATTAAGAATTATACGAAGATGATGTATTAAATTGATCGCTATGTATGTGGTCACGCCATATCCGCTATAAACATATGCTGATTATCATCCATCTGATGAAAAGTAATACATCCTAGTCATCTGGTCATGTGGACGTCTTCATTACAATAAGAATTAGCCGGACTGGAAAAAGCCGAATTGTCACACCATATAAATTGTAATGCCTTTGGGTCCAAAATTACCAGTAAGTTTACAAAAGTTATGTTTATTTAACCCCGGTTACGATTGTAAGTCCTGTGATTAGGTCTACTGCGTGTTGTTGAGTGTGATGACACATGTGTGGAATTAATTGATAGTGTCTTCATCCACAGTGCATTGCACTGCTTTACTGATTTTCACTACTTGAAGACAGTACTTTGGTGTGGATGTACATTTAGGAATAATTATCCGTTTTACTGTCAAGATAATTTCCAAAGACAATGTGGTTGTTCTTTTTATATGACTGTGCTTACAGAGGCGATCAAGTTATTGAATTACTAATAGACTGTGTGTGTTCATATTGTGTGGCCTGAGTGAAGAGCCAAGGACAGCCTTGGAGTGTTCGTGTCAATCATCAACTCGATTATTTCTACCAGGGTTGGAATACCAAAATCCCCCAGGGAGGATCGTCTGGAAGAACTCTGTGTGTAAAGTAGTTTCCTATTGGAAAGACTGTCATCGTCATAGCAACAGGACGGACATTGAGCTACAACTCAAGGAGCAGCCATTGTACAACCATATGAACATTAGCTAAGTGAATGAACCCTAGACAACAGCCATTTTATAATTACCTGGAACTTTATTATGGTGGATGAACTTTAGATTTTGCATCTGGAAATTATTTTCTAGTAACAATACTATCAGTTGAATCATTGTACACTAGTGCTTCTTTTAATTATTATCATTTGTAGTAGAAGTATTAGCTGTAGTGAAATAAACCTCAATATAAACTGCAACGTAAATTGTACGGTAATCATTCTTTCCCTTGTTTGCTGATTGGAAAATACGAACTAGGGTCCGGGTAGTGTTTGCTGACTAATTCATTGACAGTCGAACTCCGACTAAAATTTATTTTCTGAGTGTCGATAATCATGGTTCTCCGCGGGCACTCTGTCTAGTCTAGTCGGAAGGTAGGGTTCCCATGCACCCCGTGGATGTTTTTTAACCTACATTTTGTAATCCTTAGGGTCTATATTAATGAATTTTGATGTTCCCAAAATCAAATAGTGTCCCATGGGGTTCATTTTGCGCCATCTTTGCCGCCATCTTGGCCGCCATCTTGATTTCAACAATGGGTAGGGGTCACGTATTTATCGCTCGACGGAAACAGAAACAATAAAATACTATAAACGTCACATTTTTAGAAAGCCAAGATCACGACCTTTTCATTGATATATAACTTAATAGGGATAAATTAATATTCGAACATCGATTAGACTTTATGTCGGCCATTGACCGTAAATCGTAAAATTTGCTAATTTTCACACCCAATAATTAAGTTCCCGTTCCTCCAAACAATTTTTCATAAGGTATTTATATATTTTTGGAAGAACAAGAAAAACAAAGTAAAAGTATGTGTCTTGAGATTTAGTGGGTGCATGAGCTTGTTTTCTTATTACGCGGTATGCTATATATCCGTGTGTAACATAAGGGGTAGGGGTAATGTTTCCCTTTCTGTTTCGAATCATGAATGATGTGAAACCATAAAAATGTTACATTTTTTGAAAGTGCTGCATCAGACCTTTCTAAAAATATATAGATTTATGGGGAAAAATTGCATATTTAAAAGTTACAAAGCTTAAACCTTTCAGTTTGTGTCGATTTTAAGTGATTTTTTAAGAACGAAATTACAACATATGGGGTAGGGGTAATGTTTCCCTTTCTGCCTCGAACCATGAATTATGAAACCATATAAATGTTATACTGTTTGAAAGCTCTGAAAAGGGCCTTTCCAAACATGTATAGTTTTATTGGGAAAAATCGCACATTTTAAAGTTACAAAGCTTATGCCTTTCAGTTTGTGTCAATTTTAAGTGATTTTTTAAAACAAAATTATAATATAAGGGGTAGGGGTAATGTTTCCCGTTCTGCCTTGAACCATGAATTATAAAACCATATAAATGTTATACTGTTTGAAAGCTCTGAAATAGGCCTTTTTAAACATGTATAGTTTTATTGGGAAAAATTGCATATTTTAAAGTTACAAAGCTTAAGCCTTTCAGTTTGTGTCAATTTTAAGTGATTTTTTTGAACAATATGCACAAAACAGTTAGTCCGTTGGCCAGGTATAGAAATCATCCCCTCTAAGGCATTTTACCCACTATGATTTTCTGTTAGCTAGTATTCTCAGCTGTCATAATCTGCTTATTTTCCATTTAACTGATGGTGTTTAAGAGTGTAACGACTTATTTTGTAAGGGGCTGTCACGCCCTCAGTAATAAATAGGAACGGGTTAGGGGTAACATATTTACGCCTAGTCAGACACAAAAACAACAAAGTACTATGAACAATACATTCATAGAAAGTCCAGGTAATCCCCTTACCATTGGTATACAACTTAATGTGAATAAATCAATATTCAAACATCGATTAGGTTTTATATCGTCCATGAAATGTAAATTGTAAAATTTGCTTAATTTCAAACCCAATAATTAAGTTCATGTTCCTCCAAACAATTTTACAAGGTATTTATATATTGTTTAAAAAAAAATAATGCAATAAAGAAGAAAAACAATGTTGAAAGTGTGTATCTTGGGATTTAGGAGCATGCAGAATATGTAGTATGTCACATAACTCTCTGTAATAGACTTATGGTTTGCTATGCGTTGAGGAAGAGAATCCTAACAAGAGTAAACCGTAGCTTCCAGCAAATTTTGTGTCTTGTGCTTCGTGTGTTGTTTGTGGAGTCCCTGTGGACTTGTGTTTGAATTTATTTTTCTGAGTTTTTTCGATTTATTATTTGTCGGAGTCTCATTCTCAGTATGAATTCATTTTTGTCTTCTAGGAGATTGATTCTTTTTGGACTTTTTGACGTTGGAATTAATTTCAAGCCTTCGCAAAGAGCGTTCATTTCTATAATTGTTTGATTTGTGTGAAGAAAGATTCTTAGTAAATCCATTTTTTTTTTGGTCACTGTGTTTCGTTTATGTTTGGTATGTTGTAATATTGTGTTTGAAATATTTTGTTTGTCATTTTGTGCATTTATTGTTGCTTTTTTACTTCTATTACGCTTTCTTTTTCCGAGTTTTTAACACAATTTCGTGTGTGATCATGTTTTGCCATTGTGTTTCGGTAGTGCTATTTAAACCAGTGTGTGGGGTATAAAAGGCCCCAAACTCATTGAAAATTCATAATGACGCTTGAGTGACAACTGGCAATAGCTAGGTAGACCGCTCCCTTAAAATCAGCCTAAACGATTCTCAAACAAAAATTATTAGCAAACACCTAGGCCATACAGGTATCCGCAAAGTTTCACAAAGTTTTTTAAAACTACGACGACTTGGGGAGAAATCGCTTCTGAACAAAGGGAATGGCCCTCAAAAGGCAGTTGTTCCATGATTGAAACAATTGTCAATCATTCGGTGACGCGCAGAGGTGTAAACTGGTCAAACATTTGCTGTGCACGGCATACGAGAACAATTACGATGTAAACAAATCATAAGAATGCTTAGAGTTATATCAGCGGCCAAAGGATAAAAACTGTGTGTAAATGTCATAAACTCTTTTGCTAGAATTTATGGTGCAATGACATCACGAAAGTGAACTATTTTCAGACGTGACTTAGCAAGAGGACTATACTGGTAGTACGACGTATGATTGCGAAAAGCGCGTAAACTTTTTAAAACAAAACTGTAGGCAGAGTCTGTAGTTTGCACCGAGAATGACATCAAAAACAACCTTCAAATCATGATGGTAGCCTCCTTGATCAATTTAATTATAGTCAGTCGAAGAGATCCACGTATTTAAAAACTTTCAAATCTACAGTCGAACTTGACGGAACCAAACAGTTGTTTGGATGTATATGCTGGCCACGAAAACGGTTGTTTTTACTCGTGGAAGTGACATGTCGTGTTCGGAAAGCTGGTAAGGTTTTGACATACCAGTTGCTACGAAAATAAACATAACTCGTGATGAGTTGTCGATGTCACCCACCAAGCAACCGAGCAGCCGACCGTTTTCGCTATTACAGGTATCGTGGTACACGAGATTCAAGGAAGTATCGACCCGTACGTAATGTTGTGAACTTCCTTTATTTTCTGATTTTAATAGCGATCGGTCATGACGTCGCCGTTTACTTATTTCCTACCATTTCCTGACATGTTCCTCCTTCAGCTCAGTTGGATACAGTTTAGTCAACATTCATCGGTAATTCACCATACGAAATGGCCAATTTCGGGTTATGTGTATTTTCAAAAGGTTTATTATTTACTTTTCTGATAATTATTCGACTTTAGACGGCGCCAACATTCCGTATGTACATTCCCTGTAATCATATAAATGAGTTAAATGGGAATTTATTGGAGTAGATTACAGCAATCGAAGAGAATGGTTGACACTATAGAAATACTTATCTCGGACTGCGGGGACCTAACTATGAAATAACAGCGCAGAATACTTGCCCAATGTATGAACTGTTCATGTATAGTACAGGCAGGACTGTACAACATAGAAAGTAAAACATACAAATCAAAGAAGTGGCAAATTTCTCAACTTTTCACATGAAAGTTTATATTCCATCATTACTATCAGGATTAGGATTTTCCCAATCTATAAATAAGCTATTACTTGATTACACCTTGATTCAGCATAACTAACATTTTGCATTTGCCACGCAACCAGCCATGCCCGTCACTGGGATCGCGAACAATGCCTTTAACAACGCTTTTGAACGCTTTTTGTGAATTGTGTAAGAATGTCCTCTCTGTGGAGTACAATGGTTGAAGCCGTTGTCTAGCTCGCTTGACTCTGATGATTATGTTGACTTCTTTTTTCTCAGCTGCTGGTGGCTGATCTAACTCGAAAGTTAGATCAATCTAGTCTCTTTGATTCGATCATGCTGGTGGGAATGGTATCTTCAAGCATTGACCTAAAGCGTCCTATTTTATGGTCTTTGCTTCAAAGACGTCAGGGTCTAACATTGGTTAAATGTCATCCATTATAAGAAACTAATGAAAGATTCACTCACAAGGCATTTTAAACATTGATGTGTAAATGGGAATATAAGCCTTTTTAGTCATTTTCTGAGATATGTCTCGCCTTCTTATTGCTTGGTGTAGAGAGTGTTTGTTCGCCTTCTGTTTACTATTTAGTTGCGTAATTTGAATGCGTTCTGTGACATTTGGCTTTTCGGGTTTAGTCCCAGAATTATTTTGCTATTGAATTTTAGTACCTGGTCGAAAATGAAATCCTCATTGGGAGTATATAGTGTTCTACGTTGTAAAATAATTTCGAAAAATTGGTTATGATCTCTTGTTTTCTGGTAAGGAAGGTAAAGTGTTGTCGATCCATCTTATCTTAGTATGGAGAAGCTATATTGTGGATTAGTGATGATTGGTTTGAGCGATAAAAAATTCTCTCGTGTTCCCGTGTGGTATTAAAAGTACCACTATTAACAGTGAGCTCTGATTTGCCCAGACGGTCACGTGACTGTGCATATATTTACGATATACTGTAAAGTTGGCCATTCCTATCTCCAAAGTGGGTTTCTTTCACATTGTTTTTATTTTCATCACAAGTTTCAATATACTGATATAATATAGCGATAAAAAACCCCTATAAGTTGGGTACACCACTCGAGCTCGGTTTTGACCATTTCACTCCTTATACACACGAGTGAAGTTCGTGCGTATATGTTGTTTACCGGTCGAAACCGTGTGGTATCCTTTCCAAGTGGTGCTTTATTGCTTATATATCTCTCGCGATACAGTTAAAGAAAAGGGATTGATTGTTGCTGCTGTCATATCAACTTAGCATGACGACTATGGCATCCAATTAGTGTTTGTGGGTTTCAAATATATATTTGTGACATATTATAGCTTTTAACTTTCTTTCCCTAATTTGAGTTACTGAAATGAGTAAAACGTCTTTTATTACCACCATTTTAACTTTTTAGTGCCATTTAATGCCCTATAGAGTATTTTATATGTTCCTCCTTGTCTCAGCGCTGAATCAATGTCACTTCGATTATGCTTGTTCTGCATGGTACTCTGGGCTTACAAAACGATCTAAATCACGGCTACAAGTGGCTCAAAATAAAGTTATCAGGTTTCTGTTGAATGTCCCGCCTAGAGCTCACATTGGGCCGGGCGAATTCCGTCAAGTAGGTATGTTGCCTGTTGAACAGAGAGTAAACCAACTTAAACTTAATCATATGCATAATATCTTCAATGACCATGCTATCTACACTTTATAAAACATAATTGTCATGACATTTTCCCAATGTATTCCAATACATCAAGCAGAACAATTGCCGTCTTGTCAAATCAAATCCGTCATTTTGTATTTTTAACATCGAGGACCACAATGGAAATAAGCATCAATTGCTTTCTTGTGTTATCCTCGGCAGTACTGTCAAATGTACATTTTATATATTTTATTTTAATTGCCAAAATAAATTCAATTCAATTCAATTCAATTCCTTTTAACAAGTAAATGTCAGTAAAGTAACACAAACTTTTGAGTTTAGACATTGTCATTGCATAATTTTGAGTTTACCCCATCAAGCCATATCTTGTTGGAAAAACAACTGCGTTAGTGTTATAGAGATATGACATTATGAGAAAACATTACCCATACCCCTACCTCTTAAGATGTATATTATAGAGGGATGTACGGCATACCATAAATTAGGAAAACAATCGACGCACCCTATAAATCTGAAGATACACACTTTTAATGTTTTTTTTTTTACTTATCTATTGCATTAAGTTCTTTGAAATAATGTATAAATACCTTGTAAAAATTGTTTGGAGGAACATGAACTTAATTATTGGGTTTGAAATTAAGCAAATTTTACAATTTACATTTCATGTCCGATATAAAATCTAATCGATGTTTGAATATCGATTTATCCCCTTTTAGTTGCATACAAAAGGTAAGGAAATTATCTGGGCTTTCTAAGAATTTATTGTTTATGGAACTTTTTGTTTTGCTTCCGACTAGCGGTAAATATGTTACCCCTAACCCATTTCTATTGTACTACTGAGGGCGTGACAGCCCTTCACAAACAAACAAGTCGTTACACTCTTACACGCCATCAGTTAAAGGAAAATAAGCAGATTATGACAGCTGAGAATACTAGCTAACAGAAAATCATAGTGGGTAAAATGCCTTAGAGGGGATGATTTCGATAACTGGCCAACGGACTAACTGTTTTGTGCATATTGTTCAAAAAAATCACTTAAAATTGACACAAACTGAAAGGCTTAAGCTTTGTAACTTTGAAATGTGCAACTTTTACCAATAAAACTATACATGTTTGGCAAGGCCCTTTTCAGAGATTTCAAACAGTAAAACATTCATATGGTTTTATAATTCATGGTTCAAGGCAGAACGGGAAACATTACCCCTGACCCTTATATTATAATTGTGTCAAAAGAAAAAATCAATTAAAATTGACACAAACTGAAAGGCTTAAGCTTTGTAACTTTAAAATATGCAATTTTTCCCAATAAAACTATACATGTTTAAAAAGGCCCTTTTCAGAGCTTTCAAACAGTATAACATTTATATGGTTTCATAATTGATGTTCGAGGCAGAAAGGGAAACATTACCCCTACCCCATATTATAATTTTGTTTTTAAAAATCCCTTAAAATCGACACAAACTGAAAGGTTTAAGCTTTGTAACTTTCAAATATGCAACTTTTTCCCGTAAATCTATATATTTTTAGAAAGGTCTGATGCAGCACTTTCAAAAAATATAGCATTTTTATGGTTTCATCGTTCATGATTCGAAACAAAAGGGAAACATTACCCCTACCCCTTATGTTACACACGGATATATAGCATACCGCGTAATAAGAAAACAAGATCATGCACCCACTAAATCTCAAGACACATACTTTTAATTTGTTTTTCTTGTTTATTGCACTGAGTTCTTTCAAAAAATATATAAATACCTCATGAAAAATTGTTTGGAGGAACGGGAACTTAATTATTGGGTGTGAAATTTAGCAAATTTTACAATTTACGGTCAATGGCCGACATAAAGTCTAATCGACTTTCGAATATTAATTATCCCTATTAAGTTATTTATCAATGAAAAGATCGTGATCTTGGGTTTGTAAAAGTGTAACGTTTATAGTATTTTATTGTTTCTGTTTCCGTCGAGCGATTAATACGTGATCCTACCCCATTGTTGAAATCCAAGATGGCGGCCAAGATGGCGGCAAAGATGGCGCAAAATGAACCCATGGGACACTATTTGATTTTGGGAACATCAAAATTCATTAAATATAGACCCTAAGGATTACAAACATGTAGGTTAAAAATACATCCATGGGGTGCATGGGAACCCTACCTTCCGACCCGACTAGTCGTTCTGAATTGATAATCTCAATAAACTAAGCTTACATAAAAATACGGACTTTGATGTTTAGAGATAACTGTGTAAGAAAAGTTTTTAACAGAATGCCGTTCAGATTGAAATGCCGACTTAGCTACATCACCAGATTAAGGGACCCTGGCTACATGAACGTCACAAGCGGCCACATCGACCGCTTTCTTTCGATGCTAAACGCCGTGGCGGGCCAATGCACAATACGTGTACATAACGTTCGCGCGACCTGCGCAGTGTCGTTTCACGTAATGCTATATATACACAAGGGTGAGCAAATCATTTCTGGACGATTGGTATTTACTGATAATGTGATAATGACGTATGGAATTTGGAATGGCATAGTAACAAACATCAAGTTATGAAAATGACAGAAATGTTGAGGATATTAGCTATATCACTGAGAAAAATCTGTCGCTAATCCTGACTATGTGCGTTACAAATTGCACTGAACGTGAACAAACCTGGCAGGTCAGGGGTTACGTCTTAACTTTTTCTCTCTTTTTTCATTCTATATTTTACGTTCTGTCGGCAGTGAGTTACATTGCAAAAATAAAAAAAAAATAGTTTACCTATCGCGGACGTTTTAGAGGGTAATAGTATTGTCCCCAATGACCTTTTTGTAACGCACATCGCCAGGTTCTGTGTTCAGGTGAGCATACCCTTCTTTATTACATTTGTACCATATATTACCAACCTGTTGGCAGCTAAATAAAGTTAATATTTCACAGAGAGAGTTAATATAGTCTCTCTATTTTTTGCATTTTCTCAAAAACTCTGCAACTTTTCTAAGTATTCATTAGGGAAGGCTCCATTAACTTTGAAGGTAGCTGAAACCCGAGTTGCTGCCTGCCAACTCGGGTGACAAACAGAAGACTTTTAATCCCCAAGGTGTTAATTTTCCATTGTTGCGATTATCTTATCGAGCTGGTGATATAATAGGAACTTCAGGGCTGTAACGACTCACTCAGTACCACGGGCACACACATATGCTTGCACATGGAACTATGTTGACAGGAAAAAGTGAACTGTCCTATTTTCATTGCAAGTAATCTAGTTTATTCTTTAATTTAGGCTCTAAACTAAGTTTTAGAAATATGGTGAAACAAAATATCCTTCTTCGTTCACTTTCATTCAAGTTTCCTATTTTCGGGCGCTTCACTTCAGTAACGCGCATTGATCATATATGCAAATGTCATCAGAACAGCATGGAACGTTCTTTCCACGAGATTTTTCTTGCACTTGTAAACAACGTAACGAGTGAGTAAGGACTCCAAGAGCTTCGCGTATCCTGTGACGATACATCTCCTATAGCCGGATCCGTCTGTAAAGAGTATGGCCACTCGTACATATTATAAGAAAGGAGATATAGTAGAGGCAGTTAACGAGGCCGGTCGGCGGACGGCACAATTTTCAGTGATTTAATTCACGGTATTAATTTCACAATAAAACGAATTCGCGAGCTTACCATTGATTTTTGGTGATGTTGAATATAATTGAAAAAGAGAGCTAAATTCCAGTGTTCATGTTTGATAAAATTCCAAATTGACGACACCCAACGTCAACCTGTACGACACCGTATGTGTACAACACAACCTGCAGTCGACTAGTCGATTGTGACACAGTAAGCTTACACATAATGCAATATCGGTCGACCCACAGTCCCTCTATCCATGCATTTCTGCAGTTGTCTTTCCTATTCTGCTCAGTTAACAGACATGATTTCACAGAATATTACACAGAAAACATAATTAGATCATATTTGGAGGCACTGAATATTAGCATTGCAAGAGAAAGCGACGACAAATTTTCCGGTGTGATTCCAGCCGTTGCTTGTGCTACCTCAACCATGGATGTAAAAAATAGACATCCATGCGTCAACACACTCGCAGCGATCAACCCCAGAAATTATCGCACACTATCATCATTTACGATGGGAGAAGGATCACGAAAAACAAACACCGGTTTCAGGATATGATAATTTCTGTCTTCGTGTCGTAGATAGACGCAGAGAACACTTAATAGAGCCAAAAACAGCGAAAATTCGAGAAAAGCGTACACACAATCGGGGACTGTGGCATGCAGGACAAACCCAAGCTACGCATTATCACGTGACTGCCCCTCGTATCGCGGTTTGGCTGTGCGATCCAGGTGATTGACACCTTTTACAATAGGCGTTTCCAGACCGGTGGATAGAGGGACTGTGGTCGACCTGAAAGTTGACACTGTGATCGACGTAGCGTTTCAAAAGTACGGAAAATGAGACCAAGTAATTGTTTGTTTACTTAGATTTGATCTAAAACCTCCGGCAACCAACAGACAAAGTCCTACTCTTACGCAGAAAATCAAAGTTTTCAAGCGTAGACTCCCGCGTAGACTTTCCCTTCCGCTTAACCACGGCCCCTCCACAAAACGCGATGTAGATCTATGATCGACTATGGATGGATTGACGTGGCGTTTCAAAAGTATGACAAATGAGACTCAGTAACTTTTGGTCGCTTTACATTTGATCAAAAACCTACCCATCAGACAAGGCCCTACTCTTACGCAGAAAACAAAAGCTCTGAAGCGTCGACTTTCTCTTCTGCGTTTGATACTTTCTTCTCTTTCGCGTTTGAGAGAAACAAACGTCGGCTATATTCGGAAATGACCGGCTATTGGTGGGCGTAACGTCAGTCCAATGGTAAGCTGCACCCGATGTGAGTTCACGTCGGAATAATTCGGGCTGTAGTCGGGAAAGCAAGGATGACCTCGAGAGCGATTCCCGGTACAGTACACGTTCGCAGATCGCGGTACTACAGGCTGATACTAGATAGCAACAAGTTCACCGCGTAAATTGTTAGATTACATATAGCCACATAGGCACTTCTGAAATGTTATCTCCGGCTTGCAAGACAACAAATATCAAAATATTATTATCAAAACCAGAATTTCGGGGCTAGAGAGCGAAACATTGCTGAAAAGTAGCCGGCCAAAATACGGAAGTAGCCGGTCAATTTGGCCGGCATCCGGCTAAAAATGAACACGCGGATTCAAACAGAGAGGCTTGTTGCGATGGACAAGTAGCCTTTGGCTTTTGACCAGAAAAATAAGTGAGTGTTCATTGATAATTCAAAGACTGGATCCATTGACACCAAAGTTTGCTTGTGACTTTCATTGCATTGCGTGCACCTTTCCGCAATGTGAGTATGAACTGAAATTGAAAGAGTACGTTTTAGTAAAAGTCCTGTTTTGTTGTGCTGAAGTCCTGTTTTGTTGTGCTGATTTTCGCTACCGTACTTTCTCATACAAAAATAGCTTTTCGTATGCAAAATCAGCGTACGTTAATTAACTGCTAGTATTGTTTAAACAGCATTTTATTTGAAAATGATTCTATACTACCATCGTTTTTGTAAACTCTTCATGCAATTTTTATGAACTAAATGATGACTTCAAAGTAACAGCAAGTGCTGGACGGCACTTTAAACGCTGGTCGGAAATCATGAGTGCCGGACAAGAGCCGTCACGGCATGGGCCATGCTAAAAGTAGTTCCGGCAGTGCTAATGTTTTGTTTACACTAAAAGATAATCTGTTCGCATATGTTGACATAGCGATTAATCCTCTGATAACCAACTCGGGTTACTCGGGTACGTCCAAGTTAATGGAGCGTTCCCCTCATGTTTAGCTTTGGATTTAGCTAATTATTACTGCTTTTAAGTATGTCATTGATTGCTTGCGCTCAGCAAAATATTTTACGTAATTTGCCAACTGCAAAGCATTTTGAAAACAGGTCACGTGCCATTAAATAATGTTTACATAGAAAACCATAGTTTAATTGTTAAAGCGGATTGTATATCTGTGGAGGAATTATGCTTGGCAGAACTTTTTTTATTTCGAACATTTGGAATCAGAATTTTATTATAGAAGTGAAACTAATATCTCAGCATGCATGGACGGAACAAAAAACTGTGACAACGATGGGAGCGGTACCGGCGAAAGCTACGATTTATTAAAGCCGTTGACATCTGCAAGTCTCAGGCTGCAAGTGCAAGATTTGCTGCAATCTCGACTGAAGATTTCAAAGCTCTCGTCAGGTTGCAAAAAAAACTAAAAAACCGTTATCATGAAAATGCGTCGGAAAGTTGCTGTTTTCAACGACTGGCTTCGGACAATAACAAATGAAACTCGTAGACTAGTGAGTATTTCCACCAGTTGAGCTTGACCCACGACCAAAAAGTAAAACTTGCCAGATTAACGTCAGTGTACGGAAACATAGCGACGAAGAGTATAAGCTAGATTCGGTATCCGGTTACTATAAATCAGTCGTCGACGAATATCAACAACGAAAATCGGGTAATATTGAACATAATTGATAAATTCAACCAGTGACGACAAGCGATAGTGCATACCAGTGTCGAACATGGCAAAGACAAAGGTCCTTGGTCATGGCGAGCAACGCGAGTTATAGATCGGCTCCGCAGACAACGCGGCGACCAGTACTTCGTAATCCTTGCAATGGTGTAGTCAGCAAGTTCAAAACAGTTACCCGGGCTATTCTCCAATACTCAAATCACCGGAGGAGTCTTCAACTTCACATTCATCACGGCCTTAACAGCGTTTTGTTCGCCAGATGTCCGGTGCACTCCGTATTTCATTCACCGTGGATCTGACAGCGGTACTCGGACGCTGATTAGTCTAATTTCGCGCACAATTTTGAAGTTCAGTCATTCGAATTTTTATTACAGTCGATCTTGTTATTCTAAATACCAATTTTGTTCAATATAATTAAAATATTTATGATTTCTGTCCTTAACGTCTCTGTTTGTGTCTGTTTGTGTCTGTGTGTCGAGATGGAAATACAGTGATGTGAATTCGGTACTCTGCATCAAAATATATAAATTTTAGAAAGTTTCCCTTTTGCCTATAAGTGAGCTCACAGCTGATGAAAAGTTCATTGACTCCTATATGCTATTAGGCCGGGTCGCGATTAGCTGGGTTTTTTTCGACGGCGATCGACAAAATTGGGGAACATCTGTGATAATAACAGAACAGATTGGCCTTGAAGGTGGTCACTTCCTTTCTTTCTCTCGGAAAAGCACTGGCGGCAGAATACACCGTATCACTCGGGAAATACCTTCGGAACGCCACAGGTCGCCCTCCAAGGCCATGGGGTTCTGTTATAATATTTAACATTTCTGAGGCCGGGACAGCAGAGGACAGTTCAGAGGCGCTCGCGTGCATGTTCCTTTCAGCCACCGCTCTCATGTACTGGCGGTCATAGCAACGTACCAAAGTTATTCTCCGCCGCACTTCCAATACGCGCTTCAACATTGTGGTAAATACGCGCTGATAAAAACTCTTCCGTGCCGCGGTGAAGAATGACCGGGTGTGAGAGAAAGAATAATCGATTAGGTGAACAAGCGGAATTCGACTGTTTTTATTTCCTTTAATGATCCTCATTTCTGATGAGTATTATTTTTAAATCATGAAGGTAGCTCTCCAGCAGAAACAAAAACCCAAATATGACATCATGTTTATGTCAGCTGCATTTCAATTATTTTACGCTTAGCCTATACACAATCATTTAGAACAACAGAATGCCGTCGGTTCTCTCGCTACACATAATTGTTTAAGATAGCGACATACCTTTTAGACACTTTCGGAATTTTTTCCTCATGTATAGAAGTTCCAAACCCCTATAAAGTACATATTTTCTGAATGCCCTGATATTAGGAAATCCGACCGTGCAACAATCATTATTTTCATAATAGTCAAGTGACATGCGTTTCGCTGAACCTTCAAAAAAAGTTTTCCTCCCTATTGCGATCACGCTGCAAGATTTCCGGTTAAAATTAATGCGTTGACAAGCCTTAGGAATACCCTTCAAATCTGTGTTTGAGATTTTTCTCCGAGTCTCCTTTATAGGCGCAACAATTACAATTCTTTGACAAACACCTTAGTCTAACTTCTTCAATATAGCATAATAAAAAAACAAAGGCATATAAAGAAATTCTAGACACGGATTTGAAGGATATTATCAAGGCTTGTCAATGCACACATTTCAACCGGAAATTTTGCAATGTATTTATTCTGGTAATTTTACTGTGTTTTCTTACCTCGCAAGGGTCGTAGAGCTAATAAAGTTATTATTTAGTCCAGTCAATCTACGAGATTTTGGCACCTAACCCACCACAAATTGCAACAGAATTTTTTTCTTCAGAATGCATTTTAGTGAGGTACCCAGAACAACATATTAAAAGTTTACTCGAATCCACCTTGGGTAAATATGCCTTATTTGCATAAATCAATTATGGCGGCCAACTTAATTTGCCATATATCACATGTTAAACAAGCTATTTCAGTGATTTCAAAGTCTGACACTAGTTATTTGGCTCTGGGAATCATCTTGGAGGTATAATGTTTCATATAGGCACTTCATTAATTTGCATAATTCCAATATGGCGGCCAGCATTCCTACAAAAGATATTTTCGGTCATATACCACTTATTAAGCCAGCTATTTCAGTGATTTCAAAGTTAAAAGTGTATTTCTTTGGCATGGACAAAATATTTTCGAGATGAAATGATTTGCATAGGTACTTCGTTAATTTGCAGAAATCCAATATGGTGGCCCACATACCTTCAAAAGGCATTTTCTGTCATATACCACGTATTAACCCTTTGAGCGCCACTCTATTTTTGTTAACTTTATAAAATGTACCACAGTAATTTTTTCTGCTATTTTGCCAAAATTTTGATAAAAAACTGTAGCTGATGAAAAATGATATCCATTTGGTCCACAGTTATGAAAAAACGTAGAGAAAAGTTAACAGAAATTGGTAAAATATTGCATAAAATTTTTGTTAAAGCAGTCAAAGGGTTAAATAAGCTATTTCTGTGGTTTCAAAGCTAAAAGTGTATTTCTTTGGCATAGACAAAATATTTTCGAGATGCAATGATTTCCATAGGTACTCCCTAATTTGCATAAATCAAATAGGGTGGCCAACATACCTACAAAAGACATTTTCTGTCATATACCACGTATTAAACCTTTGAGCGCCTATTTTTGTCAACTTTTAAAATGTACTACAGTAATTTTTTCTGCTATTGCCAAAATTTTGATAAAAACTGTACCTGATGAAAAATGATATTCATTTGGTTCAAAATTATAAAAAAGTACAGAAAAGTTAACAAAAATTGGTAAAAATATTGCATTAAATTTTGATGTAAAAATTACAGCAGTCAAAGAGTTAAACAAGCTTTTTCCGTGATTTCAAAGTAAAAGTGTATTTCTTTTGCATTGATAAACGATTTTTGGCTTGCAATGATTTGCGTTTGAACTTTGTTAATTTGCATGAATCCAAGAGGGCGGCCAAAGTACCTACAAAAGACATTTTTTGTCATATATCACGTATTAAACAATCTATTTCAGCCGTTTTGAAGTTTAAATATATTATCCCTTGCCAAATGTCCTGAATTTTGTCTCGGCAGCTCCTCCTTGCAGGTGATGAGTCGCCAGGGCAAAGTGCTATCTATCAAATAACACTCTCTACTCATGTCTTTTGGAAGAAAAAACGGGCCGCCAATGGGTGACCTTTTAATTATAACCGTAACTACCAAGTATTCATCAAATTATTGATCCATAATACGCAGCACAAAATGTGTGCCTTACAATACTCAGTCTGCTAATAACTGTAAATTACAATAATTGTGCCACCTATTGGTGGTCTTTTAATACAACAAATAAATGAACTCCAGAAAAATCTTTGTAACATTTTATGAAGATTCTCCCCATCTTGTGGGGTCCCAAATCCAGAGCATCACGCGAAACAAAAGTGAAGAGAATGAACAAACAAAGTTTGGAATTTGGCTACAGGCCATCTGAGGTGGTGTGGGGAGGAGGCGGGTGATGTTAAAACTGACCAAGGGTAGAGCCGAAAAATGGCGATGTTGTCTGGCGGGCGTCCTCGTCCAAAAGAGGACAGGACTGGGAGAACTGTGACCTCTGCCACAGATGGCGCTGTAGGGTAACATTTGCATAGATAAAATTCCTTACAGTGTAACTTCTTTTATCCCTTGCAAATGTCCTGAATTTTGTCCCGGCAGCTCCTCCTTGCAGGTGATGAGCCGCCTGGGCAAAATGCTATCTATCAAATAACACTCTCTACTCATGTCTTTTGGAAGAAAAACGGGCTGCCCAATGGGTGACCTTTTAATTATAAACCGTAACTACCAAGTTATTCATCAAATTGTTGATCCATAATACGCAGCACAAAATGTGTGCCTTACAATACTCAGTCTGCTAATAACTGTAAATTACAATAATTGTGCCACCTATTGGTGGTCTTTTAACAATACAACAAATAAATGAACTCCAGAAAAATCTTTGTAACATTTTATGAAGATTCTTCCCATCTTGTGGGGTCCCAAATCCGCCACGAGACACATCTTGTGTCGGCCCCACAAGATAAAAACCCCATGCCTGACACATGTGAAAAAATGTGTTACTAATAAAAATACTAGGTAACACACACAAAATACACGCAGAACCCTGATGCTTGAATGTGCTGCAGCCCCTGCGAACAGCCACCCTACAAACTCAAGGTCTATGTTTGATAGCTAGCTGAATGATTTTGAGCATTTGCCCAAAGGCCTGGTGCACGCGTGTAGGACTTAAAGGCATTTGACTTCCAGCGACCCAGACACCTGATTTGATTGTCTGAGAGGCCTGCCATGGATGCAGTGGTAGCTGCACCAATACGAAAACTGTGTGTTTTATAAAACTTAGGATCTAGGCCACATAAATGAAGGCAACCGTTGAGCTTTTCTGTGAACAACTGAACAGGTATGGGGCTCAAAGTTTGCTGACAAAACAGCGGGCCTGGCCCTTGGCCTCGTCTACAAATGTAATTGTACAGTGTTGTCACTGGACAGTAATTTGATGGTTGCATGACTAGGATAACAATCTTGTGGCCGGGACCACCTCGTGAATGCTTGTATGATGTAAATGCCACCTCCATACTAGAAATTATGCCCTTTGTGGCCGTAAAAGAGACTGCTTCCAGTGGAAGTATGTGATGGCTGCAGTCTTCTGTTGTGAATGTTATTTCGCTGATACGAGTGCAGGCATAAAACGCAAACAAAAACATGGCTCTGAAAAGTAAAACACTGTAATTACTGCCTAATAGCTTGTCAAGTGCACCCACAAGCTTATGTAGGATTGGAAGGGTAATGGGATGCCGAGAGTCCACAACTGGTGACTGCTTCTTGTAGGACTCCCATAGCTTGTGTATTAAGAAGCTGTCTGATGGACTTTTTAAATTCAGAAGCTTGTGAACGTAGCTGATGACAGGTATATAGGTTGCAACTGTCGTGAATGACATGCCCTTCATTTGCAGGTGGGAAATAAACATGGCTAATATTTCCTTGGAAATAGGCAAGGCTAATGTGAATGAAAATTGAAAAATGCCGTCCACGCTCTGGCATAGACTATTTTTGTGGCAGGAGACCATAACTGATCTAACAATTTGTGAAGGTTATGGAGGTCTGAGACCGCAGGTGTTGAGGAATGTCCGTTGCCATCAAAACCATACCCGGTGGAGCCTGTGACCAGAACTTGAAACCTGTAAATAGTCCATTTGACACTCCTATACCTCCAATAGTGAACCTAGAAATGTTCTTTCCTATGAAGTTTTTTTGCTGATTTGCATTCATTTGGGTACCTGAAACAATTTTAGCTTGGTTGCCCAAAAATTAATGTTGGGCAATTCTCGTAATTTGCATAATCCAATATGGCCGCCGGATTTTCACTAAAATTTAACTTTTGACCTAAAATGTTCTTTCCTATGAAGTTTTTTTGGTGACTTGCATTCATATGGGTACCTGAAACAATTTTAGCTTGGTTGCCCAAAAATTAATGTTGGGCAACTCTTGTAATTTGCATAATCCAAGATGGCCGCCAAATCATCTCTAAAATTTTACTGTTGACATAGGAATGTTCTTTCTTGGGAGGTTTTTGGTTGACTTTCATTCAATTTTAGATTGGTTGCCGAAAACAAAATTGTTTAGCAACTCTCATAATTTGCATAATCCAAGATGGCCGCCAAATCATTTCTTAAATTTAAGTATTGACAACACAATTTCCTTCTTATGAAGATTTTTTGATGATCTGCATTCACTTGGGTACCTGAAACAAATTTAGATAGGTTGCCCAAAATTAATGCTAGGCAACTCTCATAATTCGCATAATCCAAGATGGCGACTGAAGGTCATCTCTAAAATTTAACTTTTGACCTTGAAATTTTCTTTCCTAGGAGGTTTTGGTAGATTTTCATTTATTTGAGTGGTTGAAACAATTTTAGCTTGGTTGCACAAAAAATAGTGTTTGCAACTCTCATAATTTACATAATCCAAGATGGCCACCAAAATCATTTCTAAAATTTAACTTTTGACCAACAAAATATATGTACTTTCTTGTGAAGATTTTTGCCGCTTTGCATTCACGTGGATTCTTGAAAGAATTTCAGCTCGGTTGCCCAAAATTTATGTCGTTAACTCTCGTAATTTGCATAATCAAAATGATATGATATGTAATGGCTCTCTTCTAGTGTATTCATATGTGTAGTAACCATTTCTGATGTTATTTTGGTAGTCAAAGGTCAAATCCACAGGTTAAAGGACAGATGAAGGTTAAATTTGACTTTTGGCTCGACAGCAGTTGGAAACAACAACTTGAACATTCATGATTCACTTTCTTCTGACTTTCTTTATGTGAAAACTGTTTTACATGTCACAAGAACTCAATCTTAAAATTAAAAACGTGTAAAATAACACAATAAAACAATAAATGTTATTGTTGGGAATGAATTTTTAAATATTGTATGCTCTTACTCACAATCGGGATCAGAAGACCATCTCCCATTAGTATGGCCTTAACCATCTTCTTCGGCATCCTCATCATTCTCTTCTTCAACATCATGGCCCATATTATCCACATGGTCATCGTCACTAGCCTCCCTTATATCCTCTATGCCAACATCCTCCTCATCTGTTGCTTGAAAAAGTCGTCCTTTTGTGTATGGATTGTAATGTTGCAGCCACGTACACAAGAGTAGCTACAGTATGATGTGCATGACAAGTGTTCTTTGTGGCAGTCACATGCCTGGGCTGTGGTTTACATTGACACTGGATCAATTAACCCAGGCAAGGCTGGTTTATCTGTAGCAATGACAGGAACAGTAATACTGTCGTACACTTCCCATCCAAATTGGGATATAAGCTGACCCTTCTTTTGAAGCTTGCATG
Organism: Ptychodera flava; assembly: GCF_041260155.1. Classification (NCBI taxonomy): domain Eukaryota; kingdom Metazoa; phylum Hemichordata; class Enteropneusta; family Ptychoderidae; genus Ptychodera; species Ptychodera flava. The sequence goes on along the minus strand of NW_027248279.1, from coordinate 2,735,152 downwards.
ATGGCCTGCTGCTTTCCCCAACATACTTGTAAATGGACCTTCAGCATGTGCTGCAGCAGTTTTGCCATTGTTGGACGAAACGCCATCATTTTAGGGCCTTTCTCCTCTTTGGTGAACAACCAGTCATGGACATTACGCTTAATATTTGACCTAGTACCTGTTGGAGATGTGTGCATTTCATGTCATAGAGGCTAGGCCAGACCTTGTCTGTCAGCATTATGCAGGTTACTGGAATGCTATCTCTGCTGATCAGTTTGATGAGCAGATCGGGCAAGAAGCTCTCATGGGTATGACACTCTTTGTTGAAATTGTATATGAGTGGATTGAAGGCTTCCCTATCACTACATATGTATCAGACTGGGTGGACCATGTGTACTCTTCATATGCACCACGCCAAAAGTTTCAGAAACAGCACAAAGAGGAGTTGAAGCAAAGGATCGACTGCCCTCATCTACACCATCCTGTTACCGGCCAAATTGCGCCTGCTGTTGTAAATGTTGTGGCTCGATTGTGATCGGTGGGAAATAAAGAAGAAAAAGTACATAGCCAGTCTTCCTGATGGGTTTTACAATCTTATCAGTAGCCCCATCAAGAGACAATGTCTGTTGTAAATAAAAAATGACGAATATTAACGTCAGGCTTGTAGTTGACCTTGAGAACATTTTCTCCGATTATTAGTGAACTCAGTCAGCAGAGGCAGATGATGCTTGAGCCTCCACTTACCTTTGTACCGTGTGCTGTGCCTTCATCACTCATGGATGAACATGGATATTGTTATTGTTGATGTTTCACAACAGTTCTACCACATTTTATGGCCGACAATGGGGCAGTCTCTCAGATCTAATCACATCTATCCAGGGCCATATTAGTCAATGCCCAACCACCACTGAGAAGTATGTTAAGTACGTTCGGATGGCAGAATCCTAGATATCAATGCAATCTGTACTAACTTCGGACCAAATGTCTGCAACTCCGTGGCATACATGTCCTCAGAGAGTATGACACAAACTCATATCCAAAGGCAAATGCAAGATTAGTGCAACAAAAACTTTGCTGGCAAGAAACTACCCAGATTTGGTTGATGTTCTGGTTGCGGTAAGCACCACAGAGGCTGGTTTGCTAGAGACAGCAGAACCCTTCTTTTTTGGAATATATAGTCAGCAGCAAGGACTTTTAGGCTGTTTACTAAAGAGAAGAAAGGCCCTGAAATGATCTTGCTTATTCTTCCAATAATGGCAAACGTGCTTCAGCACATGTCGAGGGTCATTTACAAGTAAATGTTGTGGAAAGCAGCAGGCCATCAAGCTCCATAAGAAGAGTCAGCTTATATCCCAAAATTTGGATGGGAATCGTAGGACAGTATTACTGTTCCTGTCATTGCTAAGGATAACCCAGCACTGCCTGGGTTAATTGATCAAGTGCCAATGTAAGGCACAGGCTAAGAAGTGTGTGACTGCCACAAAGAACATTTGTCATGCACATCATACTGTAACTGCTCTTGTGATTGCTGCAACAATCCATACACAAACAGAAGAGTTGTTCATGCAACAGATGAGTTAGATATAATTGGCATAGAGGATATTAGGGAGGCTAGTGACGATGACCATGAGGATAATATGAGCCATGGTGTTGAAGAAGAGTATTATGAGGATGCCGAAGAAGATGGTTAAGGATGTACGAGCGGTACGCGCGCGTGGAATTTGTCACTTCCCATAGGATTACATTGAAATTTGCTGGAAAATCAATTTCTACTATTGTCATTTTCATGAAAATTTGCACAAAGCTCAGTCTAGAGAAATAAATAATAGTGATCAAATAAAATGATATGGTCACCGCGCTAACTTTTGAGATAAACAGCATTGAATTATTTCGTCCATAGAAAATGCATTGGTGAAAAAATGCTGACTCAGCATTTTTTCTCCTAAATGGCAAAATCAGAGTCTTGTATCTCAAAAACGAGCGCGGTGACCCCTATATTTTATCACACATTTTGATAATACTTACAAAGGAGAATCCAAAAATCGACAATTTAGAGAAATGACATTACTTTTAATTTTACCGATCGTACATCCTTAAGGCCATACTAATGGGAGATGGTCTTCTGATCCCGATTATGAGTAAGAGCATACAAATATTTAAAAATTCATTCCCAACAATAACATTTATTGTAAACGTTTTTAATTTTGAGATTCAGTTTTTGTGACATGTAAAACAGTTTTCACATAAAGAAAATCAGAAGAAAGTGAATCATGAATGTTCATGAAGATTTTATTTCCAATTGTGGTCAAGGAAAAAGTCAAATCTAACCTTGACCTGACCTTTAGCTTGTGAAATGGACATTTGGCTAACACAATAACATCAGAAATGGTTACTACACATATAAAATACCCTAGAAGAGAGGCATTACACATCATATCAGGACATGACTGCCAAAAGTGAACTTTTAGAGGTGACCTTAAGCGGCCATCTTGGATTATGCAAATTACAAGAATTGGCTAGCATTAACTTTTGAGCAACCAAGCCAAAGTTGTTTGAGTTACCAAAATAAATGCAACTCAACAAAAATCCTCATAGCAAAGAATATTACATGGTTAAAAAAGTTAAATTGAAGAGATAATTTTTGCGGCCGCCATCTTGGATTATGCTAATTATGAGAGTTAGCCGATATTGATTTTTAGGCAACCAAGAGGAAATTGTTTCAACTATCCAAATGAATGTATGTCAAGAAAAACTTCACAGAAAAGAACATTTTAAGGTCAAAAGTTAAATTTTAGAGATGATTTGGCGACCATCTTGGATTATGCAAATTACAAAGTTGCACACCATTAATTTTTTGGCAACTAATCAAAAGTTGTTTCAGGTACCCATATGAATGCAAGGTACCAAAGAATCAATCAACAAAAAAACTTCATAGAAAGAACATTTTAGGTCAAAAGTTAAATTTTAGTGAAATCCGGCGGCCATATTTGATATGCAAATTACGAGAATTGCCAACATTAATTTTTGGGCAACCAAGCTAAAATTGTTTCAGGTACCCAAATGAATGCAAATCAGCAAAAAAACTTCATAGGAAAGAACATTTCTAGGTTCATGAAATTTCAAATCGACTAAACCGTGATAAACAATCAGCAAGAGTGTTATCCTTGCCAGGAAGGTGTTTTGCTCGAAACATAATGTTGTACCTTAGACATGTCAACACAAGCCTGCGTACCAATTCCATGATAGTATTGTCCTTTGAGGACAGCCGGTTAATGATTTCTGCGACTGCAATGTTATCTGTCATGAACCAAATTTCCTGGTTTGCCATGCTGTACCCCAAAGCTCCACAGCAACAACAATCGGGTACAATTCAAGGTAGGTGATGTTAAGAGATTTCCACTTGTGTGGCCATTCCCCATAAAACCAGTGATTCTGGAATACCCCACCAAAACCTTGTGATGCAGCAGCATCAGTGTGCAACTGCTGGGATGGATTACCAGGGGAACTGTGGCTAATGAAGAATGATTTGCCATTAAAGCTACCAAGGAATGTTTGCCATACCAACAGTATGGTGAAAGGGTTTTTTGAGACCCAGTGTTAAGTTGATGAGGCGTTGAAGGAATGCCCTACCTGGTGAAACAACACAACATGCATAACTTAAGGTACCTATCAAGGATTGCAATTCCCTTAGGGTGGCGCTAGACCTGCCTAAAAATTGCTCCACCAGTTCCTTGCATTTATAAAGCTTGTCAAAGGGTAACCTGGCTTCCATTCTGACTGTATCTAACTCAATCCTGCAAAACATAATGTCGTCGAAGGCCCTGCTGATTTTTTTCCTCTGCAATTGGTACGCCTATTTTTGCACAAATGGCTATAAAGTTGCGAAGGTCTTTAAGGCACGATTTTCTACTGTGGTTGCAGAACAAAAAGTCGTCAAGGATGTGTAGAACCGCTGCTGCCCTAAGTTTGTGAGTAGCAACCCATTCTAGTGACGTACTGAACGCCTCAAAAATTCTACATGATGTGGCACAACCCATGGGCAGGCATTTATCAAAAAAGAAATTACCATCCCATTGAAAGCCTAGTAAAGGGTACTCCCCGGGCCTGATGGGAATCAACCGGAAGGCTGACTTGATATCAGTTTTTGCCAAATAACACCCTTGACCCATTGACAGAATTGCCTCAATAGCATGCTCGACTCTAGCATAATGAACACTTGTTAGCACTGATGGGATACCATCATTCACAGATTCCCCTTCAGGGTATGATAAATGCTGAATTAACCTGAATTCGCCTGGCACTTTTTTTGGCACCAACCCAAGTGGGGAAACCCAAAATGGATCAAAAGGGGGTTTGAGAAAAGGTCTCGCAATTCTGCCTGCTGCCAATTCTTTGTCCAATTTCTGCTATACCAAAGCGGGATGTGATATGGCTGAAACAAGATTGTAACAGGTTGTCGTCCTGATTTCTCCAACAAACTCAATTGAAAAACCAAACGTGAAACCATGTATCTTGACAAATACGATGCCAAGTCATTAGGATAGCCCTGTAAAAAACCTGCGAATGAGCTAACTTTTATTGGCGTTGGTAGCTTGCTGGCTGGGAAAGGGGGTGTGCTGTTTGGCAGGTTGTCCTGCATTTGCTTTGGACAAAGCTGTTTGTGATTGCCCTGGCTTGGTGGCCCTGCACCTAGTGACTGGATGTGCCCCGCCACATTTGGAACATTTGTGTTCATATGAACACCCTGTACATGTTTTTCCTGCACTGAAATTCCAGCAGACACACTTTGTGAGGCTTCCACGAAAAAGCTGCCTATTGTGCTTGTGAAAACTCTGCACTTTCTTTAATGGGAGTACGGGCCCGTAGGAATAACTCAATGTGAATCTGGTCCCATGGTAAAGGGGTGGACTGTTTCATCAAACGGAAATTAACATCGTAAAACCTCCAATTACCTCCTGAAGCTGCCAAATACGAATAACTTCCAAGTATTCATCAGAGCGGGGGCCTCATGAGGGAATTTGGAAGTATACACAGCTGCAAAAACCTGAAAAGCTGAAATCCATTTGTCAATAGAATTGATGGGGATATGTTTTTCAGTGGGAACCAACTGAAAGGATGGAGTGTCACTGTCACCTGGATTTTGGACACATAATGTATACTGCTCCTGCTTGGTTTTAGATAGCAGGGCGCTGAACTCGATGCACCAGACCAAATTTTTTGCTTAACTTTGTCAGAAAGGGTTGCACCAAGTGGCACAGACAAGCTAGTGAAGTGACTGACTCCAACACCCGTCGGTTGACCCCCAGTGCCATCAGGGGGCTGTGCAATGCCACCTACAACACTGTTGACTGTGTTCTGCACAGGTTGTACAATATTATTTGGCCTTGCATCATTGCCCAACCCACTGTTACCTGTGATAGAGGTCAAAGAACCCTGTACTGCATTAAGTACTTGCTGTTCACTTGTTGTTTGCGACATATTTTGCGTTGGAAGGAACTCCCATCAGCTTGTCGGCTACAGTATTCAGTGCTTGTATAGTGTTCTGCAATGTTACCTGTAATGCTACCGTGTTGTTAGGTGTTTGCCCTGTTGATGTTGATGTTCTCTGTTGCCTTGTCACTCTATTACTGGCTGCTGTAGCCACTGCTGCTGACGATGTTCCCCGTTGCTTTGTAGCCCTAGTACTGGCTGCTGTAGCTGTTAGACTTGCTCTTTTACTTGTGGTACTGGAGCTAGCTGCCTTCTTATAGGTTATCTTTTTTGCCTGAGCCATGCCTATGAGCTAAGAAAATGAAAACTAGGTAGAAACAGGAAATTGTCTGAGTTCCACTTAAGGGGTAATAATACCCGTTAGTTCAAAACTTTCGACAGCTGGGCTATTGCAAATCTAAGGCAAAAAACTGAAATTGCCCGTTCCCTCCATTGGACATATGCACGACTACAGGTAATGAGGCAAAAGAAAAGCTGTGGTTGAGTGGCAGCAAGATCCACGGCATGGAGAATCCACTCAGGGACGCTGCCCTGAAAATACATCCACCCCTTCCGCAGCCAAAATGTCAAAGTTGCATGCCCAGCCGATCCCAACAATGAACGGGAAAAATACAAGCTGAAAAACACAGCTGAATCCAACAATGTGGAAAAATAAGACAGCGCTACAAGAGCAGCTGACATTCCACCGAAGTGGAAAATAAACAAGCTGTAAAAACAGCAACACCCGACATGGGGACCTGTAATGGGCTGTAAGCACCGCAGTAAAACAAGCCGCGTGGGGAGTGGTATGTAACAAGATTCACACACGATTCCCATGCCCTGGTCTGATGCCACTCTGTCGACATTCCGACCACAGCTATACTACAAAAAAATATAATGATCGAAGGCATGGCGACGTACTATGCCAATGCTCGACAAGCGCGAAGTAGAGCACCTCGTACACTACGATAGTACCGGCGAATGCCCAGCTCGTTAAGGTGTACCCCATCCCTGTGGAATACTGGTAGCGATGACCGCCATAACCCGACATGTGACCAAAAAAACAAAGGGATTTCCCGCCAAAGACTCCCTCAATTGTTTGTTCAGCGCGTCTGCACGTGCATTGAAGTCCCGGTTGTTTTCCGGACATCGGGTACGATGCAAAACCTGGCTAACAATTACAACTCGAACGCTGAAATGCCGATGGAGATTCTGCTCGAATAAAATAATCCTCTGAGCAATAGCCTCGGGTGAACTATACACACTGCAGAGATCGTTTGTACCGATGTCTAAAAAATACTATATCCTGCGATACGTCTCTCATGTACGACGTACTCAGAGAACCGTAGGTACCTCCGCTGATACCCCTCACAAAGACACGCACTTCGGACAAACAGAAATTACTGAGTGAGTTTCTGCGCGTATATTCCCCTAGACGGCGTATGAAAGAATGTCCAAGAAGTAGTACACGGATAGGGGACATGGTGTCTTGTGAAACAAAAAGGGATTATATAAATACCGTGTGTGATGTTAAAACTGACCAAGGGTAGAGCCGAAAAATGGCGATGTTGTCTGGCGGGCGTCCTCGTGCAAAAGAGGACAGGACTGGGAGAACTGTTACCTCTGCCACAGATGGCGCTGTAGGGTAACATTTGCATTCCTTACAGTGTAACTTCTTTTCTTGAGCATGAAGTACATGTGTAACACCCTTAGCGGTTCAATGTTTTTAAAAGACACTTTGATAACATTCACAAATTAAATATGGCTACCTAATTAATACCCAGATAGCTTCTAATATAAATAGGGTTCTGGTAGAGTTTTTAGCAATAGGAGTATCAAGAAAAAAACTGTTAAGAAGGCACTGCACCCAACAAAGCGTATTGTGCTCAAAAATTACAAATATTCATCTAATTATGATTAACTTGTTAACCCAAGATTGAAAATTGGTCAGGTCCACCTTTCAGCTTGGCAAGCAGTAGTAAGTTGCTTGATATAGAAGTGTTAATGTATACAAATGTATGCAAATCACCCGATTTCCTGCTTCCCTTTTATCCCAATTTCAAGATTTCCAAAGAATTTAACTCCAGTCTCGCCGGTCAATCTTTCTGGAATTTTCTTATCATGTTCTTTAAATGCTATATAACAAAACAAGTATTTTTTTGCCATAAAATTCTTACATTTTGAATAAGAGGCATTTTTATTTTGCTAATCATGATTTTAAGAACTTTTTTGAATGTCAGTCTTTCAACCCATGCCATATTAGAATGAGGATAGATAATAAAAAATAAAATTGTCGTTTTTTTATTCTACATATACTCTTGTTTCAAGTGAAGTATTACATTTTAGAAAGTAGTTTCTATGGGTTTCCTTGTCATCTTAGACAAGAAATATTCCTTTGAAAAAAAACTGTGTTGGCAACGTGCAGCTCCATCTTATGTCCTTGAACATTTATTTTTAAAAATGTGGAAAATATACTATAAATTTACTTACAATAAAGATCCATTTAAGATTAAAAGTTTATTTTACTAGGTGTTTATGATACCTGAATTTGTTAACATGCTCCATAAATATATTGTATTTTGAAAAGAGTGTTAGAGTGAATTTGGTAAAATTACATATCTGACTTCCGAACGGATTAAAATACGCATATGTTGATATGCTTTTACTATTGAGATGTAAGAAAGTCATGCAATTTTAATTATTTTGTGATTTTTCTATATATGACAACCGTTAATGATTGTTAGTCATCTAATATCTCTCTCTGAATATAACATTAGATTCATCTGTGTACGGCATTATTTGTGATTTTTATAGATGTGGTATAATCTACAGTGTCAAAACATGTAATCTTCAATGTTTACAGTTTTAAAAAAAGTTGTGTACAAAATCTCTAGTTTTTAATTTAGACTGCGCCCCCTTCTTATGATCGAGTGCATCTTTGTACATCCCCCAAGGTGATAGGCAAGAAGTCATCACATATAACAGCAAAAATACAATAAAAATAAACGCAACAAAGATAATAAAAACGCATAAACAAAAAAATAATAATGTGATCAAAAATAACAAATGACATAATACAGACGAATTGAAACTTAGCGCTGTTGCCAAAAAATGTCAGACTTTTAAAAACTTGATCAACACGAAAACTCACAAAAATTGTAAACTCCATGCTTAGCGAAGGTTTAACTTTAATTCAAACAACTCATCAGCCCAACATAATCCAACTGGTTTTTTTAGCTTTCTTGTGTTTATTGTAATTTTGCTGTTACGTGTGATAACTTCTTGCCTATCATCTAGGGGGATCTTATAAAGATGCACCCATCCATAAGAAAGGGGTTCAATCTAAATTAAAAACTTAAGATGTTGAACACGTCTATTTTTAAGAGTAAACATTACAGATTACATTTTTTGACACTGTACAGTGTTAAAACACCATACAAATTACAAAAATGCTGTACACAGATGAACCCAATGTTATATTCAGAAAGAGAATATATTATTTAGAAGACTAACAACCATTAGCAGTCGTCATATATAGAAAAATCAAAATTCTATAAATAAATGTCCAAGGCCAACAGTTTCTTCTCGATAGATTCCTAGTGCTAAAACCTATATCAAACTTTTATTTATATTAGAAGCTATTAAGAAATGGGCATTAATATGGCAGCCATATTTAATTTATGCAAATTATCAAAGGGCCCTTGTGAAAATTGAACCACTGAAAGTGTTTCTTCATGCACAAGAATAGCTTGTTTATGTGTGGTATATGACCGACAATGCCCTTTGTAGGAATGTTGGCCACCATATTGGATTTATGCAAATTAACAAAGTGCCAATGCAAATCATTGCATCTCGAAAATCGTTTGTTCATGCCATAGAAATATACTTTTAACTTTGAAATCACTGAAATAGCTTGTTTAATACATGGTATATGACCGAAAATGTATTTTGTAGGAATGTTGGCCGCCATATTGGAATTATGCAAATTAATGAAGTGCCTTTATACCTCCAAAATGATTCCCCGAGTCAAATTACTAGTGTCAGACGTTGAAATCACTGAAATAGCTTGTTTAACATGTGATATATGGCCAATTTTGTCCGATTGTTAGCCGCCATATTTGATTTATGCAAATTAGGCATATTTCCCTAGGCGGATTCGAGTAAACTTTTAATATGTTGTTCTGGGTACCTCTCTAAAATGCATTCTGAAGAAAAAAATTCTGTTGCAATTTGTGGTGGGTCTAACCCTATTTTGACTGGACTATATTATTATTATTATTATTAGTGCTGATTTTGCTGCAATCAAATTCTCAAACAACATATTTGTAGTAGTGTAATTGCTTTTTTTTGTAGTTTGGAACTTATCAGGGAACAAGATGTCTTACATTAGTACGTAACCAGTACATAGGCATAGGGGTCATTTCAAATGATGACAACAGTCATTAATCCAATCACGTAGCTACGCGTTCGTGAAGGTGTCTAAAACATTGAGCTAATTTAACTTTTGTAAATAAGCATCGAGAACAGTTTGTGGATGTTGTAATCCGAACCAGGCCAGTCTCCGTGTTGGGAAAAGTCGGAATGAGGTCATGCATACATGTTTATATTTTAGGTCGATTTCCCTCTGCTTGTTATTTTACAAAAGAAGACTAGGTTAATATATCGCACTTTAGTAGGTGCTTCGACTAGATAGAAAGCTCTTTGAAAATGTGCTTTCTTAAATGGGGTCGTTCTTGTAGATATTTCTTTTATATGACCATTGGAATGCTACAAGTAAATTCAAATATGTTTCCTGGGACTATTGCCAAATTTAATGGACAAGAAGAGGCTCTGTATATATACACTTGCTTCTGTAATTTCTATATTTAATTTAGAGCACGTTAGGGTGGGGTCACGTGTCATATAAACGCCAGATGAGTTGCTGTATTCTGATTTACTAAGCAGACACAATGTCATACACTTTCTTGATAAAATAATGCAGCTTAATTTTCTTATTTTACAACTTCATTTACACAGGGAAATATGAAGTATAACTGTTTTCATTTGAACCATTTCTGGGCTTATAAGGCTTACCTTAATTGTTCCCTTTTTCGTTATTATGAAGAAGTAAGAGTGTGTAATATTTAATGAATAAATTTACATATTTTAGTTCTCTCAACATCACATCACATAAATAGCTACTTTTCAAGTGTCGCTTTGACAGTGCCAAAAAATATTGATGCTGTTAGATGTGATATGGTTCCTCATAACCATGATGTGAACGGAAACTCACTGGGTGAAAAGGGGAAGTAATTATATCCTTGTATGTTCTTCTCTGCATAAGGTTTAAGTTATTTATTGTCTTTTGCAACTATTGATTATACAACCTGATAGCCGAAAGAGGAAGAGGCACCAGTTGCATTATTTACTGTGAAATGCTGAAACATACAATAATGTATTCGCACTTTAACAAGTTGCTGAGGAAATTGTCAAAATACGGACAAAAATTACTGTAGGACGACGCTATATCGACCAAACCTCGAGTAATAACCCCTTCATCACACATGCATACTTCAGTTGTACCTATTTTCCATCGAAGAGACAAAATAGACCGAAGTCCAATCTTTCTTCCTCCTCATTATATTCAAAGTTGTTTGCTGAGGAGTGATGCCAACCATACCACTGGTTGATATTATCCAGCAGTTGGGCGATTCCACTTCACAGGAGGGGTTCAGAGCAAACAGATAAAATATTGTGATGTGAACACAGGTTTTCGCGATTTGAAGGACGCTTATTTTTAGGTTTAGTTCGACGGTATATGTCAATCTAGACCGGAGCCAGTAGTTTGAATTCTTTTCGTGATGTGAAAAATAACCTGAGTTCCTTACGAAAGTTATAAAGGCTATATAGAGTAAAAATCGATTTTGCGCAAGTGTGACAGTGTTCAATCGAGTTGCCGCGCAGCACAATAAGCAAGCAGCTCTACAGGCAACGGCATCTACGAATGCAATGGGGATAGTGTAGCCGTACGAGTTAATTCATCCCCAAGAAAAAATACTTGTCTTTAATTAGTCGCCCTATATGCCGAATTTACCAGGAAAGGAATATTTGAACTTGTTTATTTTAATGTGCTTATTTAAGTTCAGTTCATTTCAGTTCGATATAAATTTAATATCTTGCAAAAATAATGCCCCCTGTCAAACTCTGTTGATGGTACTGAAGTGTCTACCAATGCTAATCTTTAAAATGTAATGTAGAGTAAGGTAGAGAGTTCCATTATATAAACAACATAGAAAGAGGAGGTTTTTTAGTTGTCGAGTCTACAAGATTTTTATTTGCAAGTCGGTGATGCCTTTGACAGACAGTGATCCATTATTAAATCACAATCAATATTTTATGCAAAACCTTATACGTTTCTATCATATCGCCTCTTACACGACGAGTTTTCCAAGGTAGTTTTAACTATTTATCATTACATAATTCCATTTAGGATTAATATCATATACCGCTCAGCCCTTAGCGCCACCCGTTGAAATTAGAAATTTCCTTCCACTTGAGGATAGACATTCGACGCTTACAAGGTCAATTGTAGTATTTATTCATAATTATGAATGAGAAAGAATAAAAAAGAATTGATTGTTACTGGCTATATGCATTAGTAGTAAAAGGATGCGTTTACATTCGATTCATACGCCTTGTTTACCCTCTGATGAGAACAGTTCATACACGCTATGTCAGACCCAGCCAGGTATATATATTTTTGTTTCATATGTCAAACTGTTAGTCATAAATTGACAAGTTTTACCATGATAACAATCCATCGTGTTTAGTAAGGAACAAATCGGACTGCCATTATCGTTTGCAATAGCAAACGTACTGACAACCACTAACTGCAACCTGAAAGCCAGCGGTCCGCTTAATAAATAGCAATCTTTGCACATCTCAAAGACAATTGTTGTGCAAGGGATTTCTAGACTCCAATATCGATAGTAGACGAAACTACACGATGTGGTTCTACTTAATGTGGTTCACTACGGAAGTGCGTTTGTGCTACATTTGTAAGAAAAATATCGTAATTACGAGATTTAAATTCTCGTAATTACGAGTTATTGAATCACAATCTCGTAATTACGTGAATCCGAAATCTCGTAATTACGAGATTTTGATTCGCGATACCACCTTTCTTGTGATATCTCAGCTCAGCGAATAATGTTTGAGTGGGCTCCTTGGGGTTTTGTTTTATTGAACACTTCTGTTAGCGTCTACTTGAAGCAGGCTGCTCTTTTTTATGACACGTGATGAAAGAGAACGCAACACGCTTCTAAAGGACGAGTCCTACCATGCCGGCCATTTGACCACACCAGCAGTGCAACATGTGCAAAGTCAGTTAACAATCACAAACATTTTAAGAAGCGGGAACTTCATTGAGCAGTTGTTGAATGTTACCAAACGGAAACGTAAGATTTCCAATTGAACCGAATTACATGAGCATGCTTCATCGTAGACTGTTTTCACTGCCGCCATTGATAATATTAATAATAATAATATTAATTTCTTACACGCACTACACATACGTCTCAGTGCGATTTACACATTTTAAAAGAAACAAACAAATGCTAAAACCAGCCACAGCAATAGAAGAAAAAAAATGTCAAAATCTGTCAACACCTGTACCATTCTCGTACAATAAACAAAAGACGGTGATAAAAAATAAGAACAATTAATTGATAACAATAAAATAAAACAAAAGACGGTGATAAAAAACATTATGAAATCAGCAGAATAAATTAAAAAGTCCCAGTTAAAAATCCCAGTTAAAAAAGTCCCAGTTAAAAACCGTACAGAAGATGATCCTAAAAACTCAATCACAAATAGCACTGATTAAAAGATGATTTTTAAAAGACGTTTAAGGTAGCTAAATACCAAATCGTTCATTTTTCTGTCAAATTTTCAAAATTCTCTGAGAATACGCCTTGAAGTAAGACCAAGAATTGAGATGTGTCGCCAGTTCAAGATAAGGAATGGTTTCCGTGAAATTCACGATTTTTAAAAATCAAAACAAATGCACGTGGCTTTCCGGTTAAATCGGGGAGCTTTTGTAAACATTGAGGACACATTTGCATTGCTATTTGCATAATCCCCTTTGAGTGACACAACGGTGCGTGGCACTAGCTAATTTACATAATGACGTGCTGTGACTTCTCCAAACACAAGGATTACTTCCGTCTGTAAACAATAAACCGTAATTAAATGTTTGTCGAAGCCTAGTCCAATAAACAAGTATTCGTACAGTTCCAGACACAGTCCACACCAGACAGCAAGTCATTTTTGGCCCACGCGGTGGGCGTAGCCCACCTAAGTGGGCCATTGTCATAGGGTGGCGTTTGTTAGTCTGTATGTGTGTCTGTAATATGTATGTGTGTGTGTGTGTGTGTGTGTCTGTCTGTGTGTGTGTGTGTTATGGATTTGTTTCGTCGATATCTCTCAAACTCATTCATCAAATGTCATAAAATTAGGTACACAGAATCTTTAGGATGGAAGCTAGATCTGATTAGGTTTTGGGGGTTACTGGTTGCATAGTTCAGTAGAAATTAATATTTGAAGTAATATTTAGACTTATTTTTGCTCATTTTTGCTCATTTACATAGCAAGGGAGGATGCACTAAATTATGAGCAGTGGGCTACAAAACATTGAACAAAAAAAATAAATTTGAATAGTTAATTTGTTAAAAGTATTTTGTTTTTCTAAAGTTGTGCAAGCTATGATATTAAACGACAACAGTGATGCCAAAACACAAATACATCGTTTAGGAAGAAATCAAGATGCTATCATATTAGCTGATATGATATTGAGGCAAAGTATAGGCATTTAATAGGCATAAACTGTGCACCACTTGTTGCAAACCTATTGTATTCATATGAGGCTGAGTTGATGTAGTTTCTGCACAAAATTGGATGTAAAAGGATTGCCAAGCATTATAAAGTCATAAATGATCTAATAAATTTAAACAAACCTATAATACAGCAAATTATCTTGTGTATGTATACCTAGATGACTCAAAATCATAGAAACAACTGAAACTGTGGATCAGCAACTTGTATCAAAAATAAATAGAGGTTCAAGATTACCACATGTGTATTGTTACGGCCTGGAAATTATCTATCTGAAATAGTACCTTGATTATTGAACCTGTTATATTTTCTATGTGTAATATCGATATGGTTGAATATTTAACATGTACTTTTCCAGAAATTTATTTTGCCCTGATATTTATATTAAGTAGTAATTAATATGTGGATGCAATATTTCTGTGCATTAATTGAGAAATGTGAATGAAATGTATATGTATGGTTGTGTTCACTATAGAATCATGAATGTGAGTATAAACAAACGATTTTGTACATGTGGGTTCACAATTCCATATTCTGGCAGGTGAGGAAAATTGATTCAGGAGTATTGTCGTCTTAATTTCGCCAGTTTTCAGAACTTTTTAATCATTGACACACATATACCAAAAGTTGAATACTTCTTTTTGTTCTAATGTTTTCCTTTACATGGTGTAATGAAAGCACAATCATTAGGAGAGACTATTGTTCAGCAGGACAAAGATGTAATTTAAGGTATACAGCATCTTCTTCAAATAGCTGAAAAGTTGAAAAGAAAATGGAAGGAAGTGTAGGGATTAGGGAAAAGTGATTGCAAAAGAAGTCGATGAAGACTCAGTCTGCTAAAATCCTGTCATAGGTTATGTGCTCAACCCGGTGCTGGCAGTGTGGTCAATCTCAGTTCATTATTTTAGTATGTTTTTATAAGTAACAAATACAATGAGCAGCAGAAATACATCAAATGAATAAACTACTTAAAGTATAAGTAGGTACATCCTAAACAAAAGGAAAATATGAGTTAAAATATTAATGATATCATAACAGCATGTGCTTCATGGCAGTGCATTGTTCTAAGAGACCTCACTTAATGGGGTGTTGTAAAAATCTTCACCAATCGTAAAATGGACATTAGCACAAAAAAGGCAGTTTTGGTGAAAATCTTCTTCATAACATCTGATCAGACAGATGAAAATCTTCAATTTTTGTCTTATTGGGTGAATTTTTGCCATTTTAGGTCAAAATCTTCGTTTCTCAAAAGTTACTCATCTGATAGCTTTGATATTTGGTATACAGGCTCCGAGGGTTTACATTAATGTTATATATTGAAATGTTCAATTTTGTATTTTTGCAGCTAAATTTGCAATTTTTGGCCAGGCTTTCCTGAAATGAGCTATCAAAGATATCCACCTTTGTGTCACAAAAAGTTATTCTCAACATAACACGTACCTCTGTTGACTGTTAGGTCGCTTGCTTTTTCAAAACTGCCGGTCAGATGGCTTTAATATTGGGTATACAGGTCCCTAGGATGACTTTAGTGAGATAATTTCATACATTCAAGAAATACTTAGTTTTCCATAAATGTGTATAGTAGCTTCAGAGGGACATTGGCTCTATGTTTTTAGTAAGCAACTGGATGGAGTTTTTTGACCCGACAAGTCCTCCTGGAACCCCCCCCGATAACAAATGGTCCATACCTAATTGTACGCCCTAGAATTTTATGTAGTTTTGTAAATGAAGTGATAAAGATATAACTTATAAGTGCGTATGTCTTAAACACCCATGGTCACATCATAATCGGTATGGTGATTATGAACCCTCTCTGTGTAGTAAAGAATGGTGTAGCCCTACAACACGTGACTCAACTTTGCACTCGGCACGCATGTCATCATCACTGATGTTTCCTGATAGTCTGATCTCGGGCAGCTGATCTCTCGGTGCCCTTGAAAACGTGTGTGATCTCTAATTTTGGACCGACCAGAAGAGAAGCAATACAGTTTGTGCGGTGGTATTTGGAATCAAAGTCGTTCACTTGATGAGCAGGTAAGAAATTTCATGGTTTGCAAGCTGTCATATCTGAGTGATTGACCATGTTATTTGATCTTGTTGGTGACTTCATTCTTGACCGTGTGAATGAAATTTTCCCATTCTGACAATGATTAGGTCCGTTTCATTTACCAGGGTAAGCAAAGTACTCATGCGTCTTTGTAGTTATGATAGTTTTCAGCTAGCTTAATCAAATCACATAAACGAAGGTATCACTCTCAAATTTCAAAGTCCCCGTACGCATACAAGTTAAAACGTCATTGAACATAAACGAGTCGTCGGTACAACCCTGAACTGGCCTCACTGTGTATACTCTCTATACTACGTCCATGGTACAAGTGTGTTTTCATGAAGAGATCAGGTTGTTTATAGTTAAGGGTCAGAAACCAAACACTGCCGTGTGTCCGTTTGTCAGAACCAATGATCATGAATTTTCTTTTAAGTCCATTTCATGTTTCAAAGTTCATGCATCGATCACGTTATTTTGGTCATAATTGACCGTTCGCAACTCCCTCGCCGTGCTGTATTTATTGTCCTTGCAAATTGGGGTGGGTTGAGGTCGAAGCCATGTCTGCAGGAAGCCAAGCGGTACGCCAAGCTCTGATTGTCTCTACAGCCAAATCATAGAGCTTAGCAAATTGTACTGCTTTTCAAATTCATTATGCATGTATCCATTAATTCATGTTAAATTTATGTAAACTACGGAATCACCCAAAACGTCAGTTTGTTGTCGGGCCGGATGCCTACGGGGAACGATTTTGCTGTGGGCCCCTCAGTTCAAGTAGTTGCGTCGCGCCGGAGTGACACAACCTTGGACGTCAAAAAAGATTTTTTCACTCATGCTCCAAAGATAGCGGTTCAGCAGAATGGTCGTTAGGTTACACGAAATGAATGATAGCTCATAAATGTATCATGTGTGTGTATGTTTTCAAAACAGGCAACTCAGAAGATACTTCTCATTGCAGCAGGTTTGCCGCAAACGTAACGTGAGCGTTTTTAGTCGCGGGAATAATAATACCTTAAAAAGTCAAAATGAATCATTGAGTATGGAATTTTGTGAATATATTGACTTTTACAACAGACATAGTGAGCTGAACTGTACACTGAAGTGTACAGTACTTTGTAGGGAGGTAATGCAGATTAGAATAGAATATGATGATGGTGTATTTGGATGCGTGCACGCGTTGAACTTGAGTAGAAGAAATCGTACCGCTAAAATACAGATACTACTACCAAGAGAAACTGCTAAAATACAGGTACTGCCAAGTTCAGTCCAGTTGACGCATGTACACTGTAAAGTAACCGGTTCAAGAACTAGTAATTCTATGACACGAATCTACGTGTTTCCCAGTTCCTCAAAAGATATTAACAAACGGTTTCGTGTAAAGTAAGTGTTCATAGCATAAATGTAATACAAATTGTAAAATCTTGGTGAAATTTCAGTATCCTTGGGTGTATATTGATTCAGGTAATTCAGCATTTGATGTTTGATAATACAGGGATAATGAAAGCTATACTTACTGTAACTCTTTTGATTTTTTGCTTCATGTCTAGTCTCTTTGTTGTAACTTTTATTGAAAAGTTATCATAAATGTTAGATATGAACAATTCTTATTCTGATAACAATTTTTTTTACAAAGTGATGTTCAAGGTACATCTAAGAGAATCTATTCATGTCAAGCAGCCACATTTATTTTCCCACACATTTTGTGGGATATTGTGGGATGTTGGCCCATGCAGTATCTAGTATTGTCAAAAATCATTGTCTCTGAAATCACTCTTCGGATTGCTCTGAAACTTGGTATGCATGTTCCCACAGGTACTACTCACTGTGCTGCCACATTGAATAAGCCAAGTGTCATTGACACACTGTTTCAACAGATGAAATATGAATCAGCTGAATGTGTTCTGGTTTTACTATGGATTGTTTCTATCTACACTATATTAAGTCATACCTCGTTTCATTGTGATTACATTTATATATATTGATTCTGTATAAGTAGGTCATGTATCCAAGTGGGAATGTATGAAATACCTAAAACATTTGAGCGTAATTGTAAGCATTACGCATTGCATTTCTTACTTTGATTAACATTCAGAATGCACTGTACTAATATCATTGCACCTCCTTTTTTCCTCTTCACAGATTTCCACTGGGAGGATTACTATTACATGAAGATAAATTCAAATCGAAGAACCCATTCACAAACACAAATAAAAGTGAAATAAAGTTATTGTATACACTGAATCTCTGTTAGTGCATTTACTGAAATAAAAACATAGAGCATAATAATGACATACAACTTAAAACCATATACAAAAATATTTTTACCATATTTCAGAAGTATTTCCGTAGTACTTCAGCAACAAAATACTTTCCTGGTGAATTTTGCTCAGACCTTTTATGAAAACCAATGTTACATTTAATCTTGTGACACTATTCAACATATGTCACTTTTTATTCTTAACGCTTTTCATGAAAGTTTATCCTATACTCTCACAAACCCTCTTTTCCATGAGGAGTTTTTCTAATGACACACTTTGTTATTGAAACTATTCTCCCATTTCATGTTGCTTTTTTCAACTATTACCGCGTGGGCAACTTAAGTTTTACTTTGATTCTCAGTATGGTCAAGACATCGTGTCAACGACGATTTCTCAGCAGTGCGATGTTTTATCACTGACTCTTTGCTTAGGGTTGGTCGGAGGCTGCACACGCTGCTTTACAGTGGTTGACGTCTTTTTGGCAATGTTAGATGAACAATTACAGCGTTCATTCTAGGATTTAAAAACAACGGGCCACTGTGGGCCCCAACTCCTGTCCCAAGGAGGCCATTCTAGAAAATCGGGGGCCATCATCATCACACATGTAAAAACCTTGAATTTTCTGCAGAAAATACTATAGTCTATCAAGTCAAGAAAAGGGGAAAACTGGAGATCGGGCCGCCCCGTAACAACCAAGCCTACTGCAAAGTTGTCCCCTGTACGTAACAATAGCAAACCGTTTGGTTTGATTCAATTGTTTACGTAACTTATGTGATTAATTATTGATATGTCGGACTTGAACAACTGTGATTTTGACTGTGGAAACGATGATGATCAAAGCTTAGCGCACCGGTAGGATTTCTCCAAGAGTGGCCCTCGATTTGCACGCATCAACAATTACTCATACACTGATACAGCACGAGAGTGTAACCCGGTACGACCTAAATAAAGTGATCGGTACATCAGTTTTTAAACATAACTCGTATGTATTAGCAAATTTACGATCATTGGTTCTGGCCAAAGGGTTTTACACAGCTGTATTGTTCTATGCAAAGACCTGGCTACTCTGGAAAACGAGATGTGTCCGACCTACATGTAATGTATTGCTCTTCAAAACGATCATGGATGTATTCCTTGCAGTATTCAACGTTTGTAAAGACCTCTAAGTTGTCCCCGACTTCAAAGTGGTTCCCATCCTAAATGTCCGGTAAGATAGGGGATCAAACTCAAGTCTGACTACACCGACCGCATAATGGACGCATTTGTTGTCACATGGACGTTTCTGATGAAATTATCAGCAGCTATTTTAGTATTTAATACCTAAAGTTGGGGAAAATAAACGAAATAAGGGCGGAGCATAGATTAACAATGGGGAGGGCTAGTGACTATATCAATCATGACTTATCTATAAAATGAAGTCATATCGACATTTGAAGTTATTCTAATCGCTGCTCTTAAATACATACATGTAAACTGATATGAAATACAATTTGCAGCAGTGCTGTGGCGTATCAATCGCACTTGCAGGTCAAAAAATCATCGCCAAAAGCCAGCCCATAGACATTTTTGGTAGTTTACTTCGACCGGTACAGTAACACTGGTCGGTTCACGACCCATTGTCTACTTCTGCTAGCTACCTCGATAATATAAACATGTATTTTCAACCATTTTCCCGTGAGCCGACGTCCACGAACTCTGCAACGTTTCCCCTCTCGCGTAAAACGTATTGAATTCTTTTGATCTGTCAAAAGTTCAGAACCGAGCAGAAACAGTCGACGGCTCTTAAAAACGGCTGAAATTAGATGTTGCCACATTCAACATAATTAACGGAAGTAGGAGATGAGTCATAGGTAGTCAGAGATAAAGTAGGTACATATTCATTTATTCAAAGACTAAGCTATTTCATTATTTTGCGAAGTAAATTAAAAAACTGACTCATCTAATGCAAGAACGAGGTGGGACGTTGTATGCAAACGAGAACAAGTGTAGCGAAGTGTAGCGAAGCTAAATTAACACTACACTTGAAAGCGTAATGTGTTAGGAGTGTTGGTTTATATTTTATAAAGCATTCTGTAAAATTTGTACATCGAGTTTCTTTGATGTATTGTCAAAATAAAGCCAAGAATGGCGTACTTGATTGCTTGTCATGGAAGGATATGCCTGTGTAAAGCGGCCTATTGTCACAAACGCCCGCATTCTCCGTACAGAGATTCTAGCGCGGATAATTCTAAGCTAGCTAGAAGTTATTTTCGTATTCGTTTTCGTATTCGTTTTCGTATTCGTATTCGTATTCGTATTGGAGTCACTGACAGAAATTGTTATTTTTAGTCCAGGTTTCAGGTATGAAACGTGCAATATACGATATTTACTGAGGTTTAAATATTGTGATAATTTGATTCGTAATTTCATCTGCCAAATTTGGTTAAATTTACATAAATTTGCATTTGTAGATTTTAAAGAATTTGTTCACTTCATTTTATTTGAAAAAAAAAATACTTAAAATCGGTTGGGATCTGGTAAGGCAGCATCTTCGCTTGCCAATGTCTCTTGACCGGGCAGCTGGATGCACCCCGAAATCAGGTGGTCAGTGCCAAGTAATGGGACTCGTGAGAGCGGATGCAAAGGATTTTGCAATTGTTTTTCACTTTAGTCTACGTACACCCACGAGCGAATGTTTCTACAGCAGCTGAACACACATATCAAATAATTTACAGAAATTGGAATCACTTGCCCCGGATGCTCCGAAGTTTGTACTTGGTGACTTCAATCATTGTGACTTTAGCAAGAGTGCAAAAAATATCCACCAATATGTTTCGTGTCCTACTCGTTTTGATAAAATACTTGATAGATGTTATGGTACAGTTCCTGACGCATACAAATCTTTTGCGTTGCCCTCTCTTGGATCTTCAGATCATAATGTTGTAATGCTTGCCCTATCTATAAACCAGTCATTAAGCGGATTCGTAGAGTAACAAAAGCTGTGAAGAACTGGTCAGTAGACAGTATTTCTAGCTTACAGGCGTGTTTCGAATGTACTGACTGGGAGATGTTTTATCATTCTTGTATCGATTTTAATCAACTTGTCGATGTCATTTCTTCCTATATTTCATTTTGTGCGGATTCTGTTATTCCTACGAAAACTGTTAAAATTTTCCCCAATAACAAGCCATGGGTGACCAAAAAATTAAAGTCTATTCTCAACCAGAAGAAGAGAATCTTTTTTCAGGGTACATCAGGCGAGAAGCAGTTGATAAACAAAGAGGTCAAGAGAGCGATTAGGCAGGCAAAGTTAGATTATAAAAATAAAATTCAATCAAAGTTTCTTTCTGGTAACTTTCGATCTACTTGGCAAGGTATCAAGCATATGGCAGCAGTAAATAAGGTTACTCCTTCAGAGTCAAAAGTTACACTAAATAACTTAGACTCAGCGGCGCTGCCAAAGGTCCTGAACACATTTTTCACTCGTTTTGAAACAGAGGATTTTTCATCTCAAATCTCAAATCTAAAACAGTCATTATCTCCTGAGTTAGGGATGTCTATTGAGACAGAGAAAGTAGCTAAAACTTTAAAATCATTAAATGTGTACAAAAGTCCAGGTCCTGATTGTATTTGTGGTCGCACCTGAAGTTCTGTGCTGATCAGCTTAGTGTAGTCTTACAACACCTTTTCCAAGTTTCTCTTGATACAGTTAGTATTCCTGCCATATGGAAAAATTCTATAGTAGTACCAGTCCCAAAGAAAGCTAACCCTAAAGAACCCAATGATTTTCGACCTGTTGCTCTTACTTCCCTGGTAATGAAAACATTTGAGAAAATAATTAAGTCCATTATTCTGACAAAGGTTGGCAACAAACTAGACCCCCTACAATTTGCATATCGACCTGGAAGATGCTAAGCTTTTCATTCTCAATACACTGTACAAACACTTAGAAAAAACAGGTGCTCATGCAAGAATCCTTTTCGCAGATTTCTCCAGTGCTTTCAACACAATCCAACCCCACATCCTTGCAGAAAAACTCTTAAAATTTAATTTTAGCAATCAACTTGTACTTTGGATTATTGACTTTCTTACAAATAGATCACAAAGGGTGTTTGTCAATGGTATTTTGTCAAGTATCATTCAAACAAATACAGGTTCTCCTCAGGGTTGCGTTCTGTCTCCTCTGTTGTACATCCTTTATACTGACGATTGTAGAAGTACGCATGAAGGTAGCCATCTTGTTAAGTTTGCTGACGATAGTGCTCTGCTTACACTTCTACAGGGATCAGAATGTCATCATGGTCCCGCTCTTAGTGAGTTTGTTGAGTGGTGTGATAATTCGTATCTAGACTTAAATGTTAAGAAAACTAAGGAAATGATAATGATTTTAGGAGGCAAGAACGCAACCCTCCTACGTCCATTGTTCACGATCAAGAAGTCGAGATTGTTTCGAAGTATACATACCTTGGTTCAATATTTGACAACAAATTGAAATGGGATCATAACACCGATGCTATACTGAAGAAGGGGCAGCAAAGATTGTACTTTTTAAGGAAACTGCGTTCATTCATGGTTGATAGACAAATTTTATCTCTTTTTTATAAATCTTACATTGAAAGCGTTATCTCATTTTCATTCATTTGTTGGTATCAAAATCTGTCTGTTAAAAACAAAAACTTCACTGATAGAATTGTTTCACTTAGCTCAAAACTAATTGGTATACCCCAGAGAAGTCTTTCTACGTTTTATAATCAGCAAGTACTCAGGAAAGCCCGCTCAATTCTTTTGTCTAGTGATCATATTTTATCAGCAGAGTTCGACACACTTCCCTCTGGTCGGCGTTTTAGATACCCGGCTTGCAGGTCAAACCGGCGCAAGTTGTCATTCATTCCAACCGCTGTGCGGCTTTTAAATGATTCCTAAACTGTTTTTTGTATAGTCCTGCGTCTCCTCCATTTTGTAAATTTGTATTATATATTTTTGATGTTGTATTTGAGCCACGCTTTTTAATTGCCCGTGTTTGGGATAAATAAAGTTCTATTGAATTGAATTGAATTGAATTGAAAGGAGCTGCCCTGGACTGTACCATTGTTTTGCGGGGAGGGCAGAATTTTGTGAGGCGCTGCAAAACGGGTGACTGTTGAAAGCTATGATGAACGGGGGACTTGTCTAGGACAACCATCTGAATAAAAAAATGTGAAAATTGTTATATCCGGTCATCCTTTTGGACTCACTTTAGAATGATCATATCCATTTACAATTTGTATTTCAAGTATTCTACTTGATTTTGATATGACTCTACGTAGACCTGAAATAAATTATAATAACAATACAATACAATACTTTATAAAACTCAGGGAGTGCGGTAAGGCAAAAATTACAAAATTGCAAGTTACGACAAAGTTGTACGTGCTGCTACAGGGGAGAAAGTAACATAAATCAATGACAATAGGTAGTTTATCTTTCAGAGTAAAGATGTGAGCAGTATTATACATAAAACCGGACCGACCGATAATTCATGTATTACATTCAATCAGGGCTCAAAGTAGCGACCATTTTCAGTCGCATAGGCGACCAAATTTTATGAGATTGCGACTGAATTTTTTCAAGACATTTCTCCATACCGTATACGTGATCAAATACAACATATATTCGCTCAGTGTTCAGGGAGCATTGTCCTGAAAGGCCACGACCCCAAAATACGCATTGAATAAGCATAGCCGTTGAGCGGAGTTACTCAAGGTTTGAGCGCGTTCTCTCCTTGCACAGCGCTGCCAATGTGTCTGCTGATGTTATCTTGAATGATCTGTCAAAATATCCCATGAATTTAATGATAAATTTTACTACAATCCAATCAAGTATCAGAAGCAGTTTTAGTGCTGTCACATCATTTCAAATGAACCAATCATAATCCCAGCATAAAATGTCATCAAAATATAGCTGACAAGGAAAACAAGCAACCAGTAACTGCAACATGTTTCATGCGTTCACGTGCGTAATGAATATTTGCGTTAGTGGCATGTGACCGGCTAGACCATTTCCGGAAATCGTCCTTTGGAAAGCAGATCAAAGCATCGATTTCATCAAGCTTGGACTGGATTATCCTGTTTCATAAAGGTTTTTTTTTTTCAGCTAGATCTAAATAGCAAGCAACTTTGTGAAATATCATGGCAAATCTGCCGGGTAGCGACTGCAATTATGTAGAACCATAGAGGTAGTAGAGAACAGACCATGGATGGGACTGTGGCGATGACCTCAATGACCGAGCGAGTTCGATACACGCCACAAGTACCGCTGCGATATCACAGCTAGGATTAAATGCGCATATACGTTTGAGTTTTGTTCTCTTGCCTACAAAATATCTATCGAAAGTTGATAGTTGCTGCATTTCTATTCAGAGTTTTGTTGAAAAAAGGAGCTATCTACGGCTAGCGGCTTAATTGGTCCCCCAAAATAGTACTGCTGAAAGTTTTTGGAGTGACCTGCAGAACGGAGTTGTAGAGCGGGGTACTAAAACTGGATCGCACAGTAACAAATGACGGAAACCGATCGAGCCAGTTTGCGACAGCTACTAGACTAGCTGAAGTCTATTTATCATAGAATACAGGTATTTCTCGATATTTCGCGATACAAATTAATTTCCATGCATTCTGGTGTATCTTATCATAACGCAAGTTGATCAACATGTTCTGGCAATGACAGTTGACGCAAACGCAAGGAAAGAAAAAGAGATGGGCCGTACTGAAATAAAGACTCTGACAACAGCTCACACATTAATTAATCTTTAATAGGGAAACAAATGTACCGATCGGGACATAGGCCTATGATACCATTTTATTCATCTCGTTTTCTTTTATGACGCTTTCCCACATCATATGAGATGATATTTTCTTTGCGACAGCAGTCTAAATATAGCATGTCATCGACTTAGGGGCATGCGATAACGTTGAGCCCTGCATTCACTGTCGTTATGACGATCACTTTCTCAGAGATATCAGTTTAAAACAAAATTACCTTTTAAGTTTACAACTCGTCAAATTGGGCGGGTCAGCTAAATTTCCATTATCGATACTAATGATGTCAACAGAATGTTTAAGTTTGTTGTTGTGATAAAGTTAATACGAAAACGAATACGAATACGAATACGAAAATGATGTTGTTTAAAAAATCTTTCCTCCGAAGACTACTACTGGCCCACAGGCGCTAATAGCTTGGTAGTCTGCTAAATAGATCGATTTTCGGCTCGATCTATCGATCCCGTGGTCAGTATGCCCGCCACTGTAACCTAGTGAGTATTTTGGTTACAATGGCGCGCATATCGACTACGGGATCGATAGATCGAACCGAAAATCGATCTATTCAACAGACTACCCAGCTAAGGAGTGCCTGTGTACTGGCCGTTTGTTTTTAAAATCTCTCCTCTAATTATAGCAACGATATCTTTCAATCTAGGGCCTAAAAAGATTGGATCTTTTTCAACTTACATTCTCAAATATTGAAGTATTGATATATTGTCATGTAAAAAGCACTTTAAGTTCTGTAAAGACAGAACTTTTATATAATACGTACGAAATTTGGACTAAAAATAAAAATTCTGTCAGTGACTCCAATACGAATACGAATACGAAAACGAATACGAAAACGAATACGAAAATAACTTCAGCATCGTATCTCACGATTAGAGCGGCCAGTAAGACCCCCTAGCTAGGTTAGCTATAATCTCTGTACGGAGAATGAAACGCCCGGTCACCCCCCAGGCCTGGGTCACCGGAGGCTGTACGAGGAATCTCCAAGTCACTTCAATGCGCAGCCACGCGAACGCGTTGTGTTTGTTACATCGTACTGCAGCCAAGTCTCACCATTGTCTGATTGTAGGGGAGCAGCTGATGATCACGTATTTTCGTCGACTGGCGAAGTCCTCTCTTCCACGTAAGTATCAGCATGGAGGTACTACCTCCATAGTTTCAGTATGCTGCCGCTTTAGCTCTGCGTGGCACTGCTGGTGTGGCAGTGTGTGTAACTGCACAGTGGCTCGAGGTCATGTTTTGCCTTCCGACCCAAATACCTCGAGCGCGAGCTACTGTACTGCAGCTTATCTGTAACACAGGCGTTCTGTTGAGTGTTGTTTGTAAAAGTGTAGTTTAAGCTACGTTCGGACGTTCTGTTCTGTAGCCTTTTCTTCAAATGGTGATAAGGCTACGGAGGAGAACGTCGGAACGTAGCAGAAACTTCACAAACTATCCACTCAACAGAACGTCTGTGGTTTGTAAGCCTCAACACGTACAGCATCATAGTGAAAAATTGTGAGACTCGAGCGAGAAAATGACGCTTTCTCGCAATTAGTGAGAATCTGTTCTTATTCTCACCGCTGAATCATAAAATAATGTTTTTCTACCGTTATTCTTTCTTGCACCCTTATGTAAATTGTCGAATCCTTGGTATTCTATGCCATCTTCTGCAATCATATATGTATTTCTTACCCAGAATTACTAAAAATTTGCCAGTGAATGAATCATCTTTTGTTATAATTCCTACGATAACATTCTCTGGAAACAATGTTATTGAAAAATTACAATTTTTCAGCAAGAGCGGAATCAAATACCCGGTTTGGGTATGGAGCCGAGCAGAGCTGTGATGGGAGCCGTACGTGTTTACAAAAATCAGGGAAGGTGATTGCAATTGTGAAATTTACTGATACTTCACAGGCTGGAGATTACCATGATTCATTATGATAATTAAACCGCTGCGATTCCCCAGGGAAGGCAAAAATATCCCCATATTAAGAAAGATTCACAGACTGTTTTAAAAATTCTGAAAACATTTTTATACTCACTATTCTTCTCTATTCCAACTTTAAATGAGTTGGAAAATTATGCTTGATTAAGATTAAGATTAGTCATGCATATTTATTACCTGATGTCATATGAATTATTTATAGCTACTGAAACCCTGCAAGGTTCACAAGTCTGTAGGGAATGGCATTCACCCCACTATCTGAGCACCAGCCAACCACCTAGCCTGCCAGTCTGCGAAGTTCATTGCTTCAATTTATTCATTTTTGATATTTACATGCCCACTGGCACAGACTTGGAGAAAGTCTAAAAAGTGCAAAAATGTTGTCAGTTTTGTGTTGGAAAAAAATTGTTCCTTGTTCCTTTGGCAGCCTTGTGTACATACATGAAGAGTGCATTTGCTGAAATTCCAAAATTTAATTTCTTGTACACAAATGGCCTTATCACACTTATTCTAACCCTTCATAAATGAAAACAATATTATAGAAAAAATGGGAGAAGCCCTGACCATTATCATTAATGGCCAAGGGCAAGAGGAAAGTCCAAATTAACAAGGCTTGGCGAGCATGCTTATTTTGGCTTTCATGCAGTCTTGCCCAAGCCTATAGATAAATGTTAATGGTCGGAGCAGAGTCTGTTATTTCCATGATATTATCAACCTGCTGCGAGGGCACATAAACCCATGTATTCAGGCAACAATATCTTCATGGTTATAAATGCTGTATCACATTTAGTTACATACGTATATGCAGGACATTTTCAAACAATTTTACCATTATCGACCAGCATCAAAAGGATTTTAACAAAAGTCAAAATAGAAGTGTGCACATGTATATTTTACATCTATCGTTAAGTGTCTACTTAGATGTTAAAAACGTTGAAGGGCTTCACTTGCCCGGGTAACCATTAAAACCGGTCAGTAAATTATGTTCACCGACCCGCTAACTCCCCTGATGTTCCTTTTCAAATCAATTCACTGATTTGCACCCACATCAAGGCATGTAATAAGCATTGATGCACAGTCATGCCCACCCTAAAAATTGGCAAATCTGGAGATTTTGTAAAAAGTGTATAATTTGGCCCACAAGCACTTCATTTTGTTTTTGTGATTGATTATGATCGTTGTACAATTGACTATTTACATTTTTGCTGAAAAGTTTCAATGTTAGCATTATTATTCATATTCACGGACATAAAAACAAACCATGATTACTGTGTATTTGTGGCATGGTAATACATAATGAATGAGTGTATGATTTTACTAATCTTTTGACACTTGTATCCATGATTATAAAGTTGAGTATCCATTGTACAGACAGTGAGAAATAGGACTATCTGCATGATTCTAATTGTATTCATTGACATTTGTCTACAGCTGTTAGTATACCTCATGTAACCTGGTCGTAAAGCCTCAGAGGTATATGTATGTGGAACGTAGAAGGAACAAGAATCAAAAGATCGACAACTGATCTTTTACAAATCCTTCATCAGGTAAGATTTGTTTTAAATTTTTAGTCATTTTTTATTTTTAATTTCCTGCACATCTTGTTCATTATCAGTTAAGCTTTTCGCATGCTCGGTTATATTTGGCGGAGTTGTAGTTCTTTCTTCAACATCAACTCCCTTGACGCTCTGTACATAACTTATATAATACATGTAAGTATTTTAGAATATGTGTCTGTACTGTAGTGTGGTCTCCTTGGCAAAAAATCAACAGGACAAAATAGAGCAAGTGCAAATGAAATTCATGAAGTTCCTTTGTTTCAAACATAGCATCCTAACAGCTGAAATAATTATGAAGAATTCTGCTAGCGTTTTAACCTTTAACCTCTTTATCATCGAAGATTGTTTTTATATACTATATTTTTATATGAATATTTTAATAATATGTATGATTTTCCCCAATCATGTTCCGTGTTAATTTTGATGTTCCTCAGTAAACTACAAATACTAGAATTCGCACTGTGTTTTAGACTCACAGTATAAAACTCAATGTTTTTAGGTACTTGGCTCTTCAAAGATGTATGGCTACTTTGATGTGTGCATTTCCAACCCTGCCATTGACAACACTTTATCTTGTCAAAGTTTCAGATGCCTGGTCAGAATGTCATGCCTAAATTTGTACATATTTTTAATAGTTTCACATAGTTTGTTGTGTGTTGTTTATTGTTTTATTGTACTTCATGCATTCATATTTTTATGTATATTTTATGGAGCCTGTTAATGTGACTAGTTCTCGTTGGTCTTCCCTTGAAATAAATGTATAAATGAATTTATTGCTACTTGCTTGAATGCACGTCTTGACCTACATTATAGTTTTCTTTAAAAAGGTGCACAATCATCAGTGATTACAATGGGTTTGGTGCAAAGTTATACCAGTGATGAAAGGTTTAATTAAAATTACAGAAGTCATAAACAATCAAGTTTTCTTATCTTAATGAATATAAAAAGCCATGTTTTAGAATGAACTGATGTGTAAAGTAATGTCAGCAATTTGCAGGAGATAATATTTACATTACATCCTTGTTAATGTTTTCTTTTCACCCAGTCAGATTCAAGATCCCTTACTGAGGCAGTGCGTCCCATTGTCATTGGATACTGGTCTGACAACCTGGTGAAAACAACATGGTGAAAATACCATCCTCCATTGCAAAGCAAATACACAGTGTGTGGCTATGCAAACAGCCAACACTGAACAGAGATGGTGGTGTTGTCATCAATGCAGTGCAAAAACCCATGGAATTGAGGGAGTTTTTCATCAATATATTTACTTTCCTAAGGCAGTGGGTCCCTGCTGTGGCACAGGTTTGTACTTACATATATCCTGTTCAGTGTTTCCACTGGCTAAATTTACCACTAAGCCATTCTGGCTAATTGAGACCAACATTGACTAGCTAGAACTATAGCCATCCAAATTACATATAATTTCATCTGTGATTTTGGCCAACTGACAGTTGTATACTCAGGTCCTATCAGTTGCTACAGTAACAATATGACATTAAACTGGTCCCATAATCATTTCCATTCAAGGTAATACATTACCAGGTCCATGGGACATTTGTGATTTTCAAATTTAAGTAAGACCATCCTGAACCACAGATACATATAGTTAGTGGCAATGAAAATAAACAACTGTTTTTTATGGAACAAACTGCTTTCTTTATAACATTCACAACAAATTTTATTTCCCGTGTGCTTCACACTTATGTGACTTGCATTTTTGTAAATGTATCAAGACGTATCATAAGTATTGCATTATTTACAGGGTAACTTCAAGATGTTTCTACCTTTCTACCTTTCTACCCTTTCCCTTCTGCCTCAGTCATCAAGTGCTTTCAGTTCTCCAATCACAGAGTCGAATTTTTAAACCAACTGTTCACTTTGAGAAGGTGTACTGCAGGTAATTACATTTGTACACTAGGTGTAAACAGTCGCCTCTTTCTATTTGGTAGTCCAAACAATGAATGCTTTATTTCAAAATCAAACTGGGTGTATAGGAATAAATTGCGAGACTGGAGAGAGAAAGTGACGCTTTCCCGCAATTTGTGAGAATCTCTAGTCAATTCTCACAGCTACCCATGATAATTCAAAAGTTCTCACCGATGAATAGTGAGAAATGTACTCTTTGGTGAGACAATAGATTCTCACCAGTTAGAATAGAAATTCTCACTAAGCACTGTGAGAATGGTAATTTTTAAGGTGAGAATGAACCAGACTCTCCATTCATTGGTGAGAATCAGACTTGTTGTTCACTGGTGTGAAACAATCAGGTTAATTCTCACAAGTGAACAATGAGTCTGGTTGATTCTCACCAGTGAATGATTAGTCTGGTTGATTCTCGCTGTAAAAATTACCATTCTCACAGTGCTTGGTGAGAATTTCCATTCCCATCGGTGAGAATCTATTATCTCATCAAGGAGTGCATTTCTCAGTGCTCAATGGTGAGAATTAAACTATTCTCACCAATAGCAGTGAGAATGGCAATTAAGAGATTCTCACCAATTATGAGAAAGCGTCACTCTCGTTCCAGTCTCACAATTTTTTTCCTATAATGGCCACTTGATGTCTTACAGAAAAAAAAACTGATTCTTCTCTTATTCAAACACTAGCCATGGAAATTCAACAAACTATTCCTGTTACACTTTCATTTTTTTGTAACTAGTCCTACCCTGCAACTCTGCGGACAACCTGTGCAATTATCGTTTTTGCTTACTTGTAATCGAACACGACTTGGCATGCCGCAGTGTGCTGCTTGTTGTTCAGCATGGTAAACATTCAACTGGACAATATCCTGGACAATATCTTCATGCAAATATTATGACCAATGCCTATCCACAATACAGTGTTACTCAGTACTGGTACACATCATGGCAGAAGGTGACCCCTGCCTCCACAATTACATGTACACAGTATGGAAGATGACCAGGCCTACATGCACACGATATGGAATATGTCCCAGGGCTATCCTCAATCCAAATGCATTCACATGGTATGGAAGATGGCACAGACATATATCCAAAATACACATAATATATGCAATGGAAGATGACCTAGGCCAATCCACAATACACATACATGCACACAGTATGTACAAGTAAGATGACTCAGGCCTATGTAGAATACATAATGGGAGATGACCAATGTCTATCATCAATACAAACAGTCTGTACCCGTATCGTATTCAGGATAGGCCTGTATCATCTTCAATAATGTGTATCTGTATTTGTATTCAGGATAGGCCTGGGTCATCTTCAATAAAAACACTGTACCTGTATTTGTAATTGTATTCAGGATAGGCCTGTATCCATCTTCAATAATGTGTATCTGTATTTGTATTCAGGATAGGCCTGGGTCATCTTCAACAATTAATGTTTACCTGTATTGTATTGTATTGTATTCAGGATAGGCCTGGGTCATCTTCAATAATGTGTACCTGTATTTGTATTCAGGATAGGCCTGGGTCATCTTCAACAATGTTTACCTGTATTGTATTGTATTGTATTGTATTGTATTGTATTGTATTGTATTGTATTGTATTGTATTGCATTGTATTGTATTGTATTGTATTGTATTCAGGATAGGCCTGGGTCATCTTCAACAATGTTTACCTGTATTGTATTGTATTGTATTGTATTGTATTGTATTGTATTGTATTGTATTGTATTGTATTGTATTGTATTGTATTGTATTGTATTGTATTCAGGATAGGCCTGGGTCATCTTCAATAAAAACACTGTACCTGTATTTGTAATTGTATTCAGGATAGGCCTGGGTCATCTTCAATAAAAACACTGTACCTGTATTTGTAATTGTATTCAGGATAGGCTTGGATCATCTTCAATAAAAACACTGTACCTGTATTTGTAATTGTATTCAGGATAGGCCTGGGTCATCTTCAATAAAAACACTGTACCTGTATTTGTAATTGTATTCAGGATAGGCCTGGGTCATCTTCAATAATGTGTACCTGTATTTGTATTCTGGATTGCCCAGGATCATCTCATAGCGTGTACATGTTTTTGTTGATGGTTGACCGGGGTCACCTGCGATGCTGAGTAATTGTATTGTGGATAGACCTGGATCATCTTATTTAGAATGTTTACATGTGTGTAAAGCTTATCATCATTAGGGTTAAGGACATTATGAGTGTTTGCAATTCATTAACATCCCATCATCAAATGTATTTTAATCATTCCGGTTATCATTGTCATTTAAAGAGTTAGTAATCATGAGTCTATCTGTTTACAATTCAGGATCAGCAATGAATGCTGCAATGTCAAGGATGAGAAATACCTTGTCTTCACAAAGAGCAGTAAAGAACAAAGTGGAGGGCTTTGGATAGGACTTTGCCATGACATTTACAATGAAAGATGAATGGAAATGATCAAACAACAGGTAAGTTTTTTTCCTTTTCAGTCCTTACTCCTAAGTATATAGACACAAGTGGTTGTTGCAAAGATGTGCTGGAACTGGTATCTTGTAACTTGCACAAAGTGTTTTATATTAGTTGTCTTTATATAGCTAGCATGTTTACGATTACAAGAATACTAATTAGAAACACAGGTTCACTGGTACATTTCTGTATTTTAATTGACATTGCCAGCAGCAACTATGTAGGTGCATCAGCTTAACACTAATCCATCCAGATACTATACACAGCATACATGTTACAGCAATTCTCATTCTTAAACTGCGCAGGACATTGGTGAGCAAGAAGAAAACGGTGTGGTTGAGATGTCTACGTTAGAGAATATGCATATAGCGGAGAGAAAA
The DNA here is from genome assembly GCF_041260155.1 of Ptychodera flava. NCBI lineage: Eukaryota > Metazoa > Hemichordata > Enteropneusta > Ptychoderidae > Ptychodera > Ptychodera flava. Next base: position 2,701,487 of record NW_027248279.1, on the reverse strand, counting down.
ATTAATTTATTTGGTTTTTTACACAAGAATTCTTTGATATTTAACACACAAATAAACTAACTTTTGTGAAGAGAAATAGACCTTATTCTTAAATGGCGGACGAGATCTCGTTTAGCCCGAGAAAGGGCGTGAGTTGTGCTTTGGGGGCAACTTTACTTCCGGTTCGTGAATACTAGCATGGTTTACAAGTCATGCATGGCGTACGACAGTGATGAGCAGAACACAGCCGATCTTCCTAAAATTATGCTCGGAAACAGGACGGGTACATTAGTCAAAGCCGGATTTTGCATGGCAGCTAAGGAAACCGGCTTTTCTTTCTCAGAAAGCATGCAATGTACTGCATACTGCCTATGCTCGCTTTGTTCTGAGATTTTCGCCCTCTCGGCCATAAAAACGTCATTGAGCTGCCAAAAATATGATAGTTCAGTCGCGTGAATCTGTTTATATATTGATACATTATTTTATCAATCCAAAAACTCAACTACCTAACGCATCAAACAAGGGTCATGTCAGGTTCAGGCTTAGGACGTTCTCCAAAAGACATAATCGATTAGTGTCCCGAAATGATTTTCACCAGGTTTTAGAACAATAAATAACTGGTCATCAGTAAGTCTTCGCATACCAAATCGACAAGTAACTTCGTGGGATCACATCCTTTACTGTAAAGTTGTTTTTATATAAAAACAAATTTTCGAGATATGTACTCCGACCTACAAAATACTGAAACGGTGCCGGGAAGGCGTCTGAGCTGAAAGCATTTCTAAAGGATCGCAATATATATCTCTCTACGGTTCGATCCTGTCGACTGTTCCATGCAGGCTACGTACAAATATAGAAGGTAACAATCAAACTAGATTTTGAATGTAATAAAGGGAAAGCGGCTCCACGCATCGCCTACACTATTTTACGTTCTCTGTTTTCATGTTTGATCATAGACTTTTTTAAGGTCATGGTTTGATTTTGTGTGTGTTCGGCCATAGACCTTAAAGTCTATGGTTCGGCTATTGGTGTAGATATAAGCCATGGCGAGATGTAGCCGTAATCGGGCTGTCGAATGACAGTGTGATCATTTGACGCTACGTTTCGAAACCAAATATTTCTGTCCTACATAACAATCTATATATCGGGTATAATATTGATACTAGACAGCACAGGAAAGACTTGCTTTGTGTCGTGGCACGCCAGATTTGCGAAATTGCCGATATTTTACCTCAGGCTGGGACTCTAATAATCTATACTAGACAATTCCAAAATGACTTTGCCTTGCGTCTAGACACACCGATCTGTGAAATCACAGATATTACTTCATCTTTATCGGCAATTGGGACTCTAATATCGATACTAGAATGACTTGCCTTGTGTCTCCGGCACGTCTGGTCTATGTAAAATTGCCGATAAATATTCGGAACTCTAATATCGATACTAGTTGATTCTAGACTGTCATATCGCGGGTAAATATCAAATAATATATATGAGATTTTACCATCTCTATACGATACTAGACTTGTCTAAAACTGTGGGTAAATATGTACATATCGCGGGTAAATATAAAATAATATATATGAGATTTTACCATCTCACAGATCTTGACAAGCCTGACTTCCTCAATCCGACTATTACTTCGATACTAGACGATACTATACTTGTCAAATTGCGGGTAAATATTCGATGTATATCTGGGATTTAACTACATTACGTACAGATCGATCTAGCCCAGCGGTCTGGCCGAGCCCGATTTCCGTAGTCCGACTATACGATACTAGACTTGTCTAAAAGTGTGGGTAAATATCCGATATTGGAAATTTCACCAACTCACATAACAATTCTAATTTCGATACTGTGTTGTCTAGTTGCTGTCAGAATACGATATAATATTAAAGGGCAATGGCGCTGTGTCCTTGAAATCCAGTTTACCTCGACACGGTCGATACGCTAAACAAGGACTCTGACCACAACAAGATTTCACGCATGCTTCGTAAATGGGGAGCACATTGAATAGCTTTCTACTCTTTCGACAAAAAATGAGGTAAGGTCTTTCGCCTATAGCTAGATGCAGTAGCGATCAGTCTGTTTAGTTTTTATTTGGGCCTACGAATTTCATAGTTTGCAAATCTCTTGAAAAAAATAAATTTCGTGTCTTTGAATAATTTTGTAATGTATTAAGCTTAGCAAAACGTTTGGGTAAACTTCTTTCCATATAGCGAAAGTTACTGGCCATTGTCTTTAGGAACAGCAGGACATCCCTCAGGAGTCACTGGTCCGGCATGAAAATAGCTGGTCTCGGGCCATCGGGTTGGCGTGAATTTCACACGCTGTGTACTTGTGCATTTATGAGTGTGTCGGTAGTGTTGCGTAATTTGTTTCCGCATTTATGTTTGATATTTCTTGTTGTGAATATTATGTTTTGACTTTGTTGTTAAAGTCCTCTTCATTGTAACATGTCCTCATGATCAGGCCCTTGAAGGTTGATTTTGGATGACATGATTTTCTCTGTAAGAACTTAAATGTATCTGTTGGTTTTGTGTGTGTTCTCGTGTCCAGTATGTTTTTGTTGTTGTAAATGACTAGATCAAGATGTGTTATTTTGTGTGAAGAAGATTCATATGAAATTTGAAAGTAGGATGCATGTTGTTAATTAGTGTTATGAATTCGTGGAGTTCGTGTTCTGTTCCAATGAAGATCAGGAAAATATCGTCTCTGAATCTACACCATAGTGATATTTTTGTTGTGTGTTGACGTATGATTTTCAGGCATTACAGTCAACTCGCACCTTTTCCAACCCGCCCAGAACCAACTCGCCCGATTCCAACTCACCCGAAAACCAACTCGCCCGAAGCCAACTCGCCCGTTGTTTGAGATGGGGTGTAGTTGTAGATTCCATGTACGCTAACCCGACGGCCCGAGGCCAGCTACTTTCATGCCGGGCCAGACGTGAAAGACGTGAAAGACTGTCCTGCAGTTCCTAAAGACGTGAGCCAGTAACTGCAGTAACTATCCCTATACGTAAAGAAGTCAAACGAAATTTATTCTTTCAAGAGATTTGTAAAACGTAAAATTCGCAAATAAAAACTTGTCCGTGTTGGCACATATTTCAAGCCGGCACCCATGGTTCTCCATGTTAGCAATATTTGTTGTCAGAAATAAAAGGTACTCAAAACATTGCAAAATAGTATCGGGCGAGTTGGCATCGGGCGAGATGGAATCGGGCGAGTTGGTATCGGGCGAGTTGGAATTGGGTGAGTTGGTTGTGGGCGGGTTGTTTTTCAGAATATTAAAAAGTTTATAATTTGGTTAATGACATATAAGACTAATCTCTTCTTTTAAATAGCCGTATGCGCTACAGGAACCGTGTCCACCCATGACTTCCATATGTACTGTACGCACGCATGGCTTCCCGGAAGTAAAGTTGCCCCCAAAGCACAACTCACGCGCTTTCTCGGCTAAACGAGATCTCGTCCGCCATTTAAGAATAAGGTCTATTATATGTTTTATCTTCCATGATTGGTCCATGATTGTCTTCCATGAGTTTATTATTATTACTATGTTAGGGAACAGGTGTGTATATCCATGCAGAAGAGGAAGTGATATAAATCCAAAAGTGACTTCAAGGCAGCATTTTACCACGCAAAGAAAGGAACCAACTACCAGGGACAGTTGTCTCAAGATGAAGACAGTGGGATTGCACCTCCATTTGGTAGAGGATTTCCTATTAGTCAGTATGGTGGACAGACGTGAACCCTTACACTGCTCAGCACACAGATTGTATGTACATGTATGTTAGGATCAAAAACTCCTAAACCACTACACCTACCACAGACAAACAGTGGGCAACTTAACAGATATAACCCGCAATACTAAGCATCATCATATTACAGCTAGTACACAGAACTGTTTAAGGTAGTCCAGCTCAAAGAGAGGAAAAATTCAACTTTCAGAGCACTGAGAAAACACAGTTATTATTTCATGCCTCCCCTCAGTATCATGGTGATCTCTGTAGTACAATAACAAACCTGTAGGTAATTGTCACTTGTGATGATTGTTTATAAACATTCCATGATCACTTTTTCTGCTCCAGAGGTGTACATGTCAATCAGGACCCAGATTAACATATACTGGTCAATAACATTGCAATGTGCACATGTATGATATATATAGGTACTTTGTTTCCCAGTAAGCTTTCAGAAGAAGAACAAGAAACTAGAGTTGATATTAAAAAATTTGTGAAAAATTCATCAAAATATACAGCTACACTGCAGCCCAAATTTCATTGGGAGCTGTCATTATTTACAGCCGTGGGGGGTGGATGTTGGAGGACTTTTGTCGGAAACTCTAAAATTTCAAGTACCCGCCCCCCCCAAACCATGATGAATTTGAGTAACGCCCCCTCTCTTACATGAAAATTTTGACTGACCCCCCCACACTTTTGAAAACTTAAATTTCAATACATGTATTTTACACAATTTACATAAATACAGCAATAGTAAAGACCATTCAAATCCTAGTGTACCCTGCTAGATAATCATTGGTTATATCATGGCGGTTGAAAAAGGTGAAACCAACAAAATGAAATTCAAAGTCACAACAAAACAGAGATGTCAAAGGTCACACTATTACCAGTCTACAACCACATACAGTTTTGTTTAATATGGATGGGTATCATAACAGGGTCCTCACTGGGATATCTGATAGGGTAGACTTTGAAAGTGCTGATTGAAGAACATGCGGAAGGCTGATGGGGAAAGTGTCCGACGGGCTTGCTCCTCTCCCTTGCATGGAAAAATTTGAGAAATTTTAGTCTGCATTTGTGCAGTTTGGCGTAATCTCAGAGGTGTTTTCAATGTGTAATTTTACTGAGTAAAAATTTTTAGAAATTGATGTGTGAAGTGGTACAATCTGAGAGGTACGTGTTTCAATACATTTTGCTCCAAAAATTGAGTAACCGCCTTCTTTCCCTCAACATTTTGAGTACCCCCCTGAAGCTTTCAATATTTTGAGTGACCCCCTTCATATTCCTCTGACCCCCAAGGCTGTAAATAATGACGGTTCCCTAGGAGATATATCTTCAAGCTTGTGCGATATGGATTTCATGCAATGTCAACTTGTGGACAGTGTACAAAGAATGTTGCAGATTATTGCAAATTGGAAAAACTCATGAATACAGTACATCAAGTCACATTTCATTATCAAGAGCAAAAGCTGAAAACTACATCTGAAGCTTGCTTTGAGATCAAAATTATTGCTTGTAATAAGTTAAAATTCATGTTATCAGAAAATACCAAGCAACCTTTAGCAGTCTGACAAGCTTATGAAAAATAGAGATTTACAAGTATATATGTTATCATTGTTTACTTGTATTCCAAGGAATATAACTTTAAAAAGAAGAGACATGGAATCAAATGGTTAAATTCTATTTTAGCTCTGCAGTTAGTGTGAATGAGCTTATTAGCTCCCATAGCCATATGTATATATGGCAATGGAAGCTATTCTTATAGGCTAGGGAAATGTCTGTATGTATGTATGTCTGTATGTCTGTATGTCTGTCCGTCAACATCAAAAACTCCAAAACCGCTGCACATTTCATCTTGATATTTGGTTTGTACATGGATGATGGGCTGTAGATGAGATTTTGTTCAAATGAAGTTGTCATTGCCAAAAATATGCAAATTAAGTGAAAAAATGTAAAAACAGTCAAAATTGAAAATCTCAATAACCACTGAGCAGATTACATCAAAAATTAGCATGTAAGTACTTTGGGCTGACCTGAAATAATTGTGTTTTTTTGATTTTTTGATATTGTTGAAAATATACAAATTAGTGCCAAAAAAGGCGTTTTTGGTAAAAAATCTTCTTCTTCATGAACCGCTGGTCAGACAGCTTTGATATTTGGTATACAGGTCCCTAGGGATAACCCAAATTGGATTTGTTCAAATTGTGATGAAATATGCAAATCTGTATTTTTAAGGAATTTTTTTGTCATTTTTGGTCAAAAATTTATTTCATCAAAACCACTCGTCTGACAGTTTTGATATTTGGTATACAGGTTCCTACAGATAAACTAAATATGATATATAGAATATATGATGAAATCTGCAATTTTGTATTTTTGGTGCAATTTTTGACATTTTTGGTCAAAAAATGTGTTTCTCAAAAACTACTTGTCTGATGCCTTTGATATTTGGTATACAGGTTCCTGGGGGTTCTCCTAGTGTGATATAGTGAAATTTGATGAAGTCTTCAATTTTTGTATTTTTGGGTCAATTTTTGCCATTTTCGGTCAAAATATTTGTTTCTCAAAAGTTACTCATGTGATAGCTTTGATATTTTGTATACATTTTTATACATAATGATGATGAAATCATCAATTTTGTATATTTGCAGCTAATGTTGCCATTTTAGGTCAGGCCATCCTGAAATGAGCTATCAAAGATCTCAACCATCTTCATCATACATATGTCACAAAAAGTTGCTCTCTACATAACACAGCAGAGCTCTGTCGACTATTGGGTCGCTTGTTTTTTTCAAAACCGCTGGTCAGACAGCTTTAATATTTGGTTAACAGGTCCCTAGGATGACCTTAGTGAGATGATTTCATACAGTCAGGAAATACTTAATTTTGTATCCATGTCTATAGTAGCTTCAGGGACATTGGCCCTATGTTTAAGATAATGTTGTGATTCAGTAAGCATTTGAAATGGTAAACTGTATTTGGTGTTGAAATGCGGTAAAAATAATGAGAAAACATAGCTGAGGTGATTTTAGCAGGTTTGGTTTCCAACAAATATATTCAAAGTTTTTTTCAATGTTAAAGAGTGATGGGGGGGGGGGGGTCCTGGCAGATTTTGAAAAAAATCCAAACAAATGTCTATAAAAAAATCAGCCACAGAAGGTTTGTCAAAAAGAAAGGTGGGATAGTGGGAAAAAAAGAATGTACAGTGTATCGGATAAAAAAGATGTTCCTCATCAATCTTCCAGACAACCCCCTTTATCAAATGGTACACCCCTGATGTATTTTTGTGCGCCATTAAACATGCAGTGTATTTTAGTTTAAGATGTCAATCAAGTTAGGTAAGGATTTGAAAGGAAAGTCAAGTTCACCACAGTTTAACTTTATCTCTTGTGTCATCATCCTTGTGTAATTGGTTAAGTTTGTAAGTTGCTCCAGATGTGGATATACCAGCTGTTCTGGAAGAAAACAATGTTTACTTTTCCCTATAGGGTTTCTGAGTTAATGATTGCATGTTGAAATCTCTCCATGTATCTGGTGCATGGGCAAAATGTAAATATTGGTTGCATGTTATGTATTTCAGTCTATGTCAAATATTGTAAATGAAAAATCAAGAACAGTTTGCTGTGTGCTTGTACAAGATAACATGTATGTCAATTAAATTATATAAAATAATTAAATATTAAATATTAAATTAAATTATGTCAATTAAATATTAAACCTGCCTTGCAGTTTGATTGTCTTAAAATTATCACAGAAGTAGAAAATGAAAAGAAACTAATCAAATTGCTGTAACATATTCACCCTCAGTGTCTGTAGGCCTATACTTAACTATTTTATCATTACATTCAGCTTTTTGTTATATCTTTATCACTCTCCATGGGCCAAGGCACACTTGGGGTCAATGTCATCACTCTGTGCCAGTCTGTGAATGTCAGTCTGTCTGTATTTAGGCCCATGTTTCATACAATTGGTGGTTTGTTTTGATAACTATATTTGGTATATAGGGATAACCTAGCAATACAATTTTTTTGACAAAATGTGACATGACTTCGGTGACCTTTGACCTCAAATATACATATTTGTCCATAACTCAGTAACCACAAGTGCTACACCCTTCATGTATAGTATGATGGGACACCTTATGATGCCACATATTGTACCTCATTAATTATGTGCATATCTAATTTTGAGCAAGCCAATAGAGCCAGAGGTCTGATTTTTGATATACAGGGATAACTATAGGAGAGAAATTTTTTTGACAAATGTAATGTGACCTCGGTGACCTTTGACCTCAAATATACATATTTGTCCATAACTCAGTAACCACAAGTGCTACACCCTTCATATCTGGTATGATTGGACACCTTATGATGCCACATATTGTAGCTCATTAATTATGCACATATCTCATTCTGAGCAAGCCAATAGAGCTGGATGTCTGATTTTTGTATATAGGGATAACTATAGAAGAGAAATTTTTTGACTAAATGTCATGTGACCTTGATGACTTTCACCTAAAATATATGTTTATGTCAATAAATAAGTAACTACAAGTGCTATGTCCTTTGTATTTAGTAGGATGGGAGACCTTATGACAACACATGCTTTACCTCATTAATTTTGCACACATCTAATTCTGGGCAAGTGAATAGAGCTAGAGGTCTGATTTTGTGGCATATAGGATTAATTAGCAATATAATTTTTTTTTCAAAATGTCATGTAACCTCAATGACCTTTGACCTTGATTATACATATATATGCATATCTCAGTAACCACAAGTTCTATACCCTCCAATTTTGATAGGATATTAGACCTTAAGATGTCACATCTTGTACCTCATTTATTATGCGCATATGTATTTCTTGGCTGGCCAATACTGCTAGAGGTCTGATCTTTTTTCCCGATTTAGAACCATAACTTAGACATGCCTCATGTGTTTCAAATTGGGAACAACGACATAGACCTATTTGCCCATAGATCTCAACATATACACTCCAGTGATACTTCTTAATGACCACATTTCCCTGCCCCATCAAGACTACCCTTACCGAAATTTTAGGCCTCCCGCAAACTGTTACTGCAAATTTGCGGCAAGCTTTGCAGTAAATTTGCAGCAAACTATTTGCCGCAAATATGCGGGTGGTTCATTTTTCAGATGCAAATTAGGTTTCTTGTGAACTTGCTGCAAATATGCAGCAAACTCCCTGCCGCAACGTTGCTGCAAACTCTTTGCAGCAAATTTGCGGCACAATCCTTGCAGCAAACTTGCGGCAAATTAATTTGAATGTTACTGAAAATTTGCCGCAAACTCCATACAGCAAATTATTTTATTTGCGCTGACCATTGTTTCTCGTGAAAGTGGTATTTCAGAGTTTAGTTGGATAAAACACATCTTGTGCTGTCAACAGTCCGCCAATATATGAATATTATTTATCCAACTTAACTCTGAAATACCAGTTTCACGAGAAACAATGGTCAGCGCAAATAAAGTTATTATAAACAAAAAGATGACAGAGAAAAAAAGGTTAAATTCAATTGTGGTACAATTTATTTTATATGCCATGTTCATTTCATGCCACATAAGTGTCATGATCATGTCAAGATTTCTTTTGACTTGAGAAGTTTCATGTAACATTTACATTACTGTCAAAGGCTGCGATTTGGCTTTCTGTTCTCTGAATTTCTTGTCCCTTTAGTGTACCAGCAATGGATTCTGAAAAGTATAAATCCTTCAGGGAAGAGTGTAAGTCTTTACCGTTTGACCAAACATTGTAAATTTCATGAAAGAAATCCATAATTATTTGAAAATGAGACAAAATCAAGTTGAAAATTGAAGCAGAAAATGCATAAATATTCATGATCGAAATTAAATTAATAATGATTAAAATGTCCGACAGCGGAAAACTCGCCGTATGTTGTTTACATACACGACGGCGACAATCTGCAAAAATCTCAGCACTTACTGTAAGTAACTGTTGTGAAACGAAAGTGAATTCAGTATGAATCAGTACTCAACGAAAATTTATCTTTAGGTAAAGATTGCAATACAACGATTACAGAACATAATTATAGCGATCGATGTACAGACGAACGGTACATTGACTTACATTTCTGAACGGCTCGCAGACGCTGGACGATTCCCGGTCCGGTTGCAGGTCTCACCGTGCTGTGTGTAAATACCGTACTCAGAAAATATAGTCGGCATCTTTACTGCCGCTCGCGTTCACAGATTTAGAACTCCGCCTGTCCCTGGTACTGTATACACGTTTGCAACTATGTGATATCATTTGGCTGGCGATTCCATAGAAAGATCACGAAATTGTCCACTAGAAAACTCCCTGCTCACAAGTACGCAGCCGACACTGGCCGATGGTATTAAAATCTAACTTCGCGCCGATCAAGCCTCATAACGATAACGGAAGTGCGATCTATAAATCATTACGCGATTGATAATGTAGTCCCGTTTTTAAATGCTGGAATTGACTCTAAATCTGCACCAATCCGTTATATTTCATACTTAATATAGCATTTAATTTATTAGTTTAATTAAAATAGTTATTAGTCCCCACGGACACCGTCCGGGGGGACTTATAGGTTTGGTCATGTCCGTGCGTGCGTGTGTCCGTGCGTGCGTGCGTGCGTGCGTGCGTCTGTGCGTGCGTGCGTGCGTCCGTCCGTTCACGCAGATATCTCAGAGACGCCTGGAGCGATTTCATTCAAACTTAGTAAATGGATTACTTCATATGTCATACAGATGCACGTCGATTTGTTTTGTGATACGATCCAATATGGCTGCCAGGCGGCCATTTTATTATGATTTTTTCATGTACAGAGCCATTACTCTAGCATGTTTCAACCTATTTTATTCAAAGTTGGGTACAAGGACATTGACCTATGTCATACATATGCACCTCAATTGTTTTGTGATACGATCAAATATGGCTGTCATGCGGCCATTTTGTTACGATTTTTTCATATACAGAGCCATAACTCAGGCATATCTGAACCGATTTTATTCAAACTTGATACAAGGACATTGACCTTTGTCATACATATGCATGTCAATTTTTTTTGTGATACAATCCAATATGGCCACCAGGCGGCCATTTTATTACGATTTTTTCATGTACAGAGCCATTACTCAGGCATGTTTCAACCGATTTTATTCAAAGTTGGTACAAGGATATTTACCAATGTTATAGCTATGCACATCAATTTGTTTTGTGATATGATCCAATATGGCCGCCATGCAGCCATTTTGTTACGATTTTTTTCATATACAGAGCCATAACTCAGGCATATCTCAACCGATTTTATTCAAAGTTGGTACAAGGACTTTGACTTATGTCACACACATGCACATTGAATTGTTTTGTGATAAGATCCAATATGGCCGCCATGTGGCCATTTTGTTACGTTTTTTTCATGTCTGGAACCATAACTCAGACATGTATCAAGCGAATTTATTAAAAAGTATTTGATCACAGACCTAATGAAGAGGACTCTATCCTCTCTGAGGACCTGTAATCAAAGTACCCATTAACAAGTGGGGACTGTGTCATCAACGATGACTTGTTTTATCATAGAAAGACTAAAAAGAGAGTAAAAATTCTTTCAGCACGAAGAATCAATATCAATGCGCGAAGTGACCTTGATGAACCGTGACCGGAGAGTGTAAACATGTCGGCTGCTCGCAGCTGATACACAGGACGTGTTGGACGTTGGTGAAGCGGCGACTCGGGATGGAGTGTAATCCTAAATCTCAAATTTGTGCTCGGCAATACAACTCTAACGCTGAAAACATGGACAAAAGCCTTTTACCTCGACCCATGTTATCAGAAGGCGAGATTTTGTCAGCGGCATCGATGGGAGAGACTGTAGCTGCAGTGCATTGTACGTACCGTATACATGTACTATAATATATTGATGGGATGAATAGCTTGGAGCACAGCCACTACTCTGCTTGGAGGTAGTAGCGGAAACATTACTGTACAGATTTGCAGTAACAAAAGTCTACGACGTGTCCTTACAGACCATCATCAAACGCACATTTCGTTCGAAACTGTTTGCATTTTGGTATCATTCGCAGAAAATACAGGGTGTAACTTGCAAGACAGACAAGTCCCTGTTTCAAAAATTTGTTTCCCTAATAAGTCAGTTTTCGATCCAACCATAATTTACCCAACCAGATTGTCAAAGGGCACTTTTATTACATCATGTCACTACAGTATATACTATAGATGCACTCTATATCCATGCAATGCTTTCACCAGCATAACTGAAGCTGTTCATTATCTAGCATTACCAGTTATTATATTTAAAAAGTGGATTGTCTGTTATGAAATAAAGGAACATAAAATATAAATGAAAGATCAATTTTATGTTGCTTACACATGTCACGAAGTGCAACAGTACTCAGTGTGTAGTGTGTACTCCCTGGTAATGAAAGTGGGAAATATGTCAATCATGTGTTGCTGCATATTTGCAGCAATAATCTGGTTTGCCGCAAATTTGCAGCAACTTCGTCGTTTACCGCAAATTTGCTGCAAACTGACTTAAGGTTTGCAGGAGGGTCACATCTACCTGCAAACTTCTGCAACTTCTTCCTGCAAGCTATATGCTTGCTGCATATTTGCAGCAAACTTACGGCAAATTTGCAGTAGAAATAATTTTCGGTAAGGGTAATACTCCTATTACAAGTGGGGACTGTCATTGTCAATGACTTGTTTAGTTAATGGTTGTATCACAGTATACGATATTTCTAATTCTGTATTTTTCCATTTTATATTCTGAATAAATACATTAAACATATTTCACTGTCTCCAGTACATTACATTTAAGTATTTTCACTTCATGCACTTTATCCCTTTCACACATGTTCAAATATCTGACCAGAGAACAAACACTAAATAGTCCAGGATGGGAGCTACAGTGTCATTGACGCTATTTTTTTTAGCTACTATAGTCTATAGAAGCTATTGGGATGGGTATCCGTCCGGCGTCCCTCTGTATGATGTATGTATGTATGTATGTATGTATGTATGTATGTATGTATGTATGTATATGTATGTCTAATTGTGAGGCGTCCGTCCACTCAAATATCTTGAGAACCGCCATACTTACTGATTTGATATTTGTTTTGTAGATGAAAAATATGATTTTGAGAAACCAATTTTTTCAATTTTTAGCTCACATTTGGTTTTACCAATGTGAGTTTATCGTATAGGCTGAAGTCGATGGCGTCTGTATCTATGTGTGTATGTATGTATGTATGTATGTATGTATGTATGTATGTATGTATGTATGTACGTACAGTATGTCCGTCAACATCAAAAACACGCAAACCGCTGCACATTTCAGCTTGGTATTTGGTGTGTTGATGCATCCTGGGCTATAGATGGGATTTGTTCAAATGAAGTCTGCATTGCCAAAATTATGCAAATGAGCTTACAAAATGTGAAAATGGTTAAGAATTAATAACTCAAGAACCGCTTTTTTGATTGCTTTGAAAATTTGTGTGCAAGTACCTTAGGTGAACCTTATACAGTTTTATGAATATTGTGAAGATATTATTAATTTTGTATTTTTGCTGAATTTTTTGGTGATTTTTCTCATTTTCAGTAAAAATTCTTCTTCTCTGAAACCACCAGCCCAATCGCTCTCAAATTTTGGTTGTCTCTTTGCAAGGGTGTTACTCTTCTAATTTGTTGAAATTATGACAAAATTGGGAAAATTACTATTTTGTGCAATTTTGTCATTTTTGGTCAAAAAATCTGAAACAGTATTCCTTTTTAAAACCCCTGGACAGACAGCTTTCATATTTGGTACACAGACGTACAGAGATGACAATAGTTAGATATGTTGAAATTGTCCTGAAATATAGAAATTTGTATTTTTAGGACAATATTGTCATTTTTGGTTGAGAAAACTTTATCTCAAAATTACTTGTTTGATAGCTTTGTAATTTGGTATAAAGTCCCTTGTTTGATAGCTTTGTAATTTGGTATAAAGTCCCGAAAGATGTTATTACATAAATTTTCTGCTCAAAGTGTTGGTAAACCCCAAAATTTGTATATTTTAGGTAATTTTCTCAGTTTGTGACCTTAAATGACCTACACCAACCCAGGAATATGTTGTGAGACAATTTTGAAGGCTGTGAACATAATTTTGTCATGTTTGGTATCATTTGTTGGAAAATTTGATCCACAAAACAAAGCTAAGGTGATTTTTTTCATTTTGGACCAATTTTTGCAACTTTTCTATGTAAGACATACAAGAACTGATGAGAAATTTGGATCCAGGATATTTCCAGATGTTGTAATCACCGCCCACAGTGGAAGGCATTTCACTATCTGTTACTAGCTTAAGTGCTGTTTACATTAGAATGATAACACTCATGGCATTAATTAAAAAATCTCCAAGGTCGTAAATGTACTTCCTGTCATTTGGTCTTATGTAACACAAGGGGTGGAACATTGAACATTTGATATTCAGGAGGGGTCAAGAAGATTGATGATGCAGCATTACTTTTTACCAGATCCCTTGTGCATTTTTTGCCCACTCCCACCTTTTCTTTTTATCAAGCCTTCTCTGTTTTTTGTTGTTGACATTTGCTTACGTATTTAGGATCTGCTTCTCCATTGCTATAGAAGTTGATATGCATGTTCCTAAAGATGACCTCTAGTACCTAAGTTGGAGACCTTATTTGCTTTTGTCATTCTTGTTTTTCCTGGTTTAAATATTTCTCGAATGGACCAATTCAAACCGAATGTGAGCACATAGTGTCCTTGACGGTATTTTTTGATATTGTTGAAAATATGCAAATTAGTGCCAAAAAAGGCGTTTTTGGTAAAAAATCATCTTCTTCTTCATAACCGCTAGTCAGACAGCTTTATTATTTGGTGTACAGATCCCTAGGGATAACCCAACTTAGATTTGTTCAAATTGTGATGAAATATGCAAATCTGTATTTTTAAGGAATTTTTTTGTCATTTTTGGTCAAAACTTATTTCATCAAACCGCTCATCTGACAGCTTTGATATTTAGTATACAGGTTCCTACAGATAAACTTAATATTATATTGAATATATGACGAAATCTGCAATTTTGTTTTTTGGTGCTATTTTTGCCATTTTTGGTCAAAAAATGTGTTTCTCAAAAACTACTTGTCTGATGCCTTTGATATCAGGTATACAGGTTCCTAGGGGTTGTCTTAGTGTGATATATTGAAATTTGATGAAATCTTCAATTTTTGTATTTTTGGTCAATTTTTGCCATTTTTGGTCAAAATATTGTGTTTCAAAAGTTACTCATCTGATAGCTTTGATATTTGGAGACATGTTCTTAGGGATGATCTTAATGTGACATTGTGTATTTTTACAGCTGTCCTGAAATGAGCTATCAAAGATTTCCACCCTCTTCATCAATAAGTGTCAGAAATAGTCTCTACATTCTACATAACACAGCTGAGCTTTATCCACTGCCATTTCACTTGCTTACAAATGAGAACTTTACATGCTACCAATATGTCACAAACCATTAAAAGAGAGTTTCCATGTTGTTTAGAAATGAATGTATTCATGACATCAATTGTCAATTGGAAAAAAGCCCTCCACTATTATGCCTGTAAAAATATGCAGCCAAGTATTAAAGCTGTGTATTGTGAAATTCTCTTGTTACACAGTAAAGACTTTTATCACAATACTGCATGCTGATTTACATGGGATAATGATCTCATCCCCAATTGGCAGGATTGACATTGTATCAGCTGTACACTGATGTATACTTGAAACTTCCTCACATATGTAAGATTTAATTGATTCCTCCAGTAGTTCAAATTACATTGCATTTGTAACCTTTGTAATTATGGAAAATATATGTTAGTTTTTCCAAGGCCTGCATATGTAAGAACACTTGGTTGATTGTGTATCACTCTTTTACAATGTAATACAGATATTTTAATGGTAAATAAAACCTAACAAGCTTTTATACAGCATAACATGTATTTCTGTCTCTATCATATCGTAGGATGATCTACCGGGTATGTGTGTCTCTAGTGTTTTTTAAAATGTATTGGAATATATTCAAATAGATGTAAGCCATCTTGAATATCACATTCATACACTGTGCCAAATGGCAAGTTGATCAATCTTGAATCCCACCAATTTCAATGTGTCAGAGATATTATGCATATTTTATCATAGAAAGCATTAATGTTTTCAAGAAAAATTTAAGTAAACGTTTACGTGTCATGAAAATGTATATTCTCCAAAAAAAATATCAGTTATCTTTCTATGTACAGTAAAACTATATTTTCTATATGATATTTTTCCAAAGAAATATCACATATTAGAGGTCTTGTTGCATTGTGTACACACATTAGTCCCACGGAGGTAAGTTCAGAGAGGGACTTATGGTTGCATGAGTCTGTGCATTTGTGCATGCAGGTATCTCAGACGTGCCTGAGCCAATTCTTTTCATACTTGGTACAAGGACATAAAACTATGAAATACATATGCAAAACCATTGTTTTTGGCGTGGCGTGAATAATTAGTACTAAATTGCATGATTAGTGAATTTTGAAAAAGCTAGGTTTCTAGAAAGATGGTGATGAAATTTAGTACTGGTGTTTGTCACACAACTCTGATAACAGACAAAGATTTACATCAGTATTTTGCGATTAATTGCGAATTTGCATATTTAATGAATATTTATGATAAGTTTAATGTAAGGAATCCTGCATCAAATTTGACTAATGTGGTACAGATGTTGATCTCCCAGGACTACCATAGTGTGCAATGGCATTTAGCAGTGTTAAGTCAATTACTTGCTAATTTGCATATTTGATGAATTTTCATAATTAAGATGATGTTTTAGAAATGCTGCAAAGTTTACAAAATCTAGTCCTGTAATAGTGTGCAAAGACATTTACCGGTATCATGATAATTAAGGTCTAATTTGCATATTTAATGAAATTTACTTATAAGCGTAATAAGTTAAGAAATACTGCATCAAATTTGATAACACGTCGTAGCATAGTTCCTAAAAAATGATGTACAGATGTAGATCTTTCAGTGTGGAATTTCACTTGTTGAATTATTCAATGAAAACAGGCAAATTTGTGCAATTTCGCTAAGATTTTCAGTTTTTTTAAATTCAAAAAGCCATGGTTTTCAGGAAACAGAAACATTTTTACCCCACATTTGGTATATATATAAAATCAGTGAGAGACTATCTTATAAGATGAATCAGTTCATTTGCAAATCTGTGTATGTATGTATGTATGTATGTCTGTATTTGTGTTTGTGTTTGTGTGTGTTGCGTGTTGTGTGTGTGTGTGTATGTATGTCAATTAAGATTAGAAACTCCTAAACTGCAGCACTTACCATCTTAGCATTTCACGTACAGGTGCACCCAGGGGTGTAGTTGAGAATATGTTCAAATGTCAGTGCCAAAAATATGCAAAGTAGGGGAATAAAGGAAAAATGCAGCAGCTTGCTAAAACTCTGTAACCTTAGGTCATATTGGGTTGAAACGTGGTGTATGCAGGTTCCTTTAGGTATACTAAGTAAGTTACAGAGTAAGGAGTGTACAAATTGAGGTGAAACATATATGATTGCATTTTTGGGGTTATTAATCCCCACGGACGAAGTCCGGGGGGACTTATAGATTGAGTCATGTCTGTCTGTCAGTGTGTCAGTGCGTCCGTCCGTGCGTTTGTGCGTCCGTCTGTTAACGCATATATCTCAGACATGCCCTGGTCAATTTCTTTCAAACTTTGCACAAGGACAGTACCCTACCCCATACAGATGCACGTCGATTTGTTTCACAATGCGATCATTTTTGGCCGTGTTAGAGGACTTTTTAGTTTACAACTCCATAGACTCCCATGTATAAGGCAGCTCTCCATAGACTCCCATGTATAAAGCAGTTCTACATAGACTCCCATGTATAAGGCCAAGAAAAATATTAAAAATTTAGTTTTTCATCGTATTCATATTGCAAAAAGGATGGAGTGACACAGTTTTTAGTCCCCCCGGATGAAGTCAAGGGGGCTTATAGATTGGGTCATGTCAGTCCGTTCGTCCATCTGTTCGTCCATCCGTTCACGCAGATATCTCAGATATTTAGACAAAATGTCACGTGACCTCAGTGACCTTTGACCTGAAATATACATATTTGTCCATAACTTAGTAACCACAAGTGCTAGACCCTTCATATATGGTGTGATGGGACACCTTATGACGCCACATATTGTACCTCATTAATTATGCGCATATCTAATTCTGAGCAAGCCAATAGAGCTGGATGTCTGATTTTTGGTATAAAGGGATAACTTAGCGATACAATTTTTTTGACAAAATGTCATGTGACCTGAATGACCTTTGACCTTGATTATACATATATATATATATATATATATATATATATATATATATATATATATATATATTATATATATATATATATGCATAACTCAGTAACTGCAAGTTCTATACCCTCCAATTTTGATAGGATGTTAGACCTTCAGATGTCACATCTTGTACCTCATTTATTATGCACATATGTATTTCTTGGCTGGCCAATACAGCTAGAGGTCTGATCTTTTTCCCGATTTAGAACCACAACTTAGACATGCCTCATGTGTTTCAAATTGGAACAACGACATAGACCTATGTGCCCATAGATCTCAACATATACACCACAGTGATACTTCTTAATGACCACATTTCCTGCCCATCAAGACTAATACTCCTTTTACAAGTGGGGACTATGTCATTGTCAATGACTTGTTTTTTTAGCTCCCATAGCCATATGTATATATGGCAATGGAAGCTATTCTTATAGGCTAGGGAAATGTCTGTATGTATGTATGTCTGTATGTCTGTATGTCTGTGTGTCTGTATGTCTGTATGTCTGTATGTCTGTATGTCTGTATGTCTGTCCGTCAACATCAAAAACTCCAAAACCGCTGTATATTTCATCTTGATATTTGGTGTGTACATGGATGATGGGCTGTAGATGAGATTTTGTTCAAATGAAGTTGTCATTGCCAAAAATATGCAAATTAAGTGAAAAAATGTAAAAACAGTCAAAATTGAAAAAACTCAATAACCACTGAGCAGATTACATGAAAAATTAGTATGTAAGTACTTTGGGCTGACATGAAATGATTGTGCACATCTTGGGTCAGTATCTTGGACTTGCTATTTTTCATGAATTTTTTTGTAATTTTCTCCCATTTTTGGTCAAAAAATCTCCTGCTCTGAAACCACAAGTCCGATTGATTTGAAACTTGGTATGGAAGTGCATAGGAGTGACCTTTCCCAAATTTGGGCAAATCGTGGTGAAATTTGCATATTTTAGTTTACACGTCCATAGACTCCCATGTATAAGGCAGATCTCCATAGACTCCCATGTATAAGGCCACGAAAAATAAAAATTTAGTTTCTCATCGTATTCATATTGCAAAAAGGATGCAGTGACACAATTTTTAGTCCCCATGGATGAAGTCCAGTGAGCTTATAGATTGGGTCATGTCCGTCTGTTCGTCCATCCGTGAGTCCATCCGTTCACGCATATATCTCGGATTTGTACCTCATTAATTATGCACATATCTAATTTTGAGCGAGCCAATAGAGCTAGAGGTCTGATTTTTGGTATATAGGGATAACTTAGCAAAACAATTTTTTTGACAAAATGTCACGTGACCTCGGTGACCTTTGACCTCAAATATACATATTTGTCCATAACTCAGTAACCACAAGTGCTACAGCCTTCATGTATGGTATGATGGGACACCTTATGACGCCGCATATTGTACCTCATTAATTATGCGCATATCTAATTTTGAGCGAGCCAATAGAGCTAGAGGTCTGATTTTTGGTATATAGGGATAACTTAGCAAAACAATTTTTTTGACAAAATGTCATGTGACCTCGGTGACCTTTGACCTAAAATATACATATTTGTCCATAACTCAGTAACCACAAGTGCTACAGCCTTCATGTATGGTATGATGGGACACCTTATGACGCCGCATATTGTACCTCATTAATTATGCGCATATCTAATTTTGAGCGAGCCAATAGAGCTAGAGGTCTGATTTTTGGTATATAGGGATAACTTAGCAATACAATTTTTTGACAAAATGTCATGTGACCTCGGTGACCTTTGACCTAAAATATACATATTTGTCCATAACTCAGTAACCACAAGTGCTACAGCCTTCATGTATGGTATGATGGGACACCTTATGACGCCACATATTGTACCTCATTAATTATGCGCATATCTAATTTTGAGCGAGCCAATAGAGCTAGAGGTCTGATTTTTGGTATATAGGGATAACTTAGCAATACAATTTTTTGACAAAATCTCAAGTGACCTCGGTGACCTTTGACCTAAAATATACATATTGTCCATAACTCAGTAACCACAAGAGCTACAGCCTTCATGTATGGTATGATGGGACACCTTATGACGCCACATATTGTACCTCATTAATTATGCGCATATCTAATTTTGAGCGAGCCAATAGAGCTAGAGGTCTGATTTTTGGTATATAGGGATAACTTAGCAAAACAATTTTTTGACAAAATCTCACGTGACCTCGGTGACCTTTGACCTCAAATATACATATTTTTCCATAACTCTGTAACCACAAGTGCTACACCCTTCATGTTTGGTATGATTGGACACCTTATGACGCCACATACTGTACCTCAATAATTATGCACATATCTCATTCTGAGAGAGCCAATAGAGCTGGTTGTCTGATTTTGGTATATAGGGATAACAATAGGAGAGAAATTTTTTGACCAAATGTCATGTGACCTCGATGACCTTTTACCTAAAATATATGTTTAGGTCAATAAATAAGTAACCACAAGTGCTATGTCCTTTGTATTTAGTAGGATGGGAGACCTTATGACAACACACGCTTTACCTCATTAATTATGTACACATCTAATTCTGGGCAAGCGAATAGAGCTAGAGATCTGATTTTTTGGCATTTAGGGATTAATTAGCAATATAATTTTTTTTCAAAATGTCATGTGACCTCGATGACCTTTGACCTTGATTATACATATATATGCATATTTCAGTAACCACAAGTTCTATACCCTCCAATTTTGATAGGATATTAGACCTTAAGATGTCACATCTTGTACCTCATTTATAATGCGCATATGTATTTCTTGGCTGGCCAATACTGCTAGAGGTCTGATCTTTTTTCCCGATTTAGAACCATAACTTAGACATGCCTCATGTGTTTCAAATTGGGAACAACGACATAGACGTATGTGCCCATAGATCCCAACATATACACTCCAGTGATACTTCTTAATGACCACATTTCCTGCCCCATCAAGACTAATACGCCTATTACAAGTGGGGACTATGTCATTGTAAATGACTTGTTGAGTTAATGGTTGTATCACAGTATTCGATATATCTAATTCTGTATTTTTTCCATTTTATATTCTGAATAATTACATTAAACATATTTCACTGTCTCCAGTACATTTCATTTAAGTATTTTCACTTCATGCACTTTATCCCTTTCACACATGTTCAAATATCTGACCAGAGAACAAACACTAAATTGTCCAGGATGGGAGCTACAGTGTCATTGACGCTATTTTTTCAGTGTTTAGTCAAAAAAATTTTCCCTGAGACGGCTTGTCCGA
Source organism: Ptychodera flava (assembly GCF_041260155.1). Taxonomy (NCBI): domain Eukaryota; kingdom Metazoa; phylum Hemichordata; class Enteropneusta; family Ptychoderidae; genus Ptychodera; species Ptychodera flava. The sequence continues at coordinate 2,680,066 of NW_027248279.1, read as the reverse complement.
TTGCTTTGAAAGTTGGTATCCATGTTCCATGGGATGACTATAGTCAAGTTTATCCAAATTGTAGTGAAATTCTCTTGTTGGTAATATTTGGGCATTTTCTCCAAATTTTTGGTCAAAAAACTACTCATATGATAGCTTTGATATTTGGTATAATGGTTCATAAGCTTAATCGAAATGTGATGTATTGAAAGTCTGATGATATCCACAATTTTGTATTTTGGGGAAATTTTTGTCATTTTTGGTTTAAATAATTGTTTCTCAAAAGTACTGTCTGATAACTTTGATATTCAGTAGACATATTCCCATGGATGATCTTAATTTAACATGTCAAAATTATGACATATGTAATCAAGTATTTTTGCAGCTATTTTTGCCATTTTGGTCAGGCTAGCCTGGAATGGTTGTCAAGATGTCCTCCTCCATCAACACATATGTCACAAAAAGTTCTCTATATAACATAAGAGGCTCTACTTCAGAGAAATATCTTCAATTTTGTGTTTTTGTGAAGTTTTTTTTCGTAATTTTTGACGGGAAAAAATACAGAAATAGTCGTTGTATTGATTGAAAATAAGTTTGTAAATCCCTACAAATGTTCTCATACATACATTGCATGTTAGAATGAGATGAACAACTCTGATATTTTTATAATTTTTCTTTGTCGATCTTGGTAAAAATATCCCTACAACAATCACTTCCGATGCTGGTTGAAATTTGGCATGAAAGTTCTATTGAGTGCAGTACCATAATATATTCAGATTGTGTTGACGTGAACAAAATTAATAGATACTGTGAAAAAACTTGTTCTTATTTTATACCTTCAGGAACATAGAGTATACAATGTGGTTATTTAGTAAGCATTTTATATGGTAATTTAAAACTGTATTTGGTATTGAAATAGCAAAGCTGAAGGTGATTTTAGCAGGTTTGGTCTCCAACAAGTATATTCCATAGGTTTTTCGATTCTCTCTCTCTCTCTCTCTCTCTCTCTCTCTCTCTCTCTCTCTCTCTCTCTCTCTCTCTCAGGGATGACGAGATCGATGTTTATGTGTATCAAGGTTGTAAATAGTTTACATATTTTACATTTTCTGCCATTTGAAATCATAATTTACATCAGAGACTTCCGAGTGCAAAGATAAGGAAAATACACAATTTGACTTTATTTAATATAAATACGAAAGTTAACAATAACAAATGAAATCTAATCGAAGCCTTTTTTCTTAAACTTATCATTTACAAAACTACGTAACTGCGCTTTGAACTGTGGCAAACTTTCGGTATTCCTATATAGATGAAGGAATACTATATCCGATTGTAAACTACATATCTAGTTGCTGTCTGAAAAGTTGGAATGTACAAATCAGCGTTGCCAGAACTCCGAGTATTGAAATGATACATCTAAAAACGTGGAAACTGTAAATAATCACGTGAAAAACCATTCATTATTTTAAATGTCTGAACAGCGACAAAATAATTAATAAGTAAATCCATAGATAGCCCATTGACGTGAAAGAAGGAAGCGAGAAGAAACCGTAACATGTACTACCAATATAACCCGCCCAGCTCTCTTCTCAAGTTTGTATAACAGTCGTTTATTTCCCATACTGTAATAGTACAACAATAAGTAAGTACAGTAGGAAATTAAAAGTTGCATTATTCCATCTTTCTCCTATTCCTCTTCTGTAAAAAGAATAATCTCAAGTGAGGTTCCATGAAAGGAAATAGACGCATTTCATTCTATAAATAAACCCATTGAGTCCTGACAGTTGAACAGATGAATGAAAACTCGTTGCTTGAGCCAACGTTACAGAAACATTGACGCTTTTATGGGCGAAAACATTGGGGCTATATCCTCCAACTTGAATAACGCAAGAAACGAAATATTATATTCGCCTTATCCCTTACACACGATGCGTATCTGAGGGTGTAAATCTTACATGAAAAAACGGAACAAAAGCCGTTTATTGTACAACTAAAATAGCAAGGTTGCTTGTCAACTCGAGAGAACGGAGAGCATACTTCGTTTTTCTAACCCACTGACGACGTTCGGCTAAACGCAAGACTAGACTCTGAGTGTATAGGTTTGAAAACCATTTAAAAGTGCAAATGGAAATTGTAACGGCCGGTTTACTGTGTATCGTGTTAAACGAAAGAAAGAAAAAGGGCAAGCGCGCCGAGTATCGAATCCGTGGAACTTTGCAGTCAGTTCATTTTCTAATGTAGCTATTCAATTAAAAAAATAAAATGAAGGGTAATTATCAAAATTTAATTTAAAATATTTTAGGCGAGCAGATGAAGAGCATTTCAGCCTTTTTCTAAATATATTAAATTTTGCCACAAGTTAAAGTGTGAGAAATAGGGAAAAGGACTGGTGAGGATGGTACATTGCGGCAAATCAGAATTTTGCTTGGAAAACTTCATTCAATATTTGAAAATCATATCTTTTTCAAAATGCTGCTTAGCTAACACCTGATTATTTTCTTACTTTCCAAAAGTCAACCATATCCTAATTTCTATTAGAGTTTAGGCGTGGTCTATTAGGAATTCCCTCCGGAACGTAAATAATGGACACCTCGAAACAGCCAATCAGATTGAACCAAACAGTGACGTTGACATATATCACTAATAATATCAACCAGTGTGGTGGCTATCCGGTGTGCTTGGATCTAGTGTGGTGTCATCCTTTTTGACTACAGGTCTGACCTCCCGCAAGTCAATTAATGTTTTAACTTTCGCAGACTTGATTTTTTGGTGGATATTACCGCTCAGCAGATGATAACAGCGGAGTGTTGGCATCTCAATTTCGACAGCCAACGGTTTGGAGGAGGAGCAGCAGGAACTCAGTCAAGGTGAACATCTTTACAGTCCCGATGTTAAATATCTTGACCGTCGTGGCATTTCAAGATAGGAAAACTTCCTGTTGCTGAATAAAATTATTTAAATTAATGTTCTTGGAAACGGTAGCTGACTGGTTTTGTGTGAGGCCTAGCAGCTAGGCGATGTTGCCGTGAGTGTGTGGGGGTTCGAATCCCATTTGGGTTATAGTAAAAAATATATTTCTAAAATATGTACAATTTATTAGTTCCCTCATCACAGTAATAAGGTACGAAAGGAGCGCTAGTATTTTAACGAAATGATAGAGCGCGGCCCGTTGATCAACTTCATATATTAATTTTGCACCGGAGAAGTTGCATGAGCATACCGGTGGCGAAAATGAACAATTCAATCATGTCAATCCTTTCATTTATATCGGATATACTTCCAAATATGTACACTGTCGGGAATAGGCTGATTCATAATTAGGTGCGAAGAGCCAGGAATGTACAGTGAAACATTCATGAAATTGTGATTAGCTTAATCGTAATATTCGCGGGAATGCTTAGACATCAATCTAGTTGTCATGATAACTCGTCTCGTGCTCCGCCTCTTCTTAGCATAGACCACGCCTAAACTCAAATAGGAAGTCGGAAAATGGCAAATTGGAAATAAGGTTGCAGTCGCCAATTCCCACCTGCAGTTTTGAAAGGTGATCGGCATCACACAAGTTACCTAACATCAATGAAAATAGGCACTTTTCTAAGATAACTATCATTTACAATGACATTTGTATATGAAAATACTGACTGTCCGCAAAGTACCATCTTCACAAGAGTTTTTACCAATTTCTCATAGTTTCACCGGCGTTGAAAACTTGTTCATTTCGAAAAGGGCCAAAGCGCGCTTCATCAACGTGAAGAAACGTTTGAAAATTGATGATTAGCCTAATTTCTAATTTCTATTTGTATAGATTGTATCGGCTTTTCTACGACAAATGCGACACTGCAGACGCTCGACAGCATGACTCATTATCAGAGAAGCTGGTCAATCATCTAACTTACTGGTCGATCGGTTAATCAATGAATGCTACCCGAGGTGGGAAAGTTGTCATCTCACATATTCTTCAATCTGTTTATGAAATGGTTTATTTCAGAGGCCGAACATCGCCCTAGTCGTAGAACGGAGTCATATTCGGCACACCATGGGTATTCCTGTTCCTATCCCTTCCATTCCCTCATTTGACATGATCAACCCACCTTTATAATTTCAAGTTGTACGGAATTGAGTATGTTTTCAGCCCCTTTCAGGATCAAACTAAATTTTTTGGACACAAAAAGAAGAAAATGCTGTTTGCAACGACAGTTTGCTCATACGACATTAAGACTACAGAGAAAATACTTTCTTATTTTAGAATTTTTTATTACTATAAGGATTATGTTTGTACAATTGCCTATTAGTTATGTCATTAACTTGGTTCAGCAAACTAGCACAACAACAACATAAAAACAAATGACAAAATTTTAAAGTCATAGAGCGATCACTCCCTATGTTATTGTATACCAATTGATCAACTTGGCTTTTCCTTAAACAACTTAGGTTTGCCACCCAGTAAGGCTATATTTTGGGAAAATGTAAACAAATCTTGGTCGGGTATTTTGGCTTTTTTAGCTCCTCTGTCAGCGACGCGGAGCTTATCAAATAGGTTGATTTTCCGTCGTCGTCTGTCGTCGTCGTCGTCGTCGTCGTCCGTCAACAATTGCCTTCTCCTCTGAAACCGCAAGTCCAATTGCTTTGAAATTTTATATGCAGTTCACTTGGGGTGACCTCACTTAAGTTTGTTCAAATCGTGGTGAAATTTGCATATTTGTATTTTTGGGGCATTTTTTGGTGTTTTTGGTAAAAAAATCTTCTTCTCTGAAACCGCTTGTCCGATTGCTTTGAAATTTGATATGCAGTTTACTTAGGGTGACTTCAGTCAGATTTGTTCAAATTGTGGTGAAATTTGCATATTTGTATTTTTAAGGCAATTTTTGTCATTTTTGGTAAAAAAATCTTTAAAAATCTTCTTCTTCAAAACTACCAGTCAGATAGCTTTGATATTTGGTACATATGTCCCTAGGGATGATCTATTTCAGATTTGTTCAAATTGTACAGAAATATGCAAATTTGCATTTTTAAGGCAATTTTTGCCATTTTTGGTCAAAAAATGTATTTCTCAAAAAGTACTGGTCTGATAGTTTTGAAATTTGGTATACAGGTTTCTATAGATGAACTAAGTAATATATATTGAATTTCTGATGAAATCTGTAATTTTGTATTTTTGGGGCAATTTTTGCCATTTTTGGTCAAAAAATGGTATTTCCAAAACTACTCATCTGATCTCTTTACAATTTGGTATACAAGTTCCTACAGATTATTTAATCGTAATTTATTGAAATTATGATGAAATCTGCAATTTTGTATTTTTGGGGCAATTTTTGCCATTTTTGGTCAAAAAATGTGTATTTCCAAAACTACTCATCTGATACCTATGAAATTTGGTATACAGGTTCCTACAGATCACCTTAATGATATTTATGAAATTATGATGACAATCTGCAATTTTGTAATTTTGGGCGATTTTTGCAATTTTTGGTCAAAAAATGTATTTCTCAAAAGTTCTGGTCTGATAGCTTTGAAACTTGGTATAAAGGTTTCTACAGATGACTAAGTAATATGTATTGAATTTCTGATAAAATCTGTAATTTTGTATTTTTGGGGCAATTTTTGCCATTTTTGGTCAAAAAATGTGTATTTCCAAAACTACTCATCTGATAGCTTTGAAATTTGGTATACAGGTTTCTATAGATGAACTAAATTTGATCTTTTGAAATTATGGTGAAATCTGCGATTTTTATTTTCTGGGGCATTGTTGCCATTTTTGGTCAGAAAATTTTATTCTCAAAAAACTACTCATCAGATAGCTTTGGTTGACATGTTCTTAGGGATGATCCTATGTGATATATTCAAGTATGATGAAATCTTCAATTGTGTATTTTTGCAGCTATTTTAGCCACTTTTTTCTGGCCACTGCATTGAGCTATCAAAGATTTCCACCTTCTTCATCAACATGTGTCAAAAATAGTTATTCTCTACATAAACACAGCGGAGCTATATCGGCCGCTAGGTCGCTTGTTTATTAATTCTTTCTTGTTCGAACTCAATTCATATTTCTTGAGCCATAACATTAATATCTCAGAAAAACTGTCATAGACCAAACCTGCATGTACACTTTAAAATTAAATTTCAAGCTATTGAGTGCTGTTGTTTCAGAGAAAACAGACACTGAGCAGGTAAGGAAACACTGAACAGCTAATACCGATCCGTGTACCACCTTCCGCAATGTTTATGATTTTATAGAGAAGTTTCATCTTTTGGTGCACGGCACTCTGATCTGAGGCTTCTTGATGTTTCGTTGTTTTACTGCAAAACAGCTGTACATGTATTTTCCTAATTTGTTCAGTGTCTGTCTCTCTGTCCATCGTCGATGTTGCATTCTCATTGTCATTGTTTGAGTAAATTGCAAATGAAATATATTGAAGAGCCGATTCATGACGTATGAGTGGTATTTAGGAAATTTAAAGCGCAGTGGTCGTCGCGCTGCCCGTGCGCGATTTTTTGTTGATAAACATAAATGTTTGTAAACATAAGTCTTGCCAACTTCAATTGGAGTGAGATGGGGCGGTCCCTCACTTTGTTAACGCCTTTGTAAGACTCAACATCATGCAATAGTAAAATATTAAGATCGGAAACGAACTTCAGTGGTGTATTTCTATCTATAAACTCATGTAAGGCTACGAACATTGAGACACTCTGCACATTATGTCGCCGAGTTTACTGCACGCAGTCACAGTGAACAAATGGGTTTGATCACGCGGTCACGCTGGTTGTACACAATGCTATGTACAGCACAGTAAAAATGCATCACTAAAATGATCAACATTGTATATATATGAAGACCAGGAACAAGCACAATGCCTAAACACAAAAATTACACTCAAGACCATGATCGGCAAGCCAGAGCAGCACAAGGGAGGTGTTGTTGCTTCGATAATGGAGAAGGTCACCGCGTTGACGTACACTCAGCTCCATGGCTCGAGCGAGGCCCATTCAACTGATTCAAGGAAATCATGATCAAATGTGATCTCAATCCAGCGTGTAATTACTGTTCAATATTCAGAAGATATTTAACTTAGATTAATTGACCTTTTATTGCGTGTTAGATTTGGAAAGGTGGTATGCTTGTGACAAATCAGCCGCCATATTATCGACAATATCGCAAACATAATAATCAACCCGTAACCTCATGCGGCATTCTCGGATATGTTGTCAACAGGGGGGGGGGGAACCCCTCAGGAGCATGCGCAGTGCGACGACCACTGCGCTTTAATTCAGTTCCACTTGTTGTTCTTGATAAAGATGCCATTTCTTTAAATACGCGGTTTACTTTGATGATTTTATCCTCAAGTCAATCACTGTCACAGAGCAATAATACAATAATATCCTTTTCAAAAGCTGCTCTATGTCACAAATTTTGATGAAACTATCAGTGTTTTCTGACAAAAATATGCCTTATTGAAAATGCTCTTCCTGATAATATAAGGGCATCGATACTTAGAACCAATTTATGCACTTACTGTCGGAAGGCTATCTGTTTCACAATTTACCGATGTATAAGTTAGTTGCTGTGTTTGTATTTGCGTACTATATGAAGTGTTTTTGTTAATAATTACGCATGTGCGAGTGCTCGGTGAGCTTCACAGTGCCATGCCTTCGCGAGGTTAAATAGCTCCGTACGAAGGTTACAGAATTTACCTAAGATCGAGGGTTTTGATCGAAGAAGAAAGAATGACGTTTTGGGGAATTTTCTGTTATTTGAATAATCTAAAAAGGTTCTATATAGAGGCTACAGGGCACTATACAAGTGACAATTTTTCAAATTAAATATGTTCGAGTAATTTTGTAAACATTTTTAACAACACTCTGTAACTTTTTGTTGTATTACTTGAATTAACATCATGCAAACGCAGCTACATTCTTAAACCCCCTCTCCCTCCAATTTTCAAGAAAATTAAATTCTCCACACTTGGTTAAACTTTGCTAAAAAGTGACCATCTTACAGCCCCTAACACCTCGCTACACTTCGTTAGGCTCGCTACACCCCCTTCTCCAATTTTCACAAAATTTTACTCCTAGACTTGGTTACACCTCGCTACATGTTCTTAACTACGCTACAAGATTGGTGTCTCTCTGGCGAATAAAAAGTGACCATCTTACAGCCCCTTACACCTCGCTACACTTCGTTACGTTCGCTACACCCCCTTCTCCAATTTTCACAAAATTTTACTCCTAGACTTGGTTACACCTCGCTACATGTTCTTAACTACGCTACAAGATTGGTGTCTCTCTGGCGAATAAAAAGTGACCATCTTACAGCCCCTTACACCTCGCTACACTTCGTTACGTCGCTACACCCCTTCTCCAATTTTCACAAAATTTACTCCTAGACTTGGTTACACCTCGCTACACGTTCTTAACTACGCTACAAGATTGGTGTCTCTCTGGCGAGTAAAAAGTGACCATCTTACAGCCCCTTACACCTCGCTACACTTCGTTACGTTCGCTACACCCCCTTCTCCAATTTTCACAAAATTTTACTCCTAGACTTGGTTACACTTTGCTACACGTTCTTAACTACGCTACAAGATTGGTATCTCTCTGGCGAGTAACGACGCGACTGCTCTTTTACAACTTTACTGCTGTATTCCATACTGAATATCTACATACATCACCTCAACATATCTTGAAAATTATCATGTTTTAGCTTTCATCCATCGCCAACGTACCCTAGTATAGTTTTTATATTATTCGTAGGGGTCCCTGGTCCTTTAAACAAAGTTCCGGTGACCCTCTCTCTTTTACTACTCTAAACTTTCTTTCTCTTATGAAAGGAATAATTATTCACGATATGTAAATCGATGGGAAGATCGAACTGTTCCATACCAGACACTCTATGTGAAAATAGTCCCATCTTAAACAGGCTGCGCATTGATATATTTCACTGTAATTAGACTTCTTTTCCTAGCCTTCGCTACACTCGCAACACTTAAATACATAGCGAGGGGGTAGTCTATAAAAAGTTTGCACTCGGATCTTGCAGTGTATAAACTGACTGGTGTCGTAGTAAACTACGTAAAAGGTCCATGGACAGATTAACAGCGGTTCTAAAGCGGTATCCCTTGACACGAATGCGATCTATACACCTCAGCATTGTACTACGAATGCACAGATATGAAATACATATGAACAGGACTCGAGGCACATTTTTTTTGAGAGTGGGTATTTTTCTTTTATATTTAAAAATCCATTATGTACTATAGAAAGTCACGCGATTGAAGTAATACATTACCTAAAAGTTGAATACAGCAGACGGAGCGTAAAATTACCCAAAATTTTCAACGGGACACCTTTGAAGTCAAGAGGACAATTTTGAAGTCGTACTGATTGTCTTTTTTCAATACTAAAAAGTTGGACAAAAAAGAGAGTGTACTCTTGTCTTATTAATACCTGATACTTCGAAGGTCGCATGTTACATTTTCAAGTCAACACATTCTTTCAATAACATAAACGATGATGAATACAGCAGAGAAAGCGTAAAATCATCCCAAGTCTTCAGGGACCACTTTGAAGTCAATAGGACACTTTTGGAGTCAAAGTCATTGTGAAGATCCAATACTAAAAGTTGACAAAATTCAAAGGAAGTGTACAAAAGTCCTATTAATACCTGATACTTCACAGGTCGCATGTTACATTTTTCAAGTCATCACATTCTTTCAATAACATAAACGATTATGAATACAGCAGAGAAAGCGTAAAATCATCCTAAGTCTTCGGGACCACTTTGAAGTCAAAAGGACACTTTTGGAGTCAAACTGATTTGCTTTATTCAATATTAAAAGTTGACGAAAATCAAAAGAGGTGTACTATAGTCCTATTAATACCCGATTCTTTACGGGTCGCATGTTACATTTTCAAGTCAACAATTTCTTTTAATAATATAAACGATGATTAATACATCAGAGAAAGCGTAAAATCATCCTAAGCCTTCGGGACCACTCTGAAGTCAAAAGGACACTTTTGGAGTCAAACTGATTTTCTTTATTCAATACTATAAGTAGACAAAAATCGAAGGAAGTGTACTATAGTCCTATTAATACCTGATACTTCACAGGTCGCATGTTACATTTTTAAGTCAACACATTCTTTTAATAACATAAACGATGTTCAACACATAAGGAGAGAGCGTAAAATCATCCGAAGTTTTCGGGGACCACTTTGAAGTCAAAAGGACACTTTTGGAGTCAAACTGATTTTCTTTATTCAATACTAAATATTTGACAAAAAAGGTAAGTTTACTATACTCCTATTAATACCCGATAGTTCACAGGTCTTATGTTACATTTTAAGTCAACACATTCTTTAATAACATAAACTATGTTCAACACATAAAGACAGAGCGTAAAATCATCCCTAGTTTTCGGGGACCACTTTGAAGTCAAAAGGACACTTTTGGAGTCAAACTGATTTGCTTCATTCAATATTAAAAGTTGACAAAAATCAAAAGAGGTGTACTATAGTCCTATTAATACCTGATTCTTCACGGGTCGCAAGTTACATTTTCAAGTCAACACATTCTTTCAATAACATAAACGATGATGAAAACAGCACAGAGAGCGTAAAATCATCCTAAGTCTTCGGGGACCATTTTGAAGTCAAAGGGACACTTTTGGAGTCCAATTGATTTTCTTTATTCAATACTAAAAGTTGACAAAAATCGAAGGAAGTGTACTACATTTTTAAGTCAACACATTCTTTTAATAACATAAACGATGTTCAACACATAAAGAGAGAGCGTAAAATCATCCCAAGTTTTCGGGGACCACTTTGAAGTCAAAAGGACACTTTTGGAGTCAAACTGATATTCTTTATTCAATAATAAATGTTTGACAAAAAAGGAAGTGTACAAAAGTCCTATTAATACCTGATACTTCACGGGTCGCATGTTACATTTTTCTAGTCAACACATTCTTTCAATAACATAAACGATGATGAAAACAGCGCAGAGAGCCTAATATCATCCAAAGTCTTCGGGGACCACTTTGAAATCAAAAGGACACCTTTGGAGTCAAACTGATTTTCTTTATTCGATATTAAATGTTTGACAAAAAGGGAAGTGTACTATATTAATACCTGATACTTCACAGGTCGCATGTTTCATTTTTCAAGTCGACCCATTCTTTCTATAACATAAACTATGTTGAATTCAGCAAAGACAGTGTACAATCAATCGAATTTCTCGGGGACCACTTTGAAGTCAAAAGGACACTTTTGGAGTCAAACTGTTTCTCTTTACTCAATACTTAAAGTTGACAAAAATCAAAGGAAGTGTACTATAGTCCTATTAATACCTGATACTTCACAGGTCGCATGTTGCATTTATCAAGTTAGAACATTTCTTCAATTACAAAAAAAGAAGTTTAATAAAGCAGACAGAGTGTACAATCATTCGAATTTCGTTGGGACCACTTTGAAGTCAAAAGGACACTTTTGAAGTCAAACTGATTTCCTTATTCAAAACAAACTAAAAGTTGACAAAAATCCAAGGAAGTGTACTATAGTCCTTTATACCTGATACTTCACAGCTGGCATGTTACATTTTTCAAGTCATCACATTATTTTATTTACCTTAAAAGAAGCTGAACAAAGCAGTAGGAGCAAATAATCAAGCGGATTTTCTGTGGACACCTTTACGGACATTTTGGAGTCATATTTTTTTCAATACCATACAAAATGTTTGATAAATCAGTAGAAATGTAGAATAATCGTACAAGTATCTCTGACTTATAAACTAATTTTATACACACATACAAATAGATATTAAGCATTAATTATCGAAAAAAAAATATTTGACTGTACATAAATTTTAACAGGAGAGTTAATGAAGCACAAAAACAGTTTTTCCCTATAAAGTAAAATAACTACTCTCAATAACCGGAAAATGAGATAAAGGGTATACATTTCACAAATATGAAAGCACATTACCTAACGGCCAATACAGTCCTGCTGTGCTATGTAGAGAATAACTTTTTGTGACACATATGTTGATGAAGATGGATACTTTGATAGCACATTTCAAACAATGTCAAAAAACCTGCATTACCGCTAATACAACATTGAAAATATAATTGAAAATCACAGTAAGATTATCCCTGAGAACAAATCAGCCAGAGGTATGAGACGAGTAGTGTTTAGAGAAAGAGATTTTTTGATCAAAAATGGGAAACATAGCATCAATGACACTTGGCTCACGTTTGATTTGATGTAGAAGGCGACAGTGTGTATACTTAACTAAGGTCACCCCTGGCAACATGCATTCAAAGTTTCAGAGGAAGTGATTTTTGACCAAACATGGGAAAAAACTTTCACCAAAAACTTTAAGATACTCAACCAAGGTTGCCTCTAGATACATTCAAAACGAGTTTTAAAGCAATCAGAACATTTACTTCAAAGAAAATTATTTTTTGACCCCCAAAAAGAGAATTGCCCAAAATGCCAAAAAATACAAAAATGAAAATTTCACCACAAATTTAAGAAATCAACCCTAGGGTCAAGAGTATTAAGTTTCAAAGCAATCCAACAAGAACGTTGAGAGAAAAACATTTTTTGACCAAAATGGCAAAAATTGCCCCAAAATACAAAAATGCAGATTTCCTTCTGATTTCAATGTATCATATTATGATAACCCTAGAAACCTGTATACCAAACATCAAAGCTATCAAATGAGTAGTTTTTGAGAAATACTTTTTTTGACCAAAAGTGACAAAAATTGCCCAAAAAGTACAATATTGCAAATTTCATAAGAATTTGAATACATCACATTTTCATTAACCTTATGAACCTGTATATGGTATATCAAAGGCATCAGACGGGTAGTTTTTTGAGAAAAATTTTGACCAATATTTGAGAAAATTACCAAAAAATTACAAATTCAAAATATTTACTACAATTTTACAAACTTGACTGAGGATCATTCAGAGGAAAATGGATACCAACTTTCAAAGCAATCGGACAAGTTATTTGAGAGGAGAAGATTTATTGACTAAAACTGAAAAAAAATTATCCCAAAATTACGAACACGCAAATTTCATACACAGTAGTACACACCTAATTTAGAATACCTAAAGGAACCCTACATACCCAGTTTCATCCAAATCTAACCAACGGTTACTGAAATTTAGCAGTTTGTAGGATTTTTCTTTTTTTCCCTCATTTGCATAGTTTTGACACTGACATGTTCATTTGAACCAATTTTAAATCTCCACCCCTGGGTGCACCTATATACCAAATACTTAGACGGTAGCTGCTGCAGAGTTTTTGATCTGGACGTACTAACAGACAGATAGACAGACAGACAGACATACGTACATACATACACGCAGATGACATGTAAATGAGATGCAAATGAAGTGATTCACATTATAAGATAAGCTCTCTTTGGTAGACCAAATGAGAGCTAACAAGAGAGTGACTGATGAAGGAACCCCATTTTAGGTTCCGAAACACTGTTAAGACGAATCATTCAATCAACAAACAGGTTTACCGGGGACCCAGATCACATGACTAGGATCAAAGCACTATCGATTCACCAGTGCCTCACTATGTATTCCACAAAAAACAAGTCATTGACAATGACATAGTCCTCACTTGTAATAGGAGTATTAGTCTTGATGGAGCAGGGAAATGTGGGCATTAAGAAGTATAACTAGAGTGTATATGTTGAGATCTATGGGCACATAGGTCTATGTTGTTGTTTCCAATCTGAAAACACAAGAGGCATGTCTAAGTTATGGTTCTAAATCGGGAAAAAAATCAGACCTCTAGCTGTATTGGCCAGCCATGAAATACATATGTGCATAATAAATGAGGTACAATATGTGGCATCATAAGGTCTCCAGTCACACCAAATATGAAGGGTGTACCACTTGTGGTTACCGAGTTATGGACTAATATGTATATTTGAGGTCAAAGGTCAAAATATCTGAGATATCTGCGTGAACTAATTGACAAACAGATGGACGAACGGACGAACATGACCCAATCTATAAGCCCCCTGGACTTCATCCATGGGGACTAAAAACTGTATCACTGCATCTTTTTTGCAATATGAATACGATGAGAAACTAAATTTTTATTTTTCTTGGCCTTATACATTGGAGTCTACGGAGAACTGACTTATACATGGGAGTCTATGGGTGTAAACTACAAAGTTATCTAACACGGCCAAATTTGATTGCACTGTGAAAAAAATCGACATGCATATGTATGGGGTAGGGTACTATCCTTGTGCAAAGTTTGAAAGAAATTGACTAGGGCATGTCTGAGATATCTGCGTGAACGGACGGACGCACAGATACACACACGCACGCACGGACATGACCAAACCTATAAGTCCCCCGGACGGTGTCCGTGGAGACTAATAACTGCAATGATCCTTTTATTCACAATATCGTAATATTAAACAAACTTGGTAGAGCTAATGTATGAAGTTGCCCTCATTTTCCTTTACATTCTTTCATCTTCACTTTGTTGCTCGGGACATCCATCATCAATTGGAACTGTACCTTACTTCATAAACTGACACCAAGTTAACCACCCATTTTGCAATCTAATAAAAAGACATGATGAAAAATGTCATTATTTCCTTTGTTCAGGTATTTGTTACAATACATTGCGAAAAATATGTAAATTAAAACTGTCTATCCCACATCATTTTTTTCTTGGCTAAAATATCATTTAACTTCAAGGGATAAAGTCGTCGGAACTGCGCTCAAGATCATATGGGACCCATACCACCCATGGCAACAATGTATCCAAGACAGAATGGTGATTGATGAAAGTTTAAACAAGTCTGTCATAATCTATCATTGTATAATTTAAATGTTGCAGCTATGATGATGAGGTGCATCTTGATATCGTGCATGAAATACATTGATTGTAAACAAGAAACTCCACAGGCGCAGTTCTGGCGACTATATCCCTTTAATACGGAAGTTACATCAGAAAACATTATATACTGTAATTAAAGATGTGTAAGCTAAACCTTCGGCTATTGTTTCAGAAATCTTGTGTTATGTAGTGTAGCTATGTCAGTCTGTTGTTCTACTCCCTGAAGCATGATGATATATCCCTTGACTGGCTTATTGACACAAACCATGTAATGTATAAAAGTATTGTTATTGTTGAAAATTTAATAATAAAAGTGCCAAAAAGGTGTCAGGGCCTGAATTTAGCTGTTAGACAACACTTTAACCAATTATAACTATGTGCAAATTCATGTGCAAAGTCCTGCATGGGAACAGGTTATTTATAGTCGTTAAAACTTTTTGTGTTCATGCACGTTGTACAGGTGCTGTAATAGAATGTTTGAAGAAGGTACCTTAATGAATAGATATAATCCACGGCAAAAAGGAATTCATTTCAGTTCAATATATCACACTAAGACAACCCCTAAGAACCTGTATACTAAATATCAAAGGCATCAGACGAGTAGTTTTGAGAAACACATTTTTGACCATAAATGGCAAAAATTGCACCAATAATACAAAATTGCAGATTTCATTATATATTCAATATATCATATTTAGTCATCTGTAGGAACTTGTATACCAAATATCAAAGCTGTCAGACGAGTGGTTCTGATGAAATAAAGTTTTTTAGCAGACGGTGAAAAATAAAATTTTGACCAAAAACGACGAAAAAATTCCTTAAAAATACAGATTTGCATATTTCATCACAACTTGAACAAATCTAAGTTGGGTTATCCCTGGGGACCTGTATACCAAATAACAAAGCTGTCTGACCAGTGGTTATGAAGAAGAAGATATTTTACCAAAAACACCTTTTTTGGTGCTAATTTGCATATTTTCAACAATATCGAAAAACTAACTAAACTAGTTTCTCAGAATCATATGTTGCATCTACGCAACAAATATCAAATCAGAAAGTACTGCGGTTCTCAAGATATTTGAGTGGACGGACGCCTCACAAACGGACACACATACATACATACAGACTGACGACGGACGGATACCCATCCCAATAGCTTCTATAGACTACAGTCTATAGTAGCTAAAAATCAAAACGACCAAAAAAGCCGGCTGCTGCCCGTGGGCTACTCTGTGCAGCTAAATTTGCTTTCCTATGCATGCACAATACAGTCCTGGGGCTTAGTGGGCTAGGGTCGGGTGTTGGAGTATATTTCTATACGGAAATTCCTGACAAATTGTGTTTAAAACACTTTCCCCAAAAATAACCCGGACAGGTAAAACTAATCTAAGTTGGCAAAGAGAGGTACAGCAGCTTAATATGAGCTCACTCACTTCTATGATGAGCCTCTGCGTTATATAACACCGGAACATCTATGCAGGGCTGGCTCTGCATGGCTTGGCTGTGTGTTACCGGCGTTATACGGCCCCCACCATATGCGATCAGTGTATATGTGTGGGAGGCCGTATAACGCCGGTAAACCTCCCTGTGGGTGGAGGGACGGTGGCCGGTAACACACAGCCCAGCCAGCCCTGCCATGCAGAGCTAACGCAGGGCTAGCTCTGCATGGCAGGGTTGTATGTTACCGGCGTTTTTCGGCGTGGTGGGAGGCCATATAACGCCGCTAACACACAGCCCTGCCATGCAGAGCTAACGCAGGGCCATCATTTAGCCTAGCCCTGCGTACGATGCTGTGTGTTCCGCTACAGCTAATCGCCCCGCTCACCACAGCCCTGCAAAGACCCGTACGTAGGGTCGGTGACTTCAAATCCATTTTGGAACTTGACGTAAAAAGCCAAATTACTGCCGAAATTCAGCGTTCTTGGGCCCAAGTCGTATCCCGACCTACCTCAGCTACTCGATCGCTTCCAAAAATGCCAGTCTTTTATTACTTCTCGTAAATAACCGTCGATGTCGGCAACTCTCTCGCTAGAGCCCTGCGTACGATGCTGTGTGTTAGCTGTAGCGGCCAACACAGACGGGTCAGTTTTCTGTTATGGATAACAGGAGCATGACATCAAATAATCACCGATGTGCCTGCCATGAATACGCAGCGTAAGGGTGGTTGACCTGTATGACCTCCTACTTCAACAACATTCCACCATGCTGTATCAACAGCTCCATGTTTGCTGTCCGCTCCCGGCCCTCCAAGCCCATAATGGATAATGGAAAGCAAACTTTGAACGACATAATGTACGAGAAAAAGCAGAGTAGATTATGGAGTGCAAAGTTTGCTTGAGTCCATTATGGGCCGGGAGGTGTTGTGTTCTGATATACACCGCCCTCTATCAGTAGAGGAAGTTTACTGTTCACCAGAGGTTCATGGGTAATTGTAACTATTACAATGGCGGGAGTAAATAAATCACTGTTTGTGTTGTAAAGTTAATTCTCGTCTGTGGAGTTAAATCTGAGCCATCTAGGCGACATATCACATTGGTGACAAGGCTAACACCAAAAGAACTTTTCAAGATGAGTGAGAAAGGGAAAAACGTCATTTCAATCTTTGATTGTGCTGGTGATGCAGCGACAGTAGGTCAGCAATGGAAAAACTGTTTGGCTTCCTTCAAACTTTTTGCAGACGCCAAAGGTTTTATTTTAGACCCGGACAAGCCAAATATTGCCAGACAGAGGCGAGCACAGTTGTTACACTTAGCTGGACCCGACGTACAAGATGTTTTCAGTACACTGGATGATACAGGTACGCCAACTGAGTATAAAAAGGCCGTTGATGCTTTGAACTCTCACTTTGCGCCAGTAGCAAACTCAGCATACGAGATGCGAAGTTTTCGATCCCTTACCTATGAAAAGGGGGAAACAGTTCAGCAATTTGAAACTAGATTACGACGCGCAGCAAAAGACTGTGAGTTTGGTGCTGATGCGGACAACCAAATCCGTGATGAGGTCATTGCAAAATGTAATTCTGATTACATACGCAGAAAATTATTAGAAGAGGGTTCGACACTAACACTTGCAAATACGTTGACAGTAGCAAGACAGTGTGAAGAAGTTGAAAACCAAATGGCGACCCTGACAACAAGTAAGCCAGAAACAGTCGTTACTGTCAACCGTGTTGACAAACGTAAGCCTAAACAAAGGGTGAAAGGCAAACGCAGTAGCCACAGCAGCAATGCATGCTACTGATGTGGGCAGAGTGGACACTATGGCAAAGATCCAAATTGCCCTGCAAGAGGAAAAAAGTGTTGGAAATGCAATGGTGCCGATCATTTTGCTGCAGTCTGTAAAACAAAACAGAAGAAGGTGAATTGCGTGAACTCTGAGCAAAACCCAAGCAATGTCAGCGGTGATTACGCATTTCACATCAAAGATCAAGCCTCAAGTGGTGTGATCCCGACTGTGATCGGTGGTGTTAAGCTGAACATGTTGGTGGATTCAGGAGCCACCACCAACATTGTGGATGAGGACACATGGAAAACTCTAAAAGCAAAGAAAATCCAGTGTGTATCGTACAAGCAAAACACCGAGTTATATCCATATGCATCTGACAAGCCCTTGACAGTTATTAGTGAATTCTCCTGTGACATCAAAGTGGGCAAACAGAAAACAATTGCCAAGTTCACTGTTGTGAAAGGGAGTGGTGTGCCACTGCTCAGTAAAACTACAGCTACCAAACTTTTAACACTGAAGGTTTGAGTGGATGTTGTGAACTCTATCTCAGATTAAAAGGGTGAGATGCTACGCCAATACCCAGGAGTGTTTAAAGGAGTTGGAAAACTGAACACTAAACAAGTCACAATACATGTCGATGATCAGGTTAAACCAGTAGCACAGCCACTGAGGCGTACATCCTTCAACCTAAGAAGTAGGGTGGAACAGAAAATCCAAGAGTTTGTGGAAAACGACATCATTGAACCAGCTGAAGGCCCAAGCAGGTGGGTTAATCCGGGTGGTTGTCGTTCCCAAAGCCAATGGGGACATACGACTATGTCTTGACATGAGGAGAGCCAATGAAGCTATTATCAGAGGCAGATACCCAATTCCTACTGTAGATGAAATACTTCAAACTATGAATGGATCCACAGTATTCAGTAAATTAGATCTGAAGTGGGGCTACCATCAGCTGGAGCTGGACCCTGAGTCAAGAGACATCTGCACATTCGTGACACACTGTGGTCTATACAGATATAAGAGACTCCTATTTGGTGTAAATTCGGCCAGTGAGCTGTACCAACACGAAATCTCTTCAGCATTAGCCGGAATACCAGGGGTAGACAACATTTCTGACGACATGATTGTGCATGCCCCTAATCTTGCGATGCATGACGAGCCAATTCACCAAGTCATGAACAGACTTAAGCAGTGTGGACTAACCATGAGCATTAATAAGTGTGTATTTTCCATAAGTAAGCTTGAGTTCATGGGAATGCTGCTTTCTGAGAAGGGAGTCGGCCCAACTGAGTCACGCGTAAAAGCCATCCTTGAAGCTAGGGAACCCCAAAAAGCCGCCGAAGAGCTGAGCTTCCTAGGACTGGTCAACTTCAGTTGCCGATTTACCCCACACTGTTCAACGATCTGTGAACCACTGTCTGAACTTAGGCATGAACGTGTGAAGTTTAAATTTGGGCAGTGTCAAAGCAGTGCATTAAACGAATTGAAACAATGAATGGCAGACGCTACCACACTAGCATATTTCAATAAGACCGCATGCATAGTTGTCCTTGCAGATGCAAGTCCGATAGGATTGGGTGCTGTGTTGGCCCAGGAACAACCAGATGGCAGTCTAAGACCGGTAAGTTACGCCAGCTCATCTCTGACTGATGTGGAGCGGCGATATTCTCAGACTGAGAAAGAGGCACTTGCTCTGGCATGGAGTTGCGAGAAGTTCCATCCATATATCAATGCCATGAAGTTCGACCTTATGACCGACCACAAACCCCTCGAGGTGATATATGGGCGTCGTTCTAAACCAAGTGCTAGATTTGAAAGGTGGGTTCTTCGCATGCAGCCATACGACTTCAATGTGGTACACATACCAGGCAAGCAGACGGTGGTTGACCCTCTCTCTCGACTTCTGAAACCTGGCGGTAAAGTTGAGCACCATGATCACGGAGCTGATGACTATGTGAGATTTGTGGCAGTACGTGCAACACCACAAGCCCTGACAACCTGCCAAGTTGAGGAGGCTTCTGCTGTTGACCCAGAATTTACAGAGTTGAGAATGGCGATCAACTCTGGCCATTTTGAAAGCTGTAAACAATATCAACATTTGACTGGAGAGCTGTGGAGATCTGGACAGCTGGTACTACGCGGAACCCGTATTGTGCTACCTACGAAGCTGAGGCAACAAGCCTTAACTCTAGCCCATGAAGGACATCTCGGTGTAGTTGGCACCAAACAGAACTTGCGTACCAAAGTTTGGTGGCCAGGTTGTGACAGAGCAGCAGAAAGATTCGTCCGATCATGTTATGGTTGTCAACTTGTAGCCAGACCAGACCCAGCTGAACCAATGAGGTCTACAGTGTTACCGGATGGTCCCTGGCAAGACCTGGCAGTCGATTTGCTTGGACCCCTCCCGTCCGGTCATTCATTGTTAGTGCTGGTGGACTACTACAGTCGGTACTACGAGGTTGATATCCTGACATCCACCACAGTAGACAAGGTAATTGACTGTCTGGAGGAACACTTCAGTCGACATGGTATTCCCGTGATGATGCGGTCTGACAATGGACCCCAGTTCAAGTCGGAAGAGTATATGAAGTTTTGCGAGCTCAATGGCATCAAAGCTGTCAAGACTACTCCAAAATGGGCACAGGCCAATGGAGAGGTTGAGCGCCAGAACTCGTCCGTGTTGAAACGTCTACAAATTGCTCAGACTGAAAAGCAAGACTGGAAGAGAGAGATACGGAAATATCTAGCTTCATACAGGGCACTCACCCACCCTACAACTGGACGCAGCCCAGCCGAGCTACTTTTTGGACGTAAATTACGTGGCAAACTACCAGACCTGTTGACACATCAACAAGAGGATAGCGAAGTTCCAGACCGTGACGCTGAGTTGAAAACGAAATCGAAGCTGACTGCTGATTTGAGACGCGGTGCAAAACCATCAACAATTAGTGTAGGAGATGAAGTCTTGATTCAACAGGAAAAGAAGAATAAGTTGACGACTAACTTCAATGACACTCCACATACTGTTGTGCATAAAGATGGTAACCAGGTAACCGTTTAATCACCTGAAGGTGTTGATTACAAGCGAAACACATCTCATGTGAAGCTGTTTGTAAATCCCGAAACTAACTTTGTGAATCCTGAAACTAACACTGCAACAGAACCATGTGTTAAAACATCTCTTGATAATCCAAGTGAGTCTAGCATGTCACAAACTCCTAGTAGACCAACTCGCACTAGGAAACTACCAGCGAAGTATGATGACTTTGTCATGGAATGACACTGTCATGGGGCAGAATAATCCCCAAGTAACAGGCACATAATGGGTAGTCCACCCCAGCCTGTGAGTTAAATTGTTCCAAAATTGAGTTATTTGAATTGTTAAGTTCAGTGGTTAATTCATTGCTGTATTCAGCTTTTGTTTAAAACTGCTCATTGTCAAAATGCAATTAAGAACTGACTGAGACACTTGTATACATTCTGAATACAGACTTCAAACAATTCACTTCATGTTGAAGAAAAAGAGGGATGTCGTGTTCTGATGTACACCGCCCTCTATCAGTAGAGAAAGTTTACTGTTTACCAGAGGTTCATGGGTAATTGTAACTGTAACAATGGCGAGAGTCAATAAATCACTGTTTGTGTTATAAAGTTTAATCTGGTCTGTGGAGTTAAATCTGAGCCATACAGGCGGCATATCACAGGAGGGGGTGCATTATTGCTATTATTTTTAAGTTTGGCAATAACAGTGACTTTGTAGATATTGAAAACGAATAAAAAGGAAATTTAAACTGAATTTGAAGCCAGCGAGCATCGCTCGGTACGATCGGCCCTGAATCTGTATACTGAATACATTTACACGCACTCCACACTGCACTGCACTGAATAACGCGCGTTCAACACAAAAAATGAGCAGCACATTCACGCTTCAAATTGGAATTAAAATCGATGTATTTTCGAAGGAAATGAAAAGGAATTGCATCCCTACCGTCTATATTGAACTTGAAACATCATCTTTCAATATCATGCCATTCAAAAAAGCTGACACGGTGAAATGCCGGACATGAAAAAAACGGAATGTTTATGCATCGACATCAGCGCGATCAGCGAGCCGCATGGTCAGCTGATCAATACGATCATCATTATGTTGCTAATAGTACAGGATTGATTGTAACAATATCAAACGAGCTCAACAATGTTATTCAAATGTTTAAATTTCATTTACAATTGTGTCTATAAATTTAATTTAGATGGCTTCTTGAGAAGAGCTATTTTATTTCGGCGAACGATTAAACTTGATGTAAACGGATGCTTGAAAGGTAAAGTTGACAAAGATACTAGAGGGTCTCCGTCACGATGTCGTAAACAAGGCAAGGCGAAACCACAGCCGAGGATAAAAAAAAAGATGAATGAAAGTTGTCTCTGATTACAATCAGTGCATCAGAACTAGGTGGCCGAGATGTTAGATCAACGGAGATTCCACGTTCATTATAATTGCTAGCAGTAGCTGACCTTAGACTGAGACTTTGAATGGCCCTGTATGGACTGTGTGCCGTAGTAATTTCTGAAGACACTTCCGGTCAAAGTTGATGACAGCTGCTGTTGTTGGCCCATTTATGGCTGGTTCAACTAGCCTTTCACGCTTGCATCGTTTAAATGTCCACTGACATAACCCAGTTCGTCTAGGAGTTTGCAGGCGTACTGACTTTTGTTTGACCTATACGCAACGAAGCGAACCATGTTTTAAACAACATAGTACTGCATACTGCAGCGTATCGGACGGGGACTGCATGCTGGGCGCGAGCCAGACGAAGACGACAAGTGCGCGCCTGCGGGAGGACTCAATCAAATTGATAAATCGTACAGTAAGATATTAGTATCAATATTGTGCACCAATATCAAGATTTATCGTTTTGTTTATGACATGGTTGATCGCATACTTTCCCTCTTTTTAAATGTGTAGTCCTTTTTTCGTTTTCAAAAAAAACTTGTATTGTTATGCTCGCTGTGGCGCCGCAATGATGAATAATGCAATACATTATAGGAAATAATTTGAGGATATGACGTCACCTAATTCACTTGTATGGACAAAGTTATAATATAACTTCTGTTAAAGAGCATTGTACATGATGCCTACTAATTCTGCTTAATATAGTTGTAAAATATTTTTATTGTACAGCTTGCATTGCAGTGTGCGTTCATGCGTGCAGTGTGCGTTGTATCGATGGGTTTATTGATACATCATGTTGTGATGGAATTATGTTCTAAAATATCTTATTTTACCATCAGTTTCAAATTGATCGTAGAGTGATCCAGCATGGTGAACTTTATGGGGCGCCAAATGTAAAAAAATTAATTTACACAATCAAGCTTTTTTTAGAGATAGAAAAGATGGAAAATGTATATATAGAGAGGAATTATATATATATATATATATATATATATATATATATATATATATATATATATATATATACACATATATATGTGTGCGTGTGTATACACACACACATACAGATACATTGCCCCACACATGTTTGCGTATGCATACATATACATACATATAGTAAAAAATACGCGCACGCATATAGCGTATTCATTCACACATGTAGAATACATGCATACATACATACATACATACATACATACATACATACATACATACATACATACATACACTCATACACACATACATACATACATACATACATACATACATACATACATACACTCATACACACATACATACATACATACATACATACATACATACATACATACATACATACATACATACATACATACATACATACATACATACATACATACATACATACATACATACATACATACATACATACATACATACATACATACATACATACATACATACATACATACATACATACATACATACATACATACATACATACATACATACATACATACATACATACATACATACATCGGACTTTGATACAGCTCGAAGATTTTACATCAAGCCTCGTTTTCGAGGCAGCTGCTGACGTTTACAGTATCTGACAGCGCTGCAAAATCTTATATACACAGCCTCGTTCTGATGAAGTATCGCTGTATCAGAACGAGGTTCTATATGTGAGAAATTTACTCAGCTCAGCACAGCTGCAAAAAGTTTATATATATCAGCCTCGATCTGATGATACAACTACACACAGCAAAATTTTACATACAGTCTCGTTCTGAGGGCACAGCTACAGCTGGGAAGTTTTATACACAGACTCGGTTGGAAAGTTTTACATACAAACTCGTTCTGAAGAGAGCTATAGCTGAGAAGTTTTATACACAGACTCAGTCGGAAAATTTTACATACAAACTCGTTCTGAAGACACAGCACGCTGGGAAGTTTTATACACAGACTCGGTGGGAAAATTTTACATATACAGACTCGTTCTGAAGAGAGCTATAGCTGAGAAGTTTTATACAAAGACTCGATGAGAAAATTTTACATACAAACTCATTCTGAAGACACAGCACGCTGGGAAGTTTTATACAAAGACTCGATGAGAAAATTTTACATACAAACTCATTCTGAAGACACAGCACGCTGGGAAGTTTTATACAAAGACTCGATGAGAAAATTTTACATACAAACTCATTCTGAAGACACAACACGCTGGGAAGTTTTATACACAGACTCGGTGGGAAAATTTTTACATACAGCTAGCTGGGAAGTTTTATACACAGACTCGATGGGAAACTTTTACATACAGACTCGTCTTGGATTAAGTGTAATACCTAGTGATGCTTGTGCTCAGAAAGTGTGATTGAACTCTGCCCGGTATCATACGCGACTAGACCCTGGCAAGACGAAAGCTAATACACGCATAGTGCTGGCGCTCGTGCTATTCAAGTGCATTGGAACTTTCCGGTTTATTTTGATCTAGCCACAACAATAATAATAAAAAGCTAGACACAACAATGATCGTGGTATTGCTATCAGGTGAGATCACTACTGATCTGGGCTGCTCGTAGCCTAGCCCAGTGTACATGCCCGTTTTTTTTTCAGGCGTTATACGGCTGTGGTGGAGGCCGTATATTGCCCGGAACACACAGACCTGTATGCAGGGCTACTCGTCAACCATACAACGGCGTCAACCATACAACGATCGTTCACTGAGACCGCTGCAGTCCGTCATCATCTGTGCAATGAACTTTCGCGGTCTACGCAGTTACGAGAATAAAGACAAAAAATTAATACTGAAATTTTGGTGCCATAAACCCATGCGCAATGACGGATGAAAATAAATTTGAGTAAAAAAGACAGCAGTTCTTGGTCTTGAACTTTTCTCGGGGCATTTGACACAAGGGGCATGGTGGAGGTACACGCGAGCATGTAGCTAAGGGACTGGTTAGTTGCTTCAGCCAGGGGGAGGGCGGCGATGGATTCATGGGGGTGGTACCCTATTTTTGACTTTGGTGATGGGGTCACCATGTTTTTGAAATGCCCAATCGGGGGTTAGTGTGTTTTTCAAGTTCAACAAGGGCTCATACTTGCATAAAATGCATTGTGACAGCCACAAATTTCAGCATTGAGTTGCATTTTTTGCGCGCCCTTCGGGCGAGTTTCTTTAATAATAATAAGACATATTTTTAGAGCCCTTTCCTAGTGCAAAACTTTATATATTTGACATATATATGTTTGAGATATCTGTATGTTTAAAATGTTTCGGCGCACCCTTGGGCGCATTTCTTTAAAATATCAAACATATTTTTCAGCATGCCCTTCATATGAAAAGCATGGCCAGTTCCTGATACTTTTCTGTATTCTCTATGAGAATTAAGTATTAGAAAGCAACATGCAATAATATTTCAATCACATTTTCCTTACAACAGTTCTGGACATCTGCTTATGTATAAAGAGAGTTGGAATACATACAGCTCATTCAAAAATACTGTACTCAAACTTTAGAATTGACACTTTTAAGTCCCTATCTTACAACTGACATGACACCAATTTCATTAAAACACAGAATGACTAATTGTTGAATATATATATATATATATATATATATATATATATATATATAATATATATATATATATATATATATATATAAGGATCATATCGGCTTATACCGGGATGACGGGCTTGGTTTACTCAAAAATATCACGGCCAGCAAGGCGGATAAGATCAGAAAGGAAATCACATAGATATTTCGTGACATTGGCCTGAAAATCACGATCGAGACAAACCAGAAGATTACAAGTGAACTCAATATTGCAGAAAGGATGGACACACTCCCTAAGCGCCAGGCCTTCATTACATTAAAAGACCACAAAGACAACTTCATGAACAATCCAACATGTAGACTTATTAACCCGACCAAAAGCGAGATGGGCAAAGTAAGTAAACAATTACTTGACACAATCAACAATGATATTAGATCACGTACGTGTGTGAACCAATGGAGGAATTCATCAGCTGTCATTGACTGGTTCAAGGGGATACGAGGTAAATCAAAATGTAGATTCATTACATTTGACATTGCCAACTTCTATCCATCTATCTCAGACGATCTCTTGCGTAAATCGCAGTCCCTTATACAACGGTTGTGTTTATTGTGTTTACGAGAATTAGAAATGATCAGACACTCAAATTCAACAGTAAATTAGCGACGCTCAACTGACAGAGTATATGAGATTCATTGAAGACGTCATGGTGGTCGCAAGAGATCTCTTTCTACTTCCATGCCATATTCAATAAATCTCATATACTCTATCGGCTGAGTGTCGCTGATTGACTGGTGAATTAAAATGTCTGATCATTTCTAGTTCTCGTAAACACAACCAAGCACCATGCTCTGTGTACCGCCATACTCGAATCGAATACCCCGAGGAAAGTCCAAGACCAAGAATTGCTGTCTTGTTACCCACATTTGCCTTCATCGATAATTGTGCATGGGTTTATGGCACCAACATTTCCAAATTATTTTTTTTTGTCTTTATTCTCTTAACTCTGAAGACCACGAAAGTAGGTTGCACAGCCGACTGCAGTCTTCAGTGAACGAGCACTGTGTAGTCGACGCCAAGCGCCTATCCTTTTTTTTCCTACGAACACGGAACAGCCTAGATCAGTGGTGATCTCTCCAGATAGCAATACCACGGTCATTGTTGTAGCTATCACAAAATAAACCAGAAAGTTCAAATGCACTTGATTAACAGCAAAAGCGCCACCACTATGCGTGTGTTTAATAGCTTTAGTCTTGCCAGGGTCTAGCCGCAAAAAAGGCAGCTCAAGGCCGGCCGGGCTGTGCGTGATCTTTTTCTAACATGTTGCTGTGCAGCACCGGCCACTACAGGCCAGCGCTGCAAAGAAAACAGGTCAGAAAAGCCAGCGCACGGCATATGGGCTACAATAATTGCACCTAGCCTGGGTCATTCTTAGCCCTGCCATGGTAACTTCTTAGCTCCATGGCCCTGCGTACGATACTGTGTTTTCCCAGCGCGGCGCGAGAGGCCTACCGCCTCCCGTCCAACATCTTCAACGCGGTAACGCGGAGCATTGTAGGCTGGACGACTAGGAGGGCCGTGGTAAAAATTTAATATTTCTTTGGTCTTGTGAAACACACAAGCCCTGCTATGTGCAGCAGTGTAAACACAACGTCTTTAATGTAAATCAACTTTCGACCGACATTATATGAGCATTTGGAAGTCACTATCATATTTCAAAAAAGGGGGATGTATATATATAAATTTCCGAGTCCCATCTATGTGAAATAAATTTCCGAATCCCATCTATGTGAAAACGTTAACGAGACTGTATATAAAGTTTTGCAGCTGGTATTACGTGTATATAAAATTTTACAGCTGTATGTATGCAAAGTGAAAACGAGGTTGAATGTAAATGTTTTCGAGACATAAGCTTACAGTTGAAAAAATGTACATTCAACCTCGTTTTCAACTGTATGTCGAAAGCGAGGTTGAATGTAAATGTTTTCGAGACAAGCTTTAATACAGTTGAAAAAATTACATTCAACCTCGTTTTCAACTGTATGTCGAAAGCGAGGCTGAATGTAAATTTATCCAAGTCCAGGCTCTATGTATTTATGTAATGTATGTATGTATGTATGTATGTATGTATGTATGTATGTATGTATGTATGTATGTATGTATGTATGTATGTATGTATGTATGTATGTATGTATGTATGTATGTATGTATGTATGTATGTATGTATGTATGTATGTATGTATGTATGTATGTATGTATGTATGTATGTATGTATGTATGTATGTATGTATGTATGTATGTATGTATGTATGTATGTATGTACGTATATATGTATGTATGTATGTATGTATGTATGTACGTATATATGTATGTATGTATGTATGTATGTATGTATGTATGTATGTATGTATGTATGTATGTATGTATGTATGTATGTATGTATGTACGTATGTATGTATGTATGTATGTATGTATGTATGTATGTATGTATGTATGTATGTATGTATGTATGTATGTATGTATGTATGTATGTATGTATTCTACATGTATAAATGAATACCCTATATGCGTATATATATATATATATATATATATATATATATATATATATATATATATATGCATACACGTATATGTATGCATACATATGTATGACCAATGTATGTGTTTATATATAATATATATATATATATATATATATATATATATATATATATATATATTTAAATTCCTCTCTATATACATATCCTCAGTAGCTGTTCTATCTCTAAAATAAGGCTGATTGTGTAAATTAACTTCTTTACATTTGGCGCCTCATAGAACTTTGAGCAAATAACATGGAAAAGTGTTGTGATAGGCTAGACATAATTTAACAAACACACCTGTTTAAGAATGCCAATGCCATTTGCAATCAATATTTGACTGTGTTTTTTTCTTGTAAGTTTGTAAGTCGTCAATTGTAGTTAATTTTAATTTTATCTAATACATTTATGCTGTGAACAAATGCATTTTTTTTCAAATGTATTAAACTTTTGACATTTGGTGCTAGTGAGAACTATGAATTGAATTTTGATTTGCTAATCCACTAAGTACAGAGTTTACAGATTAGAAGTTGCCCTTAACTTGGCAAACTAAGAATCAATGCTGAAGTGTTTTGTTTCTTTCTATACAGGCACAGACTTCCCTAACACTGTTGCAACGTTCCCATGTTAATCGCTATGCCGCGTTATGCCCCAAGGCTGACCAAAGTCTTGTAATAATGTAGATAGAGGAAAATTCAATGTAAAGAGGCTATTTCAGTACGCCATTCGGGTACTAAATAACGAGAATGAAGACACATGATTACGAGAATTAAAATCAGTAATCAAAAAATCGTAATTTTGAGATTTAAAAACTCGTAATTACAACATTTAAAAACTCGTAATTACGAGAATCAAAAACTCGTAATTACGAGAATCAAAAACTCGTAAGTACGAGAATAAATAGCTCGTAATTACAAGAACTAAAAACTCGTTTACGAGAATTAAAAAGTCGTAATTAAGGGAATCAAAAACTCGTAATTTCGAGAATAAAAGCTGGTAATTACAAGAACTAAAACGCGTTATAACGAGATTTAAAAAGTCGTAATTACGAGAATCAACAACACGTAATTGCGAGAATAAAAGCTTGTAATTACAATAACTAAAAACTCGTAATTACGAGGATTAAAAAGTCGTAATTACGAGAATTAAACACTCCTTATTACGAAAATTAGAAACTCGTACTTACGAGAATCAACAACTCGTAATTACGAAAATCAAAAACTCGCAATCACAAGAATAAAAACTCGTAATTACGAAAATCAAAAACTCGCAATTACGAGAATTAAAAAACTTGTAATTACAAGAATTAAAAATCTTAATTACGAGATTTAAAAAAACTATTAATTAACAGATTAAAAACACTTTGTCAAAAACTATAGTCAAGTTATCGCAAATTTCAAAAATTTCAAATTATGTGGTTTTCAAAACGCCAAAATGTTTGCATAATGATGATTTTGTAATGTCGATGTTTATGGAATCATTTGAAATTTTACTATGTCTGTGTTATTTTAAATCATCGTCTATTTTAAAATTTCCTTTTCACTTCTACTTGATTATACCTGTGACAAAAATAAACTTCTTTTCGCTTTTTGCCATTTTTAATCATATTTTGGGCTCTTGAAATCATGAGACACACTTCAGTTCGGTCATTCATCTAGATCATAAACATTGTTTGTGTACTCTTCTTTTATATTAGGAGGAAGCAATGCAAAGACACGGATTGTTAAACATTCTTTGCTATATCTGTCTCAATACAAACTTTGAGTGCGTAAATCTTTCAAGTTTTTGAGCAAATAATACTAAACTGGAAGTTGGAAATCTGTCCGACTTCCTCATTCTCTGTTGCTTTGGATATGTCTTATTAGTCCCCACGGACACCGTCCGGGGACTTATAGGTTTGGTCATGTCCGTGCGTCCGTTCGTGCGTGCGTGCGTGTGTCCGTCCGTCCGTCCGTGCGTCCGTCCGTTCACGCAGATATCTCAGAGATGCCTGGAGCGATTTCATTCAAACTTAGTACAGGGATTACTTCATATGTCATACAGATGTACGTCAATTTGTTTTGTGATACGATCCAATATGGCCGCCAGGCGGCCATTTTATTACGATTTTTTCATGTACAGAGCCATAACTCAGATATGTTTCAACCGATTTTATTCAAAGTTGGTACAAGGACATTGATTAATGTCATAGATATGCACGTCAATTTGTTTTGTGATACGATCCAATATGGCCGCCAGGCGGCCATTTCTTACGATTTTTTCATGTACAGAGCCATAACTCAGGCACATCTCAACTGATTTTATTCAAACTTGGTAAAAGGACATTGACCTGCGTCATACATATGCACATTGATTTGTTTGTGATACAATCCAATATGGCCGCCAGGCATTTTATTACGATTTTTTTCATGTACAGAGCCATAACTCAGGCATATCTCAAACGATTTTATTCTAAGTTGGTAAAAGGACATTGACTAATGCCATAGATATGCACATCAATTTGTTTTGTGATACGATCCAATATGGCTGCCAGGCGGCCATTTTATTACGATTTTTCATGTACAGAGCCATAACTCAGACATATCTCAACCGATTTTATTCAAAGTTGGTACAAGGACATTGACCAATGTTATGCATATTCACGTCAATTTGTTTTGTGATATGATCCAAATGGCTGCTGTGGGCCATTTTGTTACGATTTTTTCGTGTACAGAGCCATAATTCAGGCATATCTCAACTGATTTTATTCAAAGTTGGTACAAGGACATTGACCTATGTCATACATATGCACATTGATTTGTTTTGTGATACGATCCAATATGGCCGCTGTGTGGCCATTTTTTACGATTTTCCATGTCCTAAACCATAACTCAGACATGTATCAAGCAAATTTATTCAAAGTTGGTACAAAGACATTGACTTATAGTATACCGGTACATATGTACGTCGATTTGTTTCTCGATATGGTCCAATATGGCCACATGGTGGCAATTTTGTTATGGTTTTTTTCATGTCGAGAGCCATAACTCTGGCAAGTCTCAACTGATTTTATACCTGGACATTGACTTATGTCATACATATACTTGTTGATATTTTAAACAGTAAGATCAAATATCGCTGCATGGCGGCGATTTTGTTACGATTTTCTCATGTACTGAGCCATAACTCGGACATGACGTGTTAGGATAGTATGGAAAAATGTTTTGCAACATCCTGTCAACTAATTCCCAGTTGACTCATTTAATGACCTTTAGGATAGTGGCCTACATTGGTTTTATGTTTTCATCACCATGGAACTCATTCTTGGCCATTGAGTACCATCTGTATCAAAGTATTTTTATCACAGACCTAATGAAGACGACTCTATCCTCTCTGAGGACCTGTAATCAAAGTACCAATTAACAAGTGGGGACTGTGTCATCAACGATGACTTGTTCACATATAAATGGATGTCAGAAGATATCAGTTGTTCGCCAAATTTCTGGGGCAAACCCAATTTGATGACCACTGCCAATCTATGCTGGATTTTAAAAAATAACATCACATCGGCAGGTATTCGTAGTTTGGGGGATTATCTCCTGAGGGGGGAGGGGGATATTTGTCATGTTGTCAAACTCTAATAAAGGTGTTGATGGATGTGAAATATTTGTATACTGTCATACTGTCGATAATTCACCCCAAAAAGAGTGTTTATCCAGCCAGACAAAATCTACATGCTATTATGCCTGTCTTTTGATCTAATTGATAACATACTGAATATCTACAATTGTAGCCGTGCAAAAGTCCAAAGTTCATTCATTTATTTGTTAATCTGCGAGTATATTATAATTGCTTACAACACCTTATAAATCAAGATAACACCATATTGTAAACACCATATTTAAAACACCATATTGATAACAACACCATATTTTCTTTGAAGAATGACCAACAACAGAAAAAGCTTGGTACTTATGCTTGTTACGCAAAATTTCAAAACACTCATTACTTGGATCTGGGGGTTTCAAGAAAAAGACCCTTATAATAGTGCGAAATATAGGAGAAATATGAACCAATTAATTAAGAGTCAGTGAATAATTACAGATACAGACAACCATGTCAATGACCAATGACATTGTCTTGACACATCAGTGTAATCTTTGTTGTTGTCTAACAGATGACCACCACTTATATAGTCTGGGGCAATAAGACAACTTTTGGGAAAAGAGTGTTCATGATGATGCCCTTATTAAAATAGTCACATTTTCACCTCAGCGCTGAAATGGTTGTACGTGTAAGAACATTGTTTACTAGATTCCAAAGTGTTATTCCAATCTTTTCATGGATAAACCATTGCAAAAAGTACGTGTCTGCATGATGAACAAAAAACTCCCGCTTTTCCATGATTTTGAGAACACGCTTGGGTATCCAAATTTCCATTATAGGACCACAATCAGGTTTATAACCCCTTTGTGAAGAGCAAATCTGGCACCAAATACGAATCCACTTCCGGGCTGATGATTCGATGAATGTAATATACAGTCACAGTCCCTCCGAGGGGCTGTGTTACAGTGTAACAATTACCGTGCGACGCACCGTCTCTGACGTCTGCGTTAGCGACGCAGCATGCCACTGCGCATGTCTGCACCAAATTGGAAATAGGAAATAGCCTGTATTTCCTATTTTCAATTTACGTCGGGCTGGTGAGGGAACAAGGCTTCGCGTTGGCCGCAATCTGCTATCCGGAATTACCATTATGCTTATTTCGAAAACATACGCTTATATTAGAAATAGGAAATAGAAATATATTTCAGTATTCAATAGATTTTAGCGTACAAAAAAATCAACAAAAATCTATTTTCAAATTCCTTTATTAAAATTTCGTTGCGGTAAACAGATTGGCCGCGATTTGTCACGGATTAAATATTTGCATGCAAAAATAATGTAAATATAAGCGATTACAAATGCCAAATTTCACAAAAGCAACAATAGCTTTAACTCCAATTGAGCATACACAATTTACACAATCACACCAAACCGTAGACATTCTAGCTTCCTCACTCGGAAAACAAACTTAAGTGGAGCAACATGTCAATACACACAATCAGTCAATCATTCTATACTGTTCACAAACCAAAATGAATTTCAGTGATTGATGGAAGAAAACCATATTTTTGAAACGTAGCGTCAAAGGATCGCAGTGTCACATAGTCTCTCCACTCCAGTGCGGGGTCTGTACAAGCACGTTCCCTTCAAGGACTGTGATTCAAGACAGGTAGATTATTAGTATGTCTCGCTATAACTGGTCAATCCTTTACATTAATCAGCCAAGCATAATATACACTTACAGTATAGGCACTATCAAACAAAAAAAGGCAATCAACCAAGATATGAATGATGTATAGATTTGCTTTCCCTTTATTACAAATCTTGGTTCAAATTGGTATTATTTGATTTCAGTCGGGGAAAAGTAATATTCGGTGTCAGAAATATCGGTTTCCGAACTCTCCATAGTCGTCTTACGAACGCACTGAACTGTTAACGCATATTAACAGTACTTCGCCGGCTCTACGGAGTAAGTGGCCATGCTATTCTGTATAGCCAATGACGTCACGCACGCTCCTCCCATGAGCCCTTGCACGCCAATTTATGGTCCACAGGAAAATCCATCTTTTAAAGGATCATTTAAAAATAGGAACCGCCTGATACACAATTCCTAAAACCCACTCTAGAAAGATCCTCCTGATATAGGGAAGTAGGTAAAAGTTTATGTTGTTGACCCGATTCACTGATAGATAGACCTTTGATGTTAGATTGAATTGGTTTATTTTTAAAAACAAGAAGGGGAAGGAGAGTCGATAGTTTGATATATGACATGTTATACACATTTTACTTCCCTCCTCCTAACACGAATGAGTTTTTTGGCAAGATATCAACAACTATGAGAAAAATATTTCGTTAAAGTTTGCAGCACTAAGTATATAGAATTATAAAGGGTTTGCCTGGTCTGATCATTGGTAGGAAATCAAATGAGTAGCACAAATTTGCCAATATTTGTAATCAAGAGAAGAAAGAGAAGTATTGATGTTGAGCTTTATGATAGTGACAGGGAAGTGGAATTGTTGACATTTCGACATATGACCTGTAAGCATAATATTGGCTACTCTAAATTGGTCACCTTGCACATGCATCATCTACCATGTGAAACTATGCAAAGGTATGAAAATGAACATTTCTAATAACTGTAGTACAATCGGCAAGTCCAATGTCAGGTCTAATAAGGCACCTAACTTTAATAAATAAAGTCATTTGTGTTTTATTGAAACTTGAAATGATTTCTATTTCGTTTCCTTCTCAACGACAAGATCAACCCACAAAAGGGACCGAGCTGTGCTTCCTAATCCTAATGAAACATGAAAGCGACACAATTCGTTTGGCAATACTTGTCTGTATACACATACCCTCTGCATATAAAACGTATGTTGAACATTTGTAAATATGCTTTTTAATTACTTAGTGCTATGGATTGACAAAACCCCGACATATAAACATACTGTTAATTGAGGCCCACCTATGTTTATGTTAAATTTCAAACAACTGCGAGGAGACGATCGATGAAGTTTGTCACTTGAGGGTGGTCGCCATTTTGGCAAGTTAATGCTCAATGACTGACCTTCTTTTTAAAGTCATGAAACCTTTTGAAGATTAGTTCACTGTCACGCTGAATGACTTGGCTATCCACGAAGATAGTCCATAGGGAAAGTTGTAGCCGAAATAGTCCGTAGGGAAAGTAGTACCGAATTTGATGTTTCCTACATGCAGCCGTTGAACTTTAGATTAAGAGGTAAAAGATACGTGATACAAACAGATGTTTACTCCTAGGAATGTGTAATTCAGGTGAGGAGTTAGCTTCAGAAAGTGCAGTCCCCTCAAGGAAGCAGAGTCGAGTACTCGGCCGTGTGGGGGCGTTTTGAGACAATCTCAAGACATCTATCACCTACAGAAAATGAGCAAAACTATTACAAAAAATAATGATAGCATCATAAGTCAACCATCTCATGTAAAAGCCACAGTAGCTGTAATTTTATGCATTATTTTCCATATTTTATTTGAAACCAAAGTTTGTTCGTATAAATGTGCTAACTTAAAGCCATCGCTTGCGATCCCTGGGTCCGGGAGTGGCAATGAATAATGAAGGAAAACCCGTGTTGACTTCGTGTTTAATCCATTATTGGGTTAGATAAGAACCCACTTCTACGGAAATCCTAATCCAGACAGTTTTGTTTGAATACAAATACTATAAGCTAACATAACAGACGATGTTACAAAAACGGTAGTTAGTTTTTGCTGTCATATTCCTTACGCTCAGTATTCATGTACGATACCGAGTGAAGCAAGAAAAACCGAGTACATAGCTCTGCGTACGATGCTGAGTGTTCCCGGCGTTATACGGCCTCCCACCACAGTCCTACTGACTGCATGCCACAGACAAAGCCGGCCACCGCGGTCCCAATTTGGACCGCGCATGAAACACTACTTTCGGTCGAAATCAACTCAATTCCGATCTATGCCTACCTGACTCACTCAACCGCTCACAGACTGGAAAAAATCATGTTAAAAGTTTCTGTCTTTTGTCTTTCATATAAATACAGTTGGAATTTTGCAGCCCAGGCCAGGTTTTCCTAGCAATTGAATGCGTTACCTTTGTGTCTATTCAGTAGTGGGTTAGTTTCTGCCGTGGTTCCGGAAAAAACTCCCCTGTATCACGTACATCCGACTCATCGCGTACACCCCACTCATCAAGTTCACCCAACTCTAACATTCACAAATCACATACTTGAACCAAGTATTGGGACAAGATTTTTTATGAGAGTAAAACGTCTCCTTGATACGTAATTGGTTTTGATGTGACACTATTTTTCCCGATTTTTTGCTGTCGTTAGGTAATTGTCAAACAGAGCATAGTGAGTATCGTTGTCTAAAGCAATTCACATGTCCTGGGAATTAATCGAGAAGACGTTCACAATGTGACAATTAACATATGGAAGTAGACAATACCTTCATACAAGCATGCGGGTAGTAAACACCTGTGTGCTAAAATTCCATGATTAGGATGATTGGTGACAGGACTGCACGTAGAACAGATTCATTTTCACCTTGACTACCGTGGTTTCAGTGACATGGGTCTTGTGCAATGATTGGAACGCTTACGCGATCGATGGTCAGAAACTATTCCAAGACCAATGCTAACACTGTAATATCATTGAGGTAGAAGGAGAGAAGCCTTCTCTCCTTCTACCTCCGTGGTAATATTGTCCCACAAACCGTAAAAGCAACAACAATCCGTCGAAATTCTTCATTACTGCTCCTTCGTATCGTAAAGAGGAAACAAATTCTTCCCTAGCATAAGGCCATGGCATAGAATATGTACATGAAATTAATTACGGCACCCAACAAGTAACCCAGAAAGCGAGGCCACGTTTTTTTTCAGTATTCATATTTTTGGGACAATAATATGTAAGCGGAACAAGTTATACAACTGAACATAAGACGAAAGGTGACGTTGACGTAAAACGACTCGAAACTAAAACACTGAGGATCAAGTGGGTTAGTTTCTGCCGTGGTTCCGGAAGAAACTCCCCTGTATCACGTACATCCGACTCATCGCGTACACCCCACTCATCAAGTTCACCCCACTCTAACATTCGCAAATCACAGACTTGAACCAAGTACTGGGACAAGATTTTTTTACGAGAATAAAACGTCTCTTTGGTACGTAATCGGTTTCATGTGGCACTATTATTTCCCGATTTTTTTGCTGTCGTTAGGTAATTGTCAAAACAGAGCATAGTGAGTATCGTTGTCTAAAGCAATTCACACCTATCGTGGGAATCAATCGAGAAGACGTTCACCGTGACAACATATGGAAATAGACAACACCTTCATACAAGCATGCGGGTAGTAAACACCTGTGTGCTAAAATTCCATGATTAGGACGATTGGCGACAGGACTCCACGTAGAACAGATTTATTTTCACCTTGACTACCGTGGTTTCAGTGACATGGGTCTTTTGCAATGATTGGAACGCTTACGCAATCGATAGTCCGAAACCTTTCCAAGACTAATGCACGGTCCCGTGACTAATGCTAACACTGTAATATTGTCCCACAAACCGTAAAAGCAACAACAATGTGTCGAAATTCTTCGTTACTGCTCCTTCATATCGTAAGGAGGAAACAAATTCTTCCATGGAATCGAATATGTACATGAAATTAATTACGGTACCCAACAAGTAACCCAGAAAGCGAGGCCACGGTTTTTTTTTTCAGTATTCATATTTTTGCGACAATAATATGTTAGCGGAACAAGTTATACAATTGTCAACTTAACATAAGACGAAAGGTGACGTTGACGTAAAACGACTCGAAACTAAAACGCTGAGGATCAACACGTGAGACAAAATAACGATACAAAACGGGGGTGGGGTGGGGTGGGGTGGTCACAAGTGTAAATCATAAGTCATTTTTACCATTCCGTAATTGGTATGTATGATAGGTGCATTCAGCGATTGAAAACATAGCATATTTAATAAATATAAAAGACACATTGAAATTGATAAAGTGGAAGCAACATATATTTTTAGTATTATTAGATATTAAAAATAACTTTTGTCAATTGTTTCAAATATACATCGAACCGAATAAAAATTGCCATTAATAATTACCTTTTTTCTGTATGTTGATAATGTTAGGATTTTGTCAAAGTTTTGGGTAAATGTAAATGATATCTTTTTAGGGTCACGTGGTTTCCTTACAAAAACCAACCAGCTTATTGGTCGATAACCAAAGGTGAGCGTGATCGACACATCTATTTGCATATTTAGTGACACATCAAATGATCTCGTGACAGTAATTTTCACATCATTACAGTTCGCGAACAGACATGAGTAGGCAATTCTCTCTCTCTCTCTGAATCACGAGCAAGAGGCTGTCATACGTGGCATTATAACCCATTTTGGATGGGAGATCGATCTGGAAGAAACGCATTGACGTCGAAGAGAAGCGGAGGTAGATT
Source organism: Ptychodera flava (assembly GCF_041260155.1). Taxonomy (NCBI): domain Eukaryota; kingdom Metazoa; phylum Hemichordata; class Enteropneusta; family Ptychoderidae; genus Ptychodera; species Ptychodera flava. The sequence continues at coordinate 2,641,357 of NW_027248279.1, read as the reverse complement.
CTATGCCCCAGGAAAACCGAAGACTGTCCACCGATATCCATATGCAGAGAGATCAGAATGCAGAAGAATGTCGGCACTGCTTTTGTCAGCCCTGTGTAACAACAGTACGGCAGAAATGGTTGGGAACTGGACTGCATGAGGCTTGTGACCTGAACACTGGCATCAGAAGAAATTTGTACAGAAAATACTGGACTCTTCTGTGCAGGAGAGGTACCTGGATAGATGCCAGGTACATTGATCGCAAGGTACGTCTGATGCGGGCCGAAGGGGCTGTTGTCACAAAGAGGGAAATTATGCCCGATTGTGTTTTGCAGCTCATATGGTCCCTGTACCCAAATCCTCCGAATCGCTCGTACATGGGTCACCGTTGGCAGTAAGTCGTGTCTTCGACACAAACCAAACGGCCCTTTTGAGGGCCACCAACACATCTTCCAAAAAGAGAACTACCGTAAATACTACACTGGCTTTTGCCGTACACACATACCTAAAATATGCACATTGTCACAAGCAAAGTCTTATGAAATATTGAATGAAAACCTTAGCTAAACTGTGGCAGTATGTCTTCGGCCGATTTCGGGTTTTATTGATTGAATGCTATTTATTTGGGGATTTTTTCATTGTGTATTTCGTAAGTGATCCGGTGTACACAGCAAATGTGTGATCGTTTAGCACGTTCTGCGCGTCACTTCGTGATTGACAGCCGTTTGAAATGGTCAACGGCTATGTTGTCGACGCCACTGACCGTGTACAGAAAGAGATTTTTCATCAATAAGCCGCTTGAAACTGTAAAACAGACAGTATTTGGCTCACAAGCTTATGTCTAAAGTATTCACAAAAGGTACTATGGTGGCACAGCGCTATATTTATCTCCGTGGATAAGATTTTTGCCAGTTTTCTGGAGCAGTTGCTCGCGTTGCTTCCATGTGTCAGTCATTCGAAACAATGAATCCACTGAAGTTAAGCTGCCTTTTATACCCAAGTAATGGCTTTAAGGACGTGTCACTGGACAAAATGCTTGATATACGTTCAGTATATTTACGTATATTGACGTATATGGAACACAATATTAATTGCATACGTAACGTATATCTTTGTATATGAAACATTCCAATACGTTGATATGCGTAGCGTATATCTATGCAGATCATGAGTATACGTAATGCAGATCTTTGCACACTAAGTGTACACTTTAGTTTTGCATTTTATTAGTATACGTACGTGTATACTTATATGTATTTGACACATGTACAGAATCAGTATATGTGTATATATTGATGTACTTTATATCAAGCATTTTGCCAAGTGAGAAGTATCACTGCTCGCTAATTTGGACCATGCCTCTACGTTTTAAAAGGCCGAATAATAAATTGGTGCAGCACTCATAAAAATGCGCCCCAACGGAAAAGTACAAACACACAGTATTGCCTGCATATATATATTGTGATCATACCAGAAAAAAGCATGACGCCATTAACTTGAATGCAAAACGCACAATGGCCAACATTTACAATTGTTGTAATCTTTATTTTTCTCTGCTTTATTAGCTTTTTTAAATTGCGGTAAATCTAAAATAATGCTAAATAGCTTGAATTTACATGCCATTTTCGACACTTATGACAGTGTTATGCACTTTTCAGTCCGTAATGGGTCTCATTCAAAGAAAACTATTAAAAACTGAGGACATTTTGAGATCTGTTTATTACACATTTGAAACTATCGGGGCTCAAATATAACGTTTCTAGAACACCATGACAAAAGCCTATTTTCAAGCAATTACATTTGATTTCAGCGAGACAGTCTAACTCTCCCTATAGATATACAATGCCTTCATAAAGTTATACTATTGTCCACATTTTGTTCGTAAAATCTACTGATGCCGTTTTCCCAGTGGACTGCAAAACATTTACAGAGACTTTGAATTGAATGGTCTATTGGTTGATAGTCATTATAAACAAAAACTGGAGAAATCTGAATCTAAGACTATTTTGTGTATGATTGGCTGCTGTGCATTGATTCATTACTTTAAATGATATTCAGTCGACCAATGAGATGTTGCTTTCGGTTCATATATGTCATTATGCAAATAGTTCTTATCCGTCAAAATACTTTTTATCGGAGTGCACTCGAACTAGCTCAGAGGGGTAGTAAAAGATCCTTGAACATATTCTTTCGGCAAAACACATCCGACCTAATGTTAGCTCATGAGTACACTTACTATTTTTTTCGTCAACATTTCCTATGGAGAGAGACTTTCATGTAGCATTAAGCGGATACTTTCATGTAGTATTAAGCGACATTGACCAGCATTATTTTGCCCTTCATGCAGCTTTATCTACTAAATCGACATGACACAATCCTTTCCAATATGCCGGAAAGCAAGCAATACAAGAGCGACATCTACGATGAACAAGTGAAGTGCTCTTGTTTTCTTTACACACGAAACTTGTAAGCGCTACTTAAACTGGTCTGATCCACCTTTGATGGTTACCGTTATTTATCGCTTGACGCAAAATATATTAGAATTGTGCAAATATACTGCAATTTGCATAACTCATTGCCTATGGTAATTCGTATACTTGCACGCTGAAGGAATAATCAATGTGATTTCAACGAAACTGCAAATATCCAATGTGACCAATGCGAAAAGTTGGCAACAATTAATTTCACAGACTTTCTGTCCACAACTGTACTTTGAAAGTATTAAATATGTTGTATTGGGGAGGGGCTGAAGGGACTCCCTCCTGGATCGATTTCCCGATGTGTGGTGATGGCTCAAAGCTGTCTGCTTGTCACACATCTTAGCGTATCTGCTGTAACCTATATCAACTGGAACGACATGGGTAACATTAAATTTTGATTTTATCTGTAATAAGAGATTAAATGCATCGTAAACGGATTTGGTTAGACCTTGTAAAGATGGCAGTAATATTCCTTGGATATTTTTTATACCAAAGGGCCCCGAAAAAGTTGATGAACAAACGACTATGGAGTAAATGTATGTGAAAGGACTGATTAGATAATTTGAAGCCCTGTGAGTAACGATCCAATCTTTTGTGTTTAGGTTTGAAAATGCATTTAAATGAAACGGGAAAATTTATAACACTATTGCCATGTAACCCCGCGAGAGAGTTCAGTTTTTTCCTTTAATTAATTGACATACATATGTTGATTGCTAAAACGATATCTGCTATCAATCTTAATATCATTTCTCGACAGTAAAGAATGTCACCATATCCTATTATCACACTAAATGACACGAAAATTTGGTTGATCATATCGACGATTTCCAACACAGGTATATCCTATGAATACACTGTTGCAGTTGACAAAAATACATCGAGTCACCACATTCATTTTTACGCAACCTCTTTTTTATATAGACAATGAATGACAAATATGTGCAAATTAGCAAGTCACATATTCATCAGCCGTTTTGTCGATCAAAAGCTATTAAAATTTCTGTTTTTACTTCAATGCCTAATTATCGGGAGGAGATGGTCAATTGTGGTGATTAAGAATTAAGAAGATCGAATTATTAATGATCGATTTTACTCTTCTCTGATAAACTTGTCATATAGTCGATGTCAAACTCCTGTTATCAACACCGAAATGTTTTGTAATTGTCAGATACTCGATTAAAACGTCAGCATTACAGACATGATTCAACGTAAACCTGAATTGGCGAATACGATTTAATCTTACGTAACGTTGATGCAACCAAGGACGAGGGACAAATGATTTCCGAGGCCATAAGAGGAAAACCAAATTTAAAGTACGCAGCTACGCTGGCATTTGTAGGTTGGTGAAAATCATCTTTCGGTTTGCAATGTTGGTCGCAACAGGAAGTTGCATTCTTTTTTTCTTAAGGGGAGGGACCGATAACATGGTCGCATGTGATATGAACATATGAAAGGATGTTTTCTTCTTTCAAGAATTTTAAAATTATGCCCAAAAGGTTCAATATCAGGAAAGAATGTTAAAAACGTCAGAAATTGTATATATGTTCCCGAATTTTCGATCCTACATCAAATATCATTCTTGTTAACATTCAATCAGGGAGTCTACATATTCGAGCCAAACTAGTATGATATCAAACACGACTGCCATGCCACATTAAAACAGTCACAGTATGGTTCCCGGAAGCCTCGTTTTAAGTATAGTTAGATCACGTCCTTATTAATAAAATCTTTTATTTTACAAAACTGTGTAAAATACATTCGAAAACAGCCGGATACGTATCGGAAACACTGTGTTCAAGCATTATGCAATCGCCTCACATCAAAAACATAAATTATATGAAAATGAAAATCTAGAAGTCTTACTTCGTTCAGGTTACATTGATTTACGATTCGATTTTTTAATCTGTCAGGTGTCGGGGATTGCTCGCAAAATCCAATCCACCTTCTGTTCAAGAAAAAAAAACCGGGATTCCACAATTATATAAACTGAAAATTTACAGTCGATTCAATAAGATCAATTGAACGCTTCAATTTTACAACTTTGTTTGACAAACGCTAAAATTTGTCGTGTTAAGGTAGTGTGCGCCTCGAAAGTGAAATACTTAAACTTTTGCTAAGACTTTCCTAAATGCAACTCTGAACCATTTTCTTACCAAATAAAAAATAAAAAAATCAAAGGCAGGGCTCGAAATTAACTTTTTTTCCCTGGTAGTCCACTTGGGCTACCATTTTCTGAAATTGGTAGCCCAGTAACAACGGCTGGTAGCCCATGCATATTTTAGTTTAGGGATTTTTTTCATTAACAAGAGAAGAAAAAGCTATTTTTCAAGATTCTGCCCATAAAGTGAATTTGTTAGACATTTGATGTGAATATTTGCACACCTTTGTTACCCAAAGGAAACTGGTATAATTGACGACAGTGACACTAAAAAGTTTGGTGACTTATCATTGTATTGACAACCTGTTCCATTCTCAGAGTTGCGTGCAAATTTTGATAGTCGTCATGGCAATGACACCACCTTCTCAGCAGGGCTAAAACAGACCATGGGCTTTCTGTAGTAGGGACGAGTTTGTGATTGATACCTTTTGATCAAAATGCAATGAGAATACGTTTTCATTGGCTATCATTTTCTGTGCCTGTCATCCAAGTACATCGGTTGAGATATTGAAACTTTCTTGCAAAGTTCCATCGCAAGGTCGTCTTTGTAATTTGCAAAACAAAGTCATGGTCTGGCCTTACTGTGTCCAGCTTGGTTCGACTGCATTTAGCTCATCCAAAAGTGAAAGACCGGACATGGCACGCCAAGTACTGTCTGAATTTCATGTCCCAGGCTTTGGTAGTCCATGTGGGCTACCATTTCATGGACTTTGGTAGCCCCAGGGAAAAGTTGGTAGTCTGTGGACGCGGGACTACCGCTAATTTCGAGCCCTGTAATGTCACCTTGCGAGTTCTTCCTTCAGGGAAGTGTGCATCTCATGCGAAATACACATAAACTTGTCACAGAAAATGTAAAAAAATAGAAGTCGGGTTTCAGAACAAGCTTTGTTCGAAGTACACTTTGGTCGTTTCATATCAAACAAAACATCGGGTCGGGTTTCAGACCGCTCACCAAAGTTCCATTAAATTACTTCCTGTCAAACACGTAAACACACACGGAACAGTGAAATCACAATATACATAATATACAATTCGTTGCATTCGGTATACTTGGAGTATGTCCCTGGAAGTACTTTGATTGAGTCGGCATATCTTTTTGTTCAGGAAATTTAGGTAATATTGCAGTAAGTCATGCAACCTTTATGTCATAGACGTCGCCTTCACTGGTAATGTCTGTATCGCTTTAAACGTACATACATTCTTGTGAGGGTAATTACATTGTACAAATGAACCTCGAGAGCGATCGAAAAAGGGTTTATAATCTTGATAGTAACCACACTAATGATGACATTGAAGCAAGTACGTCTCGCCCGACCGTACCCGGTTGCAATGCTTACGGTATATGCTCATGCGAACAGCATGAAGTTCGTTTTTGCCCCCGAATATTATACACGTAATTCCTTAGGAATACACAAGAATTACACTCTCGTATTTTTGTATTTTTTCTTTAATGTCGACGTCGTAGTCTATGAAAACATTGTTTTCATTGCAGGATTTTTAGGCCAACGTGCGGTCTGGAAGAGCACTTGACGTATTGATGTGAAAACCCAATGTCTACCACATTTAAAGTACTCTGTGCAACGAAAGTTTAGGCGGCGGTGAGGTCTATACGAATACAAACCCCCGTATTGGTGACAAAACTAGAAGGACACAACATTTTCGTAGTGGATGTATTTCGCCAGACTCTAAAAATTATGACCGATTTTTACAAATTTTCACAGCAGACAAATTGGATCGGTTGAGAAATACGGGCCGCATAAATCACGGTATTTTCTCTTCAGAGACGACAAACTTTGCTCGTGCCTGTGATAACTTTATTTATTTGATATTCATTTAAGGCTCTGTATCTAGTTGTCATTTTCCTATGCACAGATGTAAATTAACGGAGGGACTTCTTTAGGGCAAGTCTATCAATGGTTCTTCTGACTGACTGCAAAAAGTTTACCGTGTTCTCTAGAATTAAAACAAAGACGACGTTTTCAAATACCGTAACGGCAATATCAGCGGAAACTTACTTCCCGGTAGTACAATGACAAGAGGCAACAAAGGGCACCCACTTACAGCTTGATATTCCTAAATGAGAGAACAAATTTTACACAACGATGTATATACAGTTTTGGGTCTAAGAAAGATAAGCTGTTTGTTAAAATATTAGATCGGGCTGCACGAAAGTTAAATGAAAATCCGACAGAAATATCGCAAATGTTAATAGTTTAAACTTAGAGTCACTTTGTCTATACAAAGTGGAAGTGCTGTGGGCAGCATTACACATGTCTTAATCCTGCCACACTCAGGATGTCCGATCAAGAGTCATTCGCTTTCCTTCAATTCCCGATATAGGACAAAGTGTGAACTAATTACGTTGGATCGAAAAGAAACTAGTTGAAGAAGGAAGTATCTACATATTTCAATACTATCAAAATCTACTTACTTTATTGGTCTGTTTCGATTCTCCTGACCCAGTTCCGCAGCAGGTTAATATATACTGTCAATGCTGTCAGCATCAATTGTTTAGAACCAAACATGCTATTGTGGTTGACCCCATTGTTGCTGTTGTCTCGAAGTCAGCTCTTTCAATATTGCCTCAATTTATTAGATAATGTGTAGTCAAATGACCAGAACTTTGACAAAACGATTGCCGTAATTCCGAACCTACAGAGTGAACACAGCGCAGAAATAAGGCAGGAGTAATTACTCTTATTTGATGTTGTGTCTAAAAAGTTTCCGCGCATTACAGTGTAAAGGTTATAGTTCATACTGGGTATCCTGAACCGGAAACTAATATTGTCGTGTTTCTTCCCGTTCGTCTGAAATCATGTATTTTGTAGCTCTTCTCAGCTGTTCCTTTTGTAAGTATAACAAAATATGCCTTCTTAGGAGTTTCCATTTTGTTTGCAACTTAAGCATTGCAATTGCAACAATGACTGTTACGTATTTCGAATTCCATTTTACCAGTTTTGGTTTATTTCACTGGAGTTGAAACTTAAACTAAACAGCTTTTGCTATCTTTACTAACCTTGACTCTATCGAACGCGTATAGTAATTTGGAGAAATAATCGATATTACAGGGCTGCATGTTACCCTTCTACATGGACTGAATCACCAACAGCCTACACGATTGCGCGAAACAATTATGCAACTACATTAAGATGTGGACTGAGTAATCCCTTTGATGAACATTTTCCTAAATGGGTCTCAAGCCGTCAGGGTAGAATCGTCACTGAAGGGTCAAACATTGTTTCATGTGACACTTGTTCTATTACTGACGGTACTGATGACAAGTACTACCTGAAACTTAATCCTGTGAGAACCGAAGACGAGGGAGAATGGCAATGTCAATCATTTTCTGCAATACCTGCATCTCACTCGACGCAGTTGATAGTAATTGGTAAGTTGCATTCATTGCTCCGAAAGTAATATCTTTATTAGCCGCTTGAATGTTTTATTTTGTCTATATCACTGTAATTTCACTTGCTTAAAATATTTTTTTTTGCTTTTTCTTTCCAACTCTTGTGTAGAGAAGGTATCACAAATTGTACTTCTGTAACACATTCCCCGTAATCTGAACACATCTTTATGGTGAAGAGTAAACTTGAAAGGGCATTTTAGTCGATCAATACCAAAAGTGACTATTTGTTAAATGTTACAAAGATTGCGTCAGTTTCAAGTCTATTTCGTTCAGTCATAACCCCGATTTTCCATCTGTGAAATATGACGTCATTAAAATTTGCTTCACCATAACCGGCATAGGATGTTATTAGCATGCCAATACCGCTCAAATACTTTCATAATTTTCAGAACGAAGCCCGTCATGTTCACTTAGTGGCTCAGTCAGTTGGTCGTACCAAGTTGTAAACGGCAGTTCTGTCACATTCAGATGTGACTTTGATAAAGCAGCGCCTCCTGGAGAATTGCAGTGGATTAAGAATGATGACAACATTGTTGCCAGAGGAAATAGCCCACTGTCATGGACAACAACGATATCATCTCAGGGAGACTCATATAACTGTTACTTTCACCACAGTACATTGTCACCATCACCTAGATGCAGTGCTGACATCCTGTTTGATGTACAGTGTAAGTATGTATGTATAGATTGGGATTAATTAGCAGATTTGTCATCCTCTATAGAAAGCAAGGGAGAAGTAAACAACTATGTTTAGATTGTTTACAGGCTCTATGTACTGTGAAAAGCTTGCCAAATAATTCGTCATCTTTTCGCCGATAGAGTAGGTCAGAACGATAAACTTGAACTAAATCAAACGCGCAAAAGGAAGGATAAGAAAATTTGGCGTTCTTCGGTTAAATGACATACAGAAGAAATATAATAAACTTTCAAAATATACGAAGAAGCCAGATTATTCTATAGAGTTGTCTACTTTACACGGAAATGTTCGCCCTGTTCGATCTTAACGATACGGAAGTATTTATATTGAAACATATTTCACACTCTATAATTCAAAAATGGCACACTGGTGATAGAAGAACACAATGTGTATAGTATGATGACTATTTTTTCCAGTTTTCAATGAGGAAATTTTTTAAACTGACTGTGGACTGAACACTGTTGTAAGAGCGCCATCAACGGCCAGATATTCATGTTTGTTCATATTGCTCCAACATTGAAGAGACAGTTCTCAGTCCATGGTTTTCGCATTAGTGAGTTCCCTTCCTTATAAATATAAGCTTTTTGTTAATGTTTGATTTGACGTTTCACGAGAAATACACATCGATCGGTAGTGTACCGTTACATTCTCGTTGCGGGAGGAACTTAACTTGCGTCGATGGTTCATGCGCGTTGTTGCGGATGTTCAGTTAGAATAATAAGGAATTCATTAAGATAGAGATTGAACAGAAATCTCCTTGTTTGGCGGAACTATAATATGAAAAATTATGCCAAATTTCTTGTCTCAAGAATAGTGTATCGTGGGAATTCCACCCATTTATCGCCTGCAATACTCATGGTAACATATTGTATAGCTCGAATTTTTGTTTGTCACCCATGGCGTACTAGTCGACAAAGAGTTTCCCTTACTCCAGCCAACGAATCGGTTACAATTACAAGCTGCCTATTAGTAAGCAACCGCTTTTAGTTCCTCGGCTTTTTAAAGTCCGTGAAAGCATGGTGATAAAGCCAAGGAAATTTCCTCTCGGAGTTGTTGTGATATTAGACACGAAATGATGCCGCTAATGCATGGCCCTGTACAACGCTCTGAAACGTATTTTGGACGGGATGGCTACTTTAAGATTTGAATCTGCCACTGAAGGCACTTCTGTTAGACTATTGATTTGTGTTTCTATCACCACCAGGTATGGCCCGGTTAACAACAGTGAAATTGATAAGATTGTCCACCTTAGGCGACTGCTAATCCGATCGATCATGCCAGAGTTGCTATAATGTCCTTTGCCTTATACAGACTGTCATTAGTTGACGGCATGGTTGAACGAAGTAAAATCGAATTAATCCAAGCCACTACAATCGGAACAACACCATTACGTCAAATTGCAGGAGAACGTGACCGTAAACGGTTATAAGCGGTCTTACATTTGGTTTCTTTGCGCCACGTTTGCATATTTCGTGGCGGAAAAGAAATGTCAATACTCATCAATTTCGGTTGTATGAAAGTCTTTGCTTTAGAAATACGCATTCATTATTTATAAAGTAAACGAAACATTAAGATACGAGTGTTCACAATTTGAAGAAGATTTATTTTGCGCTTAAAATGGCGATGGGCGTAAAACATAGCCTGGAGTGTGTAAAATGAATGTGTTTTCAAGTTCTGATACATAACCTCATCCCTTCGCGAAAGTTATTAGGCCCGCCAAATTCGGATAAAAATACTCGCGCCGCGCCATGCGCAAGCGTTCAATTTCAAACTCGATCGAGTATGAACAGCTGGTCGATCTGAGAGCACACGGCTTGAGCAGTCATCTCTGCGACACCTTTGGATGCACAGTGGATATAATAGCCGTACCAGTCAGTTTATCTCCAATAATTATACATGTCCTCAGTCATCAAACATGCCGAATTTACCATCTTAGAAAGGACTTTGTGAGCGAATTAGGGAAAACGTGAAGTGAGTACACTGTAAGCTGTAGCGTCGTAACTCGATCGTTATTTTGTTGCTGCATGCACGAATAAAACATTTGAAAGGTATTACATCGTCTGCTCGTATATTTTCGTTACTGGCTTGCCTAAATAGAACTAAACTTCTTTGAAGAACCTAAAGTTCCTAAACGAAAGTTTGACTTTCCCTAGTATCTTACATTGTATCCGAAACCCGCACCGGACACGATCAAGCCCTGTGAATCTCACTGACAGGTACAAATCGAATAATATGTGCACCTTGTCTGTTGCGAGTATTTTCAGTGCGGTTGGATTTTTGTGGCTTATTCATGGCTGTAAACGATGTAATTCACTATCTAGATACTTAAACTCGTCAGCAGAAAACTTGTCGTATAGCGGCTCTATCATAATGTACTGTCAAATTGGGACCGTATAAATCTTCATCAGCGTAGACGACATAAAAACACTGCACTGTATGGGACCGGCCGCGAACGATGACAGATGTCGGCAAAACATACAAATTCGTTCGTATGTTTTTGGTACAACTATTCTTGTACCTAAGTGCAATGCCCGTGAACTGACTGCAAACAAAAAAAATTTTGACGATGATCACAATGACGTTAGTTTAAAAAGTCTTATTCGCTCAGCTGTTTTACATATATATGAACAGATACCAACGAAGGTCACGCATACCAGAAAAGGTCACGCGTACGCGTCGCTGTAAGTAGTTCGGTTACAGTGAAAATGTAATTCGTATTTTAAAATGTTAAAATACGGGTCAATATCAGTACCGTCTAAACAATAGGAGGGTGGCAATACAGGCCATAGCATGTATGATAACGGTACTTAATCCGTAATATCAAATCATAATACATAGGAGTCTACTGGGCAAACTGTACACAATTTCCCACTACAAAACAAGCTTCATATATACTTTGTATAGTTAATCGCACGAGTAGGTGTGCTGTTACAGTTGTAATCACCACACTTATGGTCAGGAACTTGTAAACATCACGAGGCCGAAGGCCGAGTGATGTTTACAAGTTCCTGACCATAAGTGTGGTGATTACAACTGTAACAGCTCACCTACGAGGTGCGATTAACGACTTATACCACGAAAAACAGGCCAATCTTCTCTAAAATTTGAAAATTACTACCAATAAATTGTCGACTTTTCATTTGAACACCCACAATGGAATGGAGCGACCCATTGTACGTCGAAAGGTTCACAGAGGTCATTATGCACCTGGCATGCGAGTTTGGGAGAATGACCTTTCCCAGACAAGTAGGACAAGGGCTCTGGTCAATGCACCTGAGATGCACCTGTGTAGAAGGAAACTGTTTTAGTCTGATGGTTAAATAAAATGGCTTGCCTTAGCTGCCGTATTGGCTATTGCTAGGGAGAAGGCATTCAATCTGTAGATGCATGTGATTGCCTCGTGGATGCATCAGGCTTTCAATGCCATTTAGGTGTTTTTGGCTGGTCAAGATGGATCTTGTCAACTTGTCTGATCTGATGACCCTAGAGACTTCCTAGAGGTCCATGGACGGCCATGTAAAAACAACCAAAGTGGATTTTACACGGGCATACTGCCCTATAAGAGCAGCCGCTACTACAGAGTTCATCCAATCCACGATGTGTAGTTCAACTTATAAAAAGAACTTGGCGATGATACCGCCGACAGGACCATACTATCGACGACCCTTGCCAAGGGGTAATCTAGTTCTACCAGAAAGTAGCCGTCTTTACGTGAAGCAAATGTGCGAGATTTGCTTGGATAGAAGGCCATCACACTGGGCATTCTGGCAAGGTAATTTATTCTTTCACTAAGATATTTATACAATCATATTAAAAACGAATTCTATAAAGTTATAAAATTAAATTCATTGATCAAAATATTTTGTTGTGTGTGTGGCGATATCACAGAATTTCTTTCCTCTATTCCACAACGTATTAAATGGAAAGGCTGTACTTATTTCCATGCTATTTGTGACATATGTTTTGTGTTTGATAATTTCAGGTGAATGTGGCAACATCTTTGTACCTGATGGATTCGATGAGTAGCCTATCAAAGAACAAACAGGTCACAGATCAGATGATGGTTTACGCGCCTCAAATGTTTGTCGATCTCACTACAAAAGCATGTGTCGAATACATCTACCATTTTCATCTAGTGTTAAATCAGAGGAAGCTGTAAGTAAACCAGTTTCTTAAGTTGCTACAAAACAACATAACAAAACAGACAGGATTGGTCCAACCCAAGAAGACGCCGAATCAAAAAATAGACAGAGATCTTCATCAACAAATCATGTTGCTTATATTGAGCATGGTTCAAAGAAAGTTAAAATTGAATTATAAAATGTGATGTTATAACATATCAGTTGAAAAATTGTCTTTATTGTGTTATTGAATGTGTGTGAATGCTTTAGGCATCTCGACTGGACCTATTGTTCTCATGCAAATTAGTAATCGTTCATACTTTTTTCATATTTAAATGAGTAATCACTACACTTTTATTGATATGATAATGATTTTCTTTCATTAAAGTGTGGTGATTACTTATTTACATATGAATAAAAGTGTGACTGATTACTAATTTGCATGAGAACAATAGGTGGCAGTCGTGATTTCAGGGATAAATGGATGGCAAGAACAATAGGTCACATGACCTGGAGTGGTATAAATAGGTTTAATGGGTGGAATTGTACTTTGCTTGAAGTGGCCCGAGAAAAAAAAGTGAACAAGTACAAAAAGTAAAAGACTTTTGATTTTGGGGTTTCACCAAACATTTCGATACATTATATATACAAATCAATGATAAAACTGTGCACATTTTGTCCATACAAAGGTAAGATAATCGTTTGCATTCATAGATGCTTAATTATTGATATAAATGTACATTATTGTAATAGGGTGTCGCAAGAATATATTTGTACAAGTAATTCGATTTTGGAATTCCTGGAAAATTTTGATAGACTATACATGGTAGTCTATAAGAAACTATGGATATTTTCCGACTCACTTCTAGTAATTTACCGAATATGCATGCAAGTTATGTATGTTGTTCGGACTCCTTGTGGGCATCTTCAAGAACTGGCGCCTTAGATTTGATCAGCGATGGGTGGGTGTACCACTGATATACACTGACGCCTATCTTAATTGCTTAAGTAAGCAAACGATATTTCGACCTTAACTGTCGGCGGCGGCAGTAGCAGCTTCTGGTATTTTGGCCGAAACATACATCTTTTACAGTCTTGTTTAAATTAGTATTTGCTGTCAGTTTGTCACTAAAATAATGTGTCACTAGATTGCCCCAATAGAAACACACCGATAAGAATTACTGAGCGGCTAAAGCGATTTGAATATTGCTCTCCAGCGATTGTGTATGTATGCATGCATGCGTATCTCCTTCCTACGCGTGTAGGTTGTGAACTTTATTGACCATCGTTCCAAAAAATTGAAATGATACAAAAGCCAGAAACATGCTCAACAAGTTCCAACCGATTTAAGTCGCTTCTCCGTTGACTTCATCCTCCTTTCATAAAAGTCAAACTCAATTGTTGGCAGAACAAAATAAACTTATACATAAAAGAACGATATTAAAGTTTTTTGCTGTGATGAATCAGTAATAACCTGAATATTTGCATAAAAATATGTTCAGATCCCCCGGTGATAGACGTTTCAATTTCAAGTGGTGACAAGCAAGGCAAGGTCAGGGAAGGTGAAAAATTTACAGCACAATGTGAAGTTGTCGATGGTAACCCTCACCCATCTCTTATGTGGACTAAAGATGGATCTGCTTACGTCCATGGTACAACGTTGACTTTTGATGGTATTGGGAGAAGTGACAGCGGTGTTTTCATGTGTAGAGGTCTACGACTTACCACGACGGAAGTATAGCAATCGACGAAGAGGTGATAACAATAGATGTACAGTGTATGTATCTGGCAATGAAAACATTTATCCGAATCTATCAAGAATAAAGAAATGTTCAAGTTCCATTGTAATGTAACTTATACACAACAATCTATTTCACATTATTTCATATTTCAAAATAAAGATCAGGCAGTTGTTAGTGTCGTTTAATCCTTTATCTCAGCAGAAAACAAAGAAGAAAACATGAAGCAAAATAAATCAAAGTAATGATATTTTTAAAGCGCATATCTGTTTGTGCAATAATGTTACGTTTCCTTCCTTGTTCTTCCCTTTAAACTAACATTAACACATTTGCGGAAAAGACGGACGCCCCTCTACATTACTTTAAATAAGATAGTACATCCTACGACTTACTCTGGTTTACTGAAATATATTCCAGACCCACCAACTTCCCCGGATGTGTTTTACTTTAATGAAGGAAAGGTCGTCGAAGGACATACTTTCAATGCAACTTGCATGGGAAAAAATGGAAATCCTGGCGAGTACACGTACCGTTGGGAAACAAGTGGTGGAATTTTGTCATCGCAGCAATTGCTACAAATCCAAGGCATTCAGAGAGATCAATCGGGACTGTATACATGCATAACTACCAATGACATGTACGACACCATAGGAAGTTCGGCGACTCACATACAAATTGATGTACAATGTAAGAGTTAAATATGTTGCTAAGAGATTATGCGGAGCGGGTATCGCTTGAGTGTCGTTTTGATGATGATCTACACATAAAATGTACACCACCAGGACACAAAATAATAATGACTGTTATATGCACCCAACAAATATAACACGTCACTGGCATAACACATTGACTTCCTAAGCTTTGAACTGGCAAACGTATTAAAATTCACATCACTATCTATCTAAACGCTTCAAAGTGTGAATAAGCTGATGATATGATTACGTGAAAGTAAAATTTCTAATATTATTATTTCATTGCATATTGTTTCAACTGCAGTGCCTTGAGAATCTGCCAGACATGATGTTTGTAGGATATATGTACTTGACATGGTCACTAGCAACATCTCAATTTCCAAATGTTTAATTAAGAATCAATCATGTTCACATGTTGTTGTTATTGTTGTTTTTTAACTACAGATCTCCCAACTGCCATAGGTCAAACGATATTTGGCGCAGTGATCGGAGAGTCAGTCACTATGATTCTCACTGTGGATGCCAATCCATTGCCAGTCACATTTGGACAATGGATCATGGGCAATCTTACTTTGAATAAAAGTGACACTTCTTACTTCTCTGTAGTAACAATCGGAAAAGTAGCAGAAGAACATTTTGGTACTTATTTCATTTTCGCTGAAAATGTCGTAGGGATGACGACTCTTTCGGTTGCGTTAGACAAAAAAGGTAAGATAGCAATGGAGCTTCATAGCGTGTATTTAATTTTCGAATGAAATCATGCATCTAGGTGTTCAAATTACGGATGCAATTACGATCAAGAAACGTTTGTAGATAAGTAAATGATACAAATATTTTATATCATAATTAACATTTCAAACAGCACAGTCAAATTAAGTGCAGATGTGCTGGATAACTGTGCAATGACTCCAACGGGTGACGGCTATATAGTCGCTTTACATCGGGTTTCCTAATAATCTTATAACCAGGAATTCACTGAAAAAACAGTCTGCTGGCTTTGAAAACTCTAAAGATTTTTTTTTATAATGTCCATTGTCTTTAAAGTGTACTGTCTCACTTGTATGGGAGGATCATGGTGTACTATAAAGTGATTGACAAACATTAACGATTTATATCTCCCTTCTCAAACACACAGAGTGTACTCTAGCTGCAGTAGCTTTTACAACTGTTTACAGTATAGTGTGTGAACTTTACGTCATCAGGAGAATACAAAAAATAGGATGTAAATCTGAATATTTGTGTCTTCTAGAGAAGTTCAATTATAATGACCACTGAAGTATACATTCTCAACATTTAGCATCTGTAGTGACAGTCTGCGAATATAATGAAGCTAACAATTAGTCTGCAATCAATGTTACCAGTTTTCATTTTGCGATGTAATTGAAAACGGTATAATAAGCAGTTTGATATTACATCCTTTCTGTTACAAAGAAAATATTGTTGTGGTTTCCGACAACGACTGAGCGTTGTAATTCGGTTAACAGCACGATGTACAATTTTCTTTTTTCAAATATTACATGGATCACACTTTCTGTAATTCACAAAACCGAACTGTCGTACTCGAATCTAAATTCGGAGAAAGGGGTCAATGGGTCATCATTTAATTATGTTTACATACAAAATATATTTACAGGCGCTCCTGAATCTCCGGAACTTCATTTATTAAAACAAACCTACGAGAGCCTTACCATTGAGTTAGTATCACGTTTTCATGGTGGTGACAAAGAAGGGGTATTGTACTATCTTCAATATCGTCAATTGAGAAATGGCTCATTCCAACAGTGGCAAGATGGAACTAAAAATACCACTCTAGTTGTCGGAAATTTAAGCTCTGGCTCTGTCTATGAGTTTCAAGCGTACGCTGGAAACATGTTTGGAAACAGTGACATGTCAGATTTGAAATATTATAAAACCTACGGTGAGTGTTTTATAACTTTAAAAATGATAGACAAATTTATCATGTAAAGTGTTTACAATTTTATAATCGCAGCTGTGATCCCTTCAATTTTCTAATCGCAATTTAACAAAAAAAACAAACAAAAAACCAAAAAAACAGTACTCTCATGATGTCCACAAAAATGACTTATGTAAGTGCACCTACGTAATAGCCTTCGTTATCGGCCAACAACAGTGGCAGAAGATCTAGACCTTTAAAACATCCACTGATTCTTGCTGGATTGCACTTGTCGTTTAATCATATCAGAGCAAAAGAACAATTTTTTTCATCATGTTAAATCCACTTTGGGCATTTTTCTCAAACAACTCAGGGTCCGAAAATGCGACTGCGAACAGACTTGACACGAGCAGGCCTAAGATGATCCATGTTTCAATTTCACATCAGCATACATAATTGCACCAAAGATGTCATTACGACTATTAAGACTTGTCTCAAACTTGTGACTCTATGACTAATGTTGGTTTATGAAGAAAACACCGTAATTCATACATGTATATTCTATTATACCTTGCTAAGAATTACATTGCAGAGCTCATAAACCACGTTCCGACCTTATCATCGTTCGTTAAATTATTTTGATCTTTTGCGGGGCTCCCAATATCATTAGGGGCCATGAACTCGACTAGTCCTTTTAGACTATTTTCATGGTCCCCATCAGATTATACAATATTGCAATGTTCTTTCTTTTCTTTGACTTCGTAAAACTTCAGTAAGACACCGTTTCTTTTCGTTTTCATTATTGTAGATACTGTGAAGCATCCACTGAAATAAAGCATTCATTCATTATTAATTACAAATATGTTGGAATATGTCACACTGAATGAACCAAGTTAATTTAATAGCTGCTAAACTATTGCAATATAACATTGTGAGCAAATTTTCAAATTCAGGGACGAGATCCAAAGTATTTGCATATCCTAGACTATGCTTAAACGTAGATTGATACGCGATTATCGTCACGTATCATTCAGATCTACCAGAGATAACTTTCGATCTAGAAACTGGAAAACTGAGTTGGACTCCTCATGAAAATGAAATGTATGATTGTGTGAAGATTGAGATGAAGGGCAGTAATGATGATTGGATTTCAGTGGAGGACTGCGTTGAACGGCATATTACTGAATACACTACTATTGACAAAGCTGCAACCTACAGACTGTCCTACTGTGTGAAAGGTGGTACATGCGAAGAAGCAATATTCCATCCAATAATCAGAGGTAAAGTTGATTTGTCCAGAAAGAGATTTGAATTGTATTACGTTTTCATAATTGTATCTTCCCTGTTCTCTCTAAAAGCATTTATTGTCAAAGAAATGTAACCCAACAGCTCATATACCGAAGAGTTATTCAAATAGAGGTGGAGTTGTGGCTGGAACGGTGACGTCGAGTTTATTGTTGGTTGTCACTGTAATTGTAGTAATAGCTGTTGTGAAGAAAAGGAGAGTGACAAGAGAGCCGGAACTCGGAGAAGGTCAGTTTAAATAATACCTGATCATAATATATACAATCTGTAACTGACAAATTGGATCAACTCGGGCCAAGTGTTTGCTGATGATAATGAATTTACAGATTGAGGCTAGAAGGAAGCAAATCAACATGACAGCTTTTCCCGTCACAGATTTAGACGTGGTGGCTATGGCCTATTTGGTCGAAATTGGCCATAGCAATGTACATAGAACAGGGAAACTATGGAGACCTAGCAAAGCCGTTTGTAACGACATTCAAAACACAGCGAGCAGGTAATCACCAAGTGCACAAAGCTTGCCGTTCAGTACAAGCTCCGCTCCTGGCTCAATGATCGTACCGAGCGAACAAAACATGGAGGTAGAAGATAACTTTTCTACCTCCATGGACTAACGTATGCGTGACCGAAAAATAACACCACAGAGGTTACTTCTAGTATTTATTTTAAGTAATTTTCTGTCATGCATGATGTCAACCGATGTGCGATGGCCAGTTATTAGCCCTATGGCCGGTATATGAGTCAAGAGTGCTCGGCTATGACTAAGCCGTAGCCGTATCAGAGTGGTCGAGTGCGCGAGTAGGCGCCGGAGTACAGTAGTCAAGACCTTTCTTTTAATGTACATGCAGTCTTTGGTCCTGGCAAAATTTAAAGCCACCTAAGTCTGTGTAAAGTGATTTGTGTTCGTCCACTATGTTTCTCCTCATTGTACGCAGTGAAGGAATCATGTACAGTCACAAAGGTCCACACAGCATCGTATGTAGCTATGGCGCACCAGCTACGTTGACAATAATTCACGGTTACTAGAAGGCACCGAGAGTAGGCTAGCCTGATCTTTCCTACGAAAACGTCGTTATTTTCTGGAGTACACGGCAATGTTGGTTTCCGATACTCATCTGTTTAATAGGGGTGATCAAGAGGGCCAGAACAGCCAATTTTGAACCAATAAGTTTCAAGAATATTGCGAAAAGGTGCTAAAAGCGTACAATGGATATGTTGACGAGATAAACATTGAGAGCATTAGGATTAAGATATGTGTGACTTGTCCAACCTGTTCAGTTTCTTTGTGGGGAAAAGTTGGAATAAAGTTTCAGAGAACCTGAACGGTAGAAGGAACTAGATTTCGAAATTGACTGTTGTTAGAAGGCAACGTCCTTAGAGCAGAATAGAACATGTGGAGGAACATATAATTTTTATTAATTTTGTTTTCGATTCTCATAACATCCTTGATGTTTGCGGGCAAACATATTTCCGGCAACTCGTTAAATTTACTAATAAATTATATGCGTTAGTAATTTTATCAAAATTCGTACAAATGAAACATTTGTGCTGAAATTATTAGATTATATGCACTTTTCAGTTGAATGGAGTTTGTATCAATCAAAGTATTTGACTGATAAACGACAAAAAACAGGCAGCTTTAATGTCAATATCATACAAAGTGTCCTTCGAGATGGCCTAATTATCTGTGATGAAAATTAAAATCCCAACGGTTAGTGTAAATTCAAATGTACGCCATAAGAACACGTACTTTCTTAAATTTGAAAAGCATCATTGTGAACTGTTTATGGACAGGTCAAATCTTAAAATCTACATTCAAAACCAGTATGAGGTTTAAACTACTGAAGTTGTCACTTTTTGTGTTCCAGATTGATTTATGGAGTGCAATTTTTGTTTTAAATTCGCATTTTAGACGTCCCATTTCAAAATGGGTTTTGTTTTATTTATGCGACTCAAAGATCCAAGACTTACAATTCTTTCCCTTTATGAACGAAACTTATCATACTTTATACACTAAAATCTCAATAGTATATTGTTTCAACAAACTTGTTTTTCATTCCGCACATGTCTGCGCTTTTAGAACCAATTTTTTATGATTTTTATAACTTTTAACAGAGCAATTTTAATATGCACCTTGTAATTTGTATAATCTTTAATTGTAAGATCAACCTGTCTGTACTTGTATGGAATCTGGTTGCAAAAGTGTAATAAATAAATAAAAATATAATAAATAATTATGAAGACGAACAAGTTGGGAACAGTTAGGGAATATTATTCATTTCGTGGTGCAAAGTGGTGTACCAGTGGTATAGAATCGTTATTATGCGCTTTGTGATACATTTGTATCACCACCTCTTTCACACATGATATATTATCTATCGATTATTTATGTGTAGGAGGGAAATCACATACGGCTGAGATTGGAACCGACAACATTAATACAACTCATCAGAAGCAAGTAAGTTCTAATTACTTTTTTACAAAGAACATCAGCAAAATGATTTCAAAATTTGGCTCACCTTGTAAAATGACACCCAAAGAATTGCAATCAGTCTTTTTGGCACAAAAGCGGCTTAATATCGAATCAAAATTAAGTGTAGACAACGAGTTCCTTAAAATCAACATGTTTTACTTTCTGGCGTATTTGCTATTTATTACATAGGTTACGGTTGATGACACATATGCCAGCCTGGTAACGTCCACAAAAACCGAAAGTGTATATATGAAAATTAATAAACCCGGAAATGTAAGTGAATGTTATAATGATTTAGAATTTAGAGTTAAATTAAGTAAAACATTAAAATGTCATTTCCTTTAACTAAAAAAGTAAACTACCGCTAAACAGTTTTAATTTTGTGTCGTTCTGGCTGGAATTAATTATTTATCAATCGTATTACATTTATATTTTAGTAACTTTTTATACTAAACGTCCCCTGCTGAGTGTTCAAACACTGACGGTACGCACCTGTCAGCATTGGCATGTACGCTGTTCAAACTATATATCAGCCACGGAACACTTTAGATTAACTGAGAGCTGCGATTGCGAATTAACCACACTGGTAAAAAACTAAATATAACCATATAGTGGTTTTCTTTATACTTTTATCTGCTACATAGCACAAAGAAGACGAAGGTAATGCCTACGCAGAGTTAACTATCGAAAAAGAGCCGCAAAGCCTTTATATGAAAAGTGGACAGACTGCATTTGAATACCCAAGGAACAAGCTGCAAATTCGTAATGTTTTGTATGAAGGGAGGCATCACAAAATAATTGTTGCGAAAGCTTGGCATATTGGTGGTATTTATAGTCTGTCTACAGTTGTGGTGAAGATGAGCAGGGGTGAGTAGCAGTTATATATCATTCATTATTATTTTGGTCAAAATTGAACAGCTAAGCCAAACTATAATATTTTTTCTAACTAGCGTACAAAATGTATAGTACGGGAAGAGGAACAAAACTTGATAATTTGTAGCTTGTAAATTGACTTAAGTTATTTCGTCTTCCTTTGATAGAATTTAAGCTGATGGATCGAGTTTATGCTTCAATCGATTGTTTAAGATAATGTGTCAAATATTTATTTATTTATTTTGTATGTATGTATGTATGTATGTATGTATGTATGTATGTATGTATGTATGTATGTATGTATGTATGTATGTATGTATGTATGTATGTATGTATGTATGTATGTATGTATGTATGTATGTATGTATGTATGTATGTAGTATGTATGTATGTATGTATGTACTTATTTATTCGTTCTGTGTATGCAACGGATTGACCTTTAGAAGGAGTATAAGCTTATTTGTTCCGCGTATACAATTGGAACTTCAAATCCTAAGACAATAACGGAACATCGTTATTAAAAACAATTAATGATCATAACTAAGCAGTTAATGTCCTCATTTTGATATGGAAGAATTTAAACTTTACGTATGAGTGCATTTTTAATCTTGCAGAAAGAGAAAAGTTTTACACAATAGTTTAGAAGGATATTATATATAATACCATGAGATTGTTCTCTGTTTGACGTTATCTTTTACGACCGCTTTTCGCGGAGCCGTACAACTCCTAGCCGAAAGTGAGAAGTTTAGTCGATTCCCCTGATCCAGTACCGATGGCTGCACTACTAAATAAGCTGGGGTCAGGTATGGACTACTCCCGCTTGCGCGGCCAATTAAGTGATATTTTTGACCGCGTATTGTGTTCACGTTCACTTGATAAGATCATGTGATCAGCATATTGGCACAGTGACAAGATTTGAACTCAAACTTGGAAATAGATTCAACACAATCACTGCGCCCGCACCATTGACCATAACAACCATGCTAACAATATCCCATACCTGACCTATCTTCAATAAAATCGCAGCTAGCTGTAGAAATGGGTCAGGGAGGGGACCACACTAGCGATAAGTTGTACTGCTCCGCGAAAAACACGCGTACACGATGATGTCAAACAGAGCAAAATTGCTTGGGATTAGATATGTATCACATGAACAGTCTTCTTATTTTTCATTTGATGTGGATGGGTCAAAATTATTCTCAGACATTTGAAAAGTATTTTCGCGATCTAGGTTTTATTTCCCGAGATTACTTGCATAACGGTCCGTCCCCTGGAGAAAATGCAAATGTTTACTGGGTATTTTCATTCATAAATCCGACCAAGTTGAAATTTTGATACACTGATTGCTATCTTAACCGATCAGACATACGGATTTGGCCACGTTAAGCTTACAATCACTGTCTCCCGCTGTCCCGACGCCAACGGAATTCAGCCATCCGCTGGCAAGGGAGCTTCATCGCGCTAGCGCCTGACAGGCATTGTACTGTAACCAGAGTTTTTTAGAAGATTTTCAAACATATTTATGAAGGGAAGACAACGGAAAGATCGAAACAGAAGTTCTTATTCTTGGAGTTGTCTCGGTTTTTAAAATACCACTCACGAGCCTAAGTAATTTCGCTCTGTTCAGTTCGATGCCACCCACTGAGACCAAGACTACGTACCCGCTAAAACGGGCCGTCAACACTGGTGTCCGCCGGTGTCAACTCGTCAATTCCGATCCCGGTCGTCAATGCTTACGTCTCAGGAACTTTGTTTGCAGTGACACATATACCTCCAAATTATATCACTTGACGGAAACTATATATGTTATGTCGTCTGAGTCAACTTCCGATCATACATCCATAGCGCTGCACTGCAGAGTTCAGCCAACATTTAGCTATAGCAGGCAGCTAGATGTTTTCCATAGAAATCAGCCTCGCTTTCGATCGAGAGTTTACGGATTTTTATATGATGAAGGTGATTTACCGTTGTTCGTCGAAGGACTTATTTTTTTGCCTTCGATGTTGCTTTCCGAAGGTCATTAGTTACTTATTTTTCAGTTGAACGGACGTTAAGGTGTTGCTTTCGGGTTTCATTGCCAGGTATACAACATTTACATTGAGCCGTCAATACGACTAGATTTGAGCGCCGCTAGCCATGCACGACGTCACCCCAATCTGTTCTTTTGACAAACTACGTATACTGATGCTTTATTGACTCGGAATTTCGTTGGACAGCCTTCCATGTTTCCATGTCCGAAATTATCGCATTAACTTTTCGTTAAAATGTCATGAGAGCCTGAGCAAGGCATCGATCGCCACAGATGGGTCTGTGCAAGCAAGCCAAGCGTCACGGGTTAGTGAAGGAACAACTTTCCCGGTGATAACGTAGAACAGGGGTAGTTCTGGTTGTTTATCTGTTCCGTTCTACGTCGCACATTTTTTGATTTTGGCCAGTCTATCTGATAACGGTTTAAGCAAATGTCCCATGTAATGACGATTAAAATTGAGAATTCTCGTGAGAAGGATATTTGTTTTCTTATCGTCATGAGATCTCGTGTTATTTGAAATGAGTTTCATTGTCATAAACAACAAATCAGCTTTTGTATATACGGAATGTTTTTCGTTGGCTTATCTAAGAATTGACAAATGCATTTTATTACACGCTGTTAATTTACCACATCAAAGTATTTCATGAATAAGAGATGTTTGCTATTTATTAAAATAAAGCATCACTAAATCAATCAGTATTCAGAGCTGAGTTCATTTCTACGTATAACTGGATCATATTATTTTATGCACGACAGCAGTCTTTCAAGTTTTTAATCGCGTGAAATATGCGCACAAAGATAGTTTAATTAAGGCAATTTAGATGAAAAAATGGTATTGCTACAAAAATATCACATTCATTTATATACAACGGCGTTACATGAGATTACACGAAACAGTATCATCGACAAAAGTTTCTGAAGCGTAAATTTCGAGTAAAACAATAAAACTACAAATTCCAGTTGCTGGCATGGGATGCTATCGACTTCGTTTGAAGTTTAAGCAAGACTTGATTCAAGTAGCTGGTATGATCAGAATCTTTCGTGGGTAAAATGACTGATAACAGCACAGGCGACCCAAGTATTACTGAGTTTTTCACACTGTTTTCCCTATCATTTTCTCTTCTTTCTTCATGCTCTGAATGATCGGAATAAATAAATAAATGGTTTATATAACCTAACCTAACCTAACCTGTGACTCTTTATTTATTTTACACTCCATAACAAGGACGTATATCTCTCATACACACATGCTGTAATTAATTAGTCAACACAACTAATTATGCTAATCCGTGGACTTATCAGAGGTTGGTCAACATCGGAAAGATAGTGATGTTAATGAAAAGGGGAAGGTATGAAGATCTTGGGAAACATGTCCCGAGGACGTCCACCCACGGACGGTGGGTAGACAAAACCTTAGCAACACCACCCGATTGAGAGAACCACGCTGAACCACACGAACTTTGACCCTTGTCAAAATCAGACTTGTCCCTGGGAAATATGTTTACAAGTTTGCCAACATATAAACAACGTAAAGGTCAAAGGTTTCAACTTCCGACTTCCTGCTTTACGGACGTCCTCATGCCATGAACTGCAGGCAAGGCACTGGCAGGGTTTGCACTGTTCGCGACCATTTAAACGTTTGAAATAAGAGTAGCTGGCTCTCCTCGGCCATCGAAATACATTGGCTGCAGTAAATTTTGGATAAAAGGTCATGACTGGCCGCAATTTGGTAATTTCTGGACACATTTCAGGAGAGCTTCTTACCTTCCCGTTTTAGTAACCATTCCTATCTTTCGCGATGTTGACCAACCCGTAAAATCCCTGATAAGTCCACGGATTAGCATAATTAGTTGTGTTGACTAATTAATTACAGCATGTGTGTATGAGAGATATACGTCCTTGTAATGGAGTGTAAAATAAATAAAGAGTCACAGGTTAGGTTATGTAAACCATTTATTTTATTTATTCCGATCATTCAGAGCATGAAGAAAGAAGAGAAAATGATAGGGAAAACAGTGTGAAAAACTCAGTAATACTTGGGTTGCCTGTGATAACAGCAAATATAAGGTCGTCATCAAAAGGGTACTTTTTCTCGACAGTGTCGTAGCAAATTATGTGATGATATTGTACGTACTATTGTAGAACACATGTGTTTGCACGATGCCTGTCATGATCTCATTTTAAAGGAATGATATACGATTATTTGTTACAGGTAAAAACTCAAAGAAGAACGTGATATCTTACAAGAAAGTATTTTGATGAAAAATGTACCGAATCACCAAAATGTAATCAAGTTGCTTGGAGTTTGCACGGAAATGGGTAATAACGTAGGACTTATTTTACGACTAGATTATCTTTAGCTAACTCATATTTTTACAGTGTTTAATGCTAAGAGCAGAGCGTCACAAACAGACAGATTGACAGACAAAAAGACAGAGACACACATATATATATACACACACACACACACACACATATATTTTATATATATATATATATATATATATATATATATATATATATACTTCAGGGTTGACTGGAGTGACAAAGAACTGAGTTGTAACTCTGAGTTTCGCGCTCTATGCGGTCATCAGACAACTGAAGAATCCTAGCTCCCGGCATACAGAATGTTCGTTGGCACCCAGGTGGCGAAGGTGTTGGAATGTAGTTGGCAGTTCCATTTTTCTAGGTGGGGTCGCAGGGATAGTTCATTAAGTAAAATTTATTTTCGTGACGGCATTTGGAAACAAGTTCTGACCTTTTGTTGAGTAGACTGTTCTTGTCTGCGTTGATTATGCAGAAGTTTTTCTGCGAGGCACAAGTTACAGCGTTTTGTTTCGTTAGTGTATGCGGTTGCCCTGGTGACGATGGACCAGCTGATAGTGAATGGTCGTCCTCCTTGTTTTAATTTCCATACATGCTTTGAAAGTTCGGTGCTGTTAGCGTGTTTCTTGTGATTGAAAGAGTACCTGTGGTTGGTGTAACGGCTTTTGAATGTTGATTCTGTTAGTCCGTAGTAGCATTTATGTCTTCATTTTCTTCTTTCACTGTGGCATTGTATATGACAGATGTCATTTGACAGTTTCCATCTAGGGGGCAGTTATCGGTCTTTCGGCAGTTGCAGGTTTTCTGTGTGGTGTCGTTCTGTTGTGTAGCAATTCTCCTGTTGTGGTCGTTGATGATCGAGGACATATTTTTCATGCAGCTGTAGCTAATTTTGACGTTGTTCTTGTTGAATATTGGATGTAGTTTGGAGTCGCTTGGGAAGTGCTTTTCAATTAGGTTGAGGAAGATTTTCCCGACGTTGGATTTGACATTCTTGCTGTAAGGTGGGTTGTACCAAATGATGTCCCTTTGTCTGTTTTTCCTTTCTTTGTTGGTAGGTTTTGTGCCAGTTCTTGTGAAAACAAGGTTCTCCTTGTATCCGCTTGCTTTGAGTGCCTTTTCATATGTTGGAGCAGCGCTCTTGAAGACAGTTTCGTCGCATGAGATGCTGCACAATCGTTTATTGATGGCCGCTGGGAGGTGTTTGATGATAGTTGGCGGATGATTTGACTTCGTATTGATGTACAATGGGCGATCATTGGGTTTTCTGTAAGGCTGGTATTTGCCATTGGTGAGGTTGAGGGTAACGTCCAGGAAGTTTGCCACCTTGGTGAATTCTATGGTGATCTTCAGGTTGAAACTTGCGAAAGTTTTGATGATATCTTTCTTGGTTCTTTCTGCCTGGCTATCTGTGATATTTTTCAGTGCGGCTAGACCGTCGTCCCTGTAGAGGCCGATGCTGTCTTTCTTGTATTTCTGTGACAGGGTGTTTAAGATGTACGTGCCCACAAGCTCGCATATTTCAGCCCCATCGAAACTTCCCATTGTGACATCAAACATCTTCCTGTTACTTCTTTTGACCCAGGGTGTACGGTTGTCAAATAGGAGAGATTTCCTTGAAAGCATGATTATTTCAATGTCCTGGTCGCTGACTTCCACATGCTGTTTGGCAAACAATAGTGCTTTCATTAGTAGCTCCTCTGTGATGGAGGGGTAAAAATCTACAATATCGAACATAATGAATGTGTGTAGGTCTTTTTGCGTGATTTTTTTGAACCAGTTTATTACGGAGGAGGAGTTTTTCCATTGGTTGACTGTTGTTTTCTTTACAAGGGCAGTGTTTATTCTGTCAAGTATAGATTTGCTAACAAGTCCAGTCTCATTTTTCGCTGGGTTGATGAGCCTGCACGATGGGTTGTTGTGGAAATTTTCTTTGTGATCCTTTAACGTAATAAATGCCTGTTTTTTGCCATGATTTCCATTCCGTCTTCAATGCGTAACTGGCTAGCTATTCTGCACGTCTCTGTATTGATGGTGTCGAAGGCTATTTCCTCTGCTTTTTTGTAGTTCTTCTTTCACAAGAACTGGCACAAAACCTACCAACAAAGAAGGAAAAACAGACAAAGGGACATCATTTGGTACAACCCACCTTACAGCAAGAATGTCAAATCCAACGTCGGAAAATCTTCCTCAACCTAATTGAAAAGCACTTCCCAAGCGACTCCAAACTACATCCAATATTCAACAAGAACAACGTCAAATTAGCAACAGCTGCATGAAAAATATGTCCTCGATCATCAACGACCACAACAGGAGAATTGCTACACAACAGAACGACACCACACAGAAAACCTGCAACTGCCGAAAGACTGATAACTGCCCCCTAGATGGAAACTGTCAAATGACATCTGTCATATACAAAGCCACAGTGAAAGAAGAAAATGAAGACACTAAATGCTACTACGGACTAACAGAATCAACATTCAAAAGCCGTTACACCAACCACAGGTACTCTTTCAATCACAAGAAACACGCTAACAGCACCGAACTTTCAAAGCATGTATGGAAATTAAAACAAGGAGGACGACCATTCACTATCAGCTGGTCCATCGTCACCAGGGCAACCGCATACACCAACGAAACAAAACGCTGCAACTTGTGCCTCGCAGAAAAATTCTGCATAATCAACGCAGACAAGAACAGTCTACTCAACAAAAGGTCAGAACTTGTTTCCAAATGCCGTCACGAAAATAAATTTTACTTAATGAACTATCCCTGCGACCCCACCTAGAAAAATGGAACTGCCAACTACATTCCAACACCTTCGCCACCTGGGTGCCAACGAACATTCTGTATGCCGGGAGCTAGGATTCTTCAGTTGTCTGATGACCGCATAGAGCGCGAAACTCAGAGTTACAACTCAGTTCTTTGTCACTCCAGTCAACCCTGAAGTACAAATCGCTCTGTGGAATGACCGCATCGAGCACTTTCTCAACCAGCGAGTACAACCTAACCTACCTATATATATATATATATATATATATATATATATATATATATATATATATATATATATATATATATATATATATATATATATATATATATATATACTGAAGTATACAGATGTCCTCGAGGGAAATTACAGTGCTCAATGCAAAAAGCAGAGCGTTATAAATAAACAGATTACTTCAAGTACAAAGTAATGAAATCTATTACTTAAGTTTCATGCATCTTGCAATCCTCAGATAGAGTGAAAGGATTACTAGCTCGACACCGAGTTATCAAAATATGTATGGAACTTAAGAAATAAGGGACAAGACTTTGACATTTCATGGTCAATCATTGATAAAGCATTGAGCTACTCTAACATGAACAAGCGATGTAATCTTTGCATATCAGAAAAGCTGCATATTATCAATGCTGACAAATCTACACTGTTAAACAAACGCTCTGAGTTGGTTTCAAAATGTCGCCACCAAACAAATATTATTTATCGAATTTTAAAACTACCTACAAATAGAATGGTTCGTCCCGATCATATATGTAAGAGTGTCGAGCTAGTAATCCTTTCACTCTATCTGAGGATTGCAAGATGCATGAAACTTAAGTAATAGATTTCATTACTTTGTACTTGAAGTAATCTGTTTATATATATATATATATATATATATATATATATATATATATATATATATATATATATATATATATATATATATATATATATATATATATATATATATATATACACTAGTTGGAAGAATATTCACACTCTACTATATTCTGGTCGTCGTTGTTTTATTGACTTGTTTTTGTAGTGCTGGACATATTGTTGTGTACCAGCAGTTTTTACTACGGCGATGTGCTATGATAGGGAGTTGTGGGATGGCATTCTGACAGTGGATCGACAAGTGGAGTATGTGGAAATGGGACTCTGTTTTTTGTTTTATGTTGGGATTGTGAGTTTTGAATGTAGTAACTAATGATTTTACGTGACTGTGTCTTGACTGGTTTGTATTCAAGTAGTTGGTTCCTTGGAATATTTTTGGCTCGATCTATTTGTTGCTTGATAAGATTTTCTGGGTAGTTCCGTTTGACAAGTGATTTTTCAAGTTCGTTCAAGCGGGCATCCCGCCACTCTGTTTTTGAGCAGATAGAGCATATGCGTACGGCTAGCCATATGGAATGCCCGTTTTAGTATGTCTTGGGTGTGATGATGAAAAGGGTAAATATTGATTTAAATCCGTGGGTTTAGTGTACAAGTCTGTTTCGATGTTGCCGTCCTTGTCTATGTATTGCTTGACGTCTAGGAAGGGTATGGAGGTGTCAGATGTTGTCATGAAGAACTTGATGGTTGGATGGATGTTGTTGATGAAGTCGTGGAATGTCTGGATTACCGATTTGCTCTCAGTACATATAGAGTTAATGTCGTCAATAAAGCGAGCCCAGTCTAGTGGTTTATCTTGTGTAGTTTGTAGAATTTTGTTCTCCAGTTTGCCCATAAATATGTTAGCATAGCTTTTGGCATAGCTTGGGGCCTGCAAATATTTGGCACAGCTACGGTAAGCCATGGTAAGACAAATTATTAAAACCACCATTGACTACTCTGTAATTTTCTGTTTTCAAAAAGAATACCTTCAAAAGGCAAAAAAGGCCTAATACCTAAAGTCACAGGTCCAGAAACAAAGTCCGAAGACAAATAGACATTATGGGAGGAACAGGAATGTAGTCATTGCAATCTACCCCTTAATAAGAACTTTAGAACCTGAAAATGACTTTTCAGAAAACGGCAGGGTATCTGCCAACAAAAGAGACTGGGAAGCCCCGGTATCTCTTAAAATTTTGACAGGGGTAGCGGAAGAGAATCACTAGAAAGTGATATAAAACCACCATGAATAAATGGTTCGAAAATACCCATAATGCTATCTTGAGAATAATTGACCTTGACCTCACACTGCATAAAAACGCTATAATACTTACTGTATTAGCATGGATTATTGCCTGAATTTTAGCTGAATAGTGCATATACAGATGAATACAGTCAAGAATCCATTTTTTGTATTCAGCAAGCCTGTATTCATGTTGATTCATGTGAATTCACGTGTATTATACTATAATACAGGCAACTTATTATGTGAATTTATCTGAATTATTGGGTTTTCATGCAGTGCCATTAATTGGGGTAAGAGGGGTTTAACCTCGGAAAATGTGTTACACACATTATTAGACTCTAATTGAGTTGATGAAGAAATAAACCCGGTTGGCTTAGATCCACTTTGACCTTCACGTTTTCTTTTCAATTTGAAACAATCTGACATTAAATGGCCGTCTTTCTTACAATAATTACAAGAAAGTGTACAAACTGTTTGTCAGAAGGAGATTGAGACTTGGGATCTGATGATGTGGAAGTGTTACTTGAATTTTGTGAACTATTGTCATTTGATATTCTACTCTCCTTTGAGAAATTCTTGGAAGAAAAGGAGGAGTTAAATTTACCTGCATTGTTTCTGTATGAAAAGGACTGGGATGGTTTGCTGAGAAATGAAGATTTGTGGGTCAATGAATAATCATCGGCCAAACGTGCAGCAACCTCCAATGTATCTGCCTTTTGTTCATTGATAAATGTCTTGATGTCACTCCGGATGCACCTTTTAAATTCCTCAATCAAAACAAGTTGTCGTAATTTTTCATAATTCTGACTGACCTTTTCAAAAAGAACACCAACGATCACACAGTTGTTCTTTTGTTCGAGCAAATTCAATATACTTAGGTTTGATCTTTCACCTTCTCACAATCCCTAAATTTCTGACGGTAAGCTTCAGGCACCAACTCATAGCCCTTGAGAATTAATTCCTTCACAGAATCATAATTTGAAGCCTGCTCTACTGACAACTGAATGTAAATTTCTCTGGCTTTACCCACCAAAGCACTCTGCAAAAGCATAGACCAGGACTCCTTAGGCCAATTCAGACTCTGAGCAATTTTCTCAAAATGAAGGAAATATTTATCAACATCCTTTTCTTGGAAAGGGGGAACTAACCTGAAATGCTTAGTGATGTCAAAACCGTCTGAAGGGAAGAATTTTCCTGACTGTCCAAGCTCTAAACGTCTCATTTCTAACTGCAGTCGGTGTTCTGCTAATTCTCTTTCCTTTTCTTTTTCCTCTCTTTCTTTCTCTCTTTGTCTTTCTTCCATTGCTAACTGCATTTGTATTTTTTCTTTTTCTAATGCCTGTCTCTCTTTTTCCATTTGTAATTCTTTTTCTTTTTCTAATGCCAATTTTTTAAGCTCTAAATCTGC
The DNA here is from genome assembly GCF_041260155.1 of Ptychodera flava. Classification (NCBI taxonomy): domain Eukaryota; kingdom Metazoa; phylum Hemichordata; class Enteropneusta; family Ptychoderidae; genus Ptychodera; species Ptychodera flava. The sequence continues at coordinate 2,608,880 of NW_027248279.1, read as the reverse complement.
CTGTATTTCTAATTTTCTTAGTTCAAAGGCAGACTCGGGCTCATAATCTTTCAGGGTGGATTCCTCAAATTGGCCTAAATCAACTAGATGTTTGGCAATACAGTACTGTATTTCCCTCTTGCGCATAGATCTTTTGACTTCTACTTTAAGGAAATTGGCCAGTGTTATAAGGTCGTCTTCTCTGAGGGAATCAAATGTGTCCTGATCAAGGTCATCCATTTCCTCTGGTTTAAATTCCGCCATGATTAAATTTCGCTGAGTTCACAGTATACAGTAGTTTTGAAAAGGCTGGCAAAATGTTGTCAAACGGCTCAAAATGTTCGTGTCCCGGACAAGCCCCCAATTTGTTACGTGTAGAGAAAACGAACAAAAGGGTGAACTCAGTAGTTTACGTTTAAACAAAATTATTACAAAAAGTTGTAACAATCTGTCGTATGAATGAACAGTCCTTTGGCTTGCAGGCTTGAAGTTGCACAAAGTCCACAGTGTAAATCCAGCGTTGGCAGTGAAGGCCTTGAGAAGTCTTGAAAAGTACTACGGCTGGAGTTTCCAAAGACTTGAAGTAACACACAAGAGACACGATCCCAAAAGTCTGACTGGAAGCTGTGCACGTCCCTTTTTATACACATGTGCTTACATAAGGGCATATAAGAACAATCTAGAACTTTTATTGACATGCTAATTACTGTTCTAAAATTATCTCTCTTACACGGCTAACTAAATTTCCAGAACATTCCAAACATGACTAATTGAATTCAAGGTTGAGAGGTCATTAAGGGCAGTGACCTTGAGAATGTTCTAGACTAATTGAACTCAGGTCATGATGAGTGTGGGGGGAAATGACCTACATAACAATATATATATATATATATATATATATATATATATATATATATATATATATATATATATATATATATATACTTGTATTTGCGATTCAGCGTACACAGAATGGATGTTACTCAATACATTTTCGAAGTCTTCTGAACTACCAATATCCTTTCCAAAGTTGTCTACACAAGCAATGTATTTGTTAAAAGTTTCAATAACATCCAAATGCAGATGGAACCCGATTCAGATTACTGACGCAAGGTCTTTGAATATCCTTGACATGTCGTTACTAATTGCACAACGGAGTTCTGTTTAATTATTTTCTCTTGTAATATTTTCTTCAAAGTCCCAACATACATAATTATGGAACGGTTGTCATATGGAAGCTTGGAGACATTTTTGAAGGGAATTCGTTCAAAGTATGATAGATTCAGCATCGTGGTCACCGAGATGGAACTGTTGTCGTTTGCAATAGACATAGCAAAAGGAATGGAGCATATATCTGGATTGCAGGTAATCACAAATCAGCCGAGCATGCACATTAAAGGACTATGAAGGCTATTATAAATTTAACAGTGAAAAAACCTATGGATTTCAACTTACAGTATATTTCGGTACCAGAGGACGCGGAGTCCAATAACTTTGATGCAGAGTATATTAACTTTAGGTGCTATTGGATGTGCTATTTTACATTTGATCCTAAAACACCTTTAAGTAGACACGGGGGAAGGAAGACAATATTTTACATATTTACAAAAATATATTTCGTAACATTCGCGACTTCAGGCAGTGAATAATGGTCGTTCCGAAACTTGAGAATTTTAGTGAAATTTGGCTGCTTACCTACAATTTAAACAGCGACACGTGCAATGCGCCGCGCGAGATGAAATTTTGGGGTTTTTTTGCGCTCTAGGCGTACGCGCTTAACATTTTCAGAGTCTGTTCAAGACCACAACTCAGTGCAGTGCGAGACGAGCATTCATAAAGCTCCTTAATTTCGACTTTTTCTGGTAAATTTAACTGACAAGACGTATAAGAGTGAGATTATTTTCAAAGAAGTATGTCCGAGTACCGTTTTATCACGCTCGGGTGTTGTCCTTGGGCGATAACAGTATAACGGCTAACAACTTCATTTCTTTACCAAAACTATTCTTCTTTCTTCTTTCAAGATCGTGCACAGATACCTAACTCCAAAACACATTTTAGTAGACGGTACACTTCATTGCAAAATATCGAACTTTGGATATGCCTTTGACGTCATTGACAGTGAATCTTTTTTCGAGAAAGCAAAGGTTAATATAACCGTTAGTGGTGTCGTTTAATTTTTCAAATGTATAATTTTCAAATGTATGTATGTATGTATGTATGTATGTATGTATGTATGTATGTATGTATGTATGTATGTATGTATGTATGTATGTATGTATGTATGTATGTATGTATGTATGTATGTATGTATGTATGTATGTATGTATGTATGTATGTATGTATGTATGTATGTATGTATGTATGTATGTATGTATGTATGTATGTATGTATGTATGTATGTATGTATGTATGTATGTATGTATGTATGTATGTATGTACGTACGTACGTACGTACGTACGTACGTACGTACGTACGTACGTACGTACGTACGTACGTACGTATGTATGTATGTATGTATGTATGTATGTATGTATGTATGTATGTATGTATGTATGTATGTATGTATGTATGTATGTATGTATGTATGTACGTATGTATGTATGGGTGGGTTGGTGGATGGATGGATTGATGTGTAGGTTGATAGGGATGGATGGATGGATGGATGGATGGATGTGTTTATCTATGTAGGTTGGTAGGTAGGGATGGATGGACGGATGGATGGATGTGTTTATCTATGTATATATCTATGTATGTTTTTATGGATATATCTATGTATCTTTGTAGCTACGTATCTATGTATCTATATAAATGTATAATCTATGTATTTTATAGCCATGTATATATGTACCTATCTTACATAAAGCGTCGTGTTCACATTGTCTTTTAACTAGAAATTAAAAACTATCTACTGTTGATTGACCAATCAGAGTGCTTAATTCAGGGTGTTTTATTTACTCGTAAAGCCTTGGTCACCAAGTTCCAGAAACGAATGACAGCGCCGTAGTAAAGTACTGTCCAATCAAAAGTGAACATGTCATATTCTGTAGACATCTGGTACATTTTTTCCCTAATATTCAAATTTGGTAACACAGCGGAAACCAGCTGCAACACAAATCTGCGGTGGTACAAACATAAACTAATGTGCCCTAGGGCATTTATAGGATGTTCCACTACATTTGAAATCTATTTCACAAATAAAAAGTGTAATTCATATCCTAAACATGTTATATTGACAAGGGGACGGTTGACGTAAACACATTGAAAACGAAAATATATCAGTTAGGGGCGATAGTTTTTAAGTCGGATAAAACCCTCGTACTCGGGCTCTTCTGGATATAAAGTCCAACCCTACGATAAAATGTCTCGGCCTGCGGCCTCGACATTTATCGTTGGGTTGGACATTATACACCAGAAGAGCCCCCGTACTCGGGCTTTATCCTATACATCTGAGGTACGTACATATTTCAATCAATAACAGTGCCCTTTCATTCAGGATGCCATACCCTGGCAATGGATGGCCATTGAGACCCTGGATAGCCACGTGTTTTCTGTAAAGTCCGACATTTGGTCATTTGGTGTGGTATTATGGCAACTAATTAGTGTGGGTAAGTGTTTCGAGGTCCTAGATGTATGTTTAAGGTGGTTGAAGAGGCTAGAGCGTCAGTTATAAACTTCAACAAAACTAATATTATATAGGGCTCAGCCCTTGGTGTCGCGCCAGGGGTTAAGATTGGCAATGTTATTTGTATTGATTCATGATGAACTGTAATTGTTACTTCATAAACGTTTATATGACAACTATGCCCAGTTTCCCTCTGATGAAAGCAGTTCACGTACGTACACGACGTCAAACCCTGCAGCAGGGCACTGGCAGGTATAGATTTTCTGTAGCGTGTAAAAATTTTGGACAAAAATTGGCAATTTTTACAATGATAACAGCCTATTGCGTTAAACAAGGGACGTATTATGCAATCATTATCATTGCAATGGTGACCGCACTGCCCAACTTCCACTTGCAAGCTGAAAACTATAGCGTTCCGTCTAAAAACTGGCAATTTCTGAATCTAATTATTTACACAGGGGGCGCTCTTCTATAATTCAATCCCAGCATTCTTTGCGTATGCCCCCGTTCATATGCACGACAGTTTTTCTCCCTTTATCTATATTAACGATATTTTGTAACAGCGACAAGGTGCATAATAACATTTACTGTCTAATAAAGAGGTATATTTTATAAAATGAATGTTATATAATAGTAATTTGTTTCGTTTTTGTTTATTTACGAGTACTCAAAAAAAAAACATGGCGGCGCCATGGAAGAAGGGTCACGTGAAGAAGGGTACACTTCCGGTTACTCGCATAGTATATTATGAATACGCGCATGCGTAGTCAGTAAGCCGCTGGCGCGACTATTAAAATATAAAAGTAGTCAACATTCTCTGTGGAATAAAAAAAAAAACTACACATTTGGGGTCAAAGGCATTGCAGAGTTATAGCCTGTTGAAACTTCTGAAAAACTGACCAAATAAGAGGAAGTTGGGGAGTCCTTAGTGTATTAACTATGGAAGAGGTCCCCTAGCTTTTAATAAAATGTTTGACAAGGCGGTGCTTGCATTCAAAGTGAGTGACTGCTTATTGTAAATGCATTTTAGATTCTTTGAGTGTCAAAGAGGTGTCAAAAGTGAGATTTACCAAAAAGACTGCTCTGTGACTTCAAAAGAGGGGTGCAAATATGGCTTGTTTTCAACATTTTTGACAGAATAACAGTTTTCCTACATAATTATATACCAATTTAATCCAACCTTTGAAATGACATATGGACATGGAATTTTTACAGCCTATTAACAAGGTTACAGATAAGATATGTATGGCACAAGTTTCCTGTATTTGAAGTACCTTTTGAATAAATCACATTTTGAAATTTGAAAGAATTTTTAATATTTTTTTGATATGTAAACCCATGTAAAATCATAAAAACAAATTTATTTCCAAATCCTGCCATACAAATCTTACAATTAATAATGTCAACATATTTATAACTAATTTGGAAATATTAATACTATTCAATTATTATTAAGTTCAAATATGTAAAAAATATGAAAAATTAAATTTAATATTTACTGGTGTCATATTGCAAAATCATGGCTGCAAATATACAATTTTTATATTCTTTGGAAAAACTATTAAGTAAAGGGAGTTATCCTGAAAATTTGAACTAAATATCTTGATTCTAAAACTTGTAACTTGACATTAACTCTGAGAAAAGAATTGGTGCAAAAATAGCCTTTCCAGCCACCTTAAGATTTTGTAACAGGCTTGGCTTAATATCAATTGAAAGCTTAAAGATAAGTTTCCTACCTAAGAGACTCTTCATTGCATGTTTAAAATGGCATTTTTAAATTATTGTAACCATTTTACCGATTTGACATGATTACATTGCAGGGGTATGCTTATACTACCGTCAACAACGAGAATGTACTGACACAGCTTAAATGTGGCTATCGTCTTCCCAAAGAGGACCACTGTGGAAAGGAAACGTCAGTAAATCCAAAAATTGTATATGAGTGTATGTCGGTGGTAAAATGGCATGAAACGTAAACATAATGATTTTGATCAGTATTTAAGAGATGTTTCACGGTCTCAACTACGGAAATTCAAATGTATGTATGTATGTATGTATGTATGTATGTATGTATGTATGTATGTATGTATGTATGTATGTATGTATGTATGTATGTATGTATGTATGTATGTATGTATGTATGTATGTATGTATGTATGTATGTATGTATGTATGTATGTATCTATGTATCTATGTATGTATCTATGTATGTATCTATGTATGTATCTATGTATGTATCTATGTACTATGTATGTGTACATGTTATGTATGTATTTATGTATGTATATGTGCGTGTATGTGTGTACGTATCCATGTAGAGATTATGATAAATGTGTATACGTGAAAATATGTGAGTTTATAGATTTTAAATGTGTTGCCAATTTATTTACATTTGGCGCCTCATAGTATCGCAGAGTAAGTCGACGGAGACATCATTCTATACCTTGCGTAATTATTAAAGTTTGAGAACAAGTGACAATATGTGTCGACCGTCCTGAAAAAAGTTTAAAATCTTCGAATTCCTGAAGTAACGTCAGGAAAGGGTGTTCAATAATTCCCCAAAGTTAATGTTTTAATCAAACTGTTTTCCTGACTACCGTAGCATTATATCTCTAGGTATGACCATATGAACCAGTGCTGGCAGAGGAAACCAAGTAATCGACCGACTTTTACTGATCTGGTGACAGCATTTGAAACTCTCATAAATGACGCGAAGGTAAGCTATTACACCAGTGATTCGTGAATGTTTGCGACTGTGTTCGTCGATTACTTTCATGCGACAGAGAGATTTTGTTCTTTTTCTCTCATGAGATTGTATTAATACTTCACAGAACTTCATGGACATGTCCAAGTTTCAAGAGTCGGCTACATAAAAATTGGTGATGACATTTTGGAACGCCGGTATCACGGATTGGGCAATGTCCGCATACTGATATTTAAAATGGTCGTTATATCCACATATGCAAATTACTGTAAAACTTATGGTATAAGCAGTTTATAACTATCGTGGTTTACCATAGATATACAGCATACTACGTTGTTTTCATACAGTTTGTTGATACAAACAATTAAGGTTAAGTGATTGTGACTGTCTCGTTAACAATTTACATAATGATTGTAGTGCCATAGAGAATAGTATTAGAGCATCATTAATGCATGTTAGAGTTATAATCTTTACGTCAAAGTCGTGACTTGTTTATTGTATACACTAAATCTTATCGTTATTTGTTCAGAATTTCATGATTGCTGTTATCACGTAAGGTTTACTTATGTATGATAAGGGACGAAAGGGAAAAGAGCTTGTGTACATTTATGACGAAACGTCAGAAAGAATCGTTATGTTGAATAAGCTTCAAGTCAAGTATCAGATCAATATTATCATTTTCACAACCAACTATGATTTGCAGTTTCATACTTAATCTTGATTATGTAAACTATAAGGCGCAGTTCATATTTCATCATTTGAAAGCCATAACATTGTACTAGATGTCAAAATAGCAAAGTTAATAAAATGGTACGGGTGTGGTGACATGTACAGAAATGTACAAATTTAAGAGAGTAATGATAAGGTCACACATTGTTTTCCATATATTCATAGTTTATGCGGAATAAATAAATCAATAACTATGATATAATCTAATTCTGGAAATAGTTAAACCAGAAAGATTGCATGTCTATGTGGCGTACATGATATTTTAAGGTTGTAAAATGAGCTGATATTAACATTAATATTGTAATGAAGTAAATAAAACTTTATCTGCTGAGTTTTGTGAAAATCGGGATGATGTCTATTTTGAATTGTAAATGCCTGTAAAATGGAGAATTTCATTTCTCTAGTTCAGTTCAAGGTGACTCCTTTTTATTGTTGATTTCGAAAAAAAATGGTCGAAAGCTTGTTTGAGGAACTTTTGAGCAAAGGTTAAGTTTTATTTCAAGTTTCAAACTACCTTACTTTAAAGTATCTTCGTCACTAAACGGTAACTTATAATATCTTATTTCTTTAGTAGTTATCATTGTTAGATATATTCTAGTTATTTGCTGATGCAATATAGATTTACTGGTTTCAAAATGTTATAACTTTATTTACCCTACGCATACGATATATACAGAGTTATTATTATGGATTTTTTTCTTCTTGTTTGAATCGTCTTACAATGATAATGAGTTATCATCCGCTTTCTAACTGACGTTCTTATGGCCTTTGAAACAAGTGTTCATATCCTTCAAACATGGTTTATTGTAGCTGTTCCCTGTCTCTGTAAAAATCGGTTATGTGTCAGGGCGGATAACATTTCTCTACTTAAAATTATAATATACTTTTCTCCAACTTGTAGGTATATATTTTATTCATAATCACTTTTATGTATTTTAGCGTAAGTCATACCAAAAGGATAAATAAACTGAAGGTTCTGTCTTTTTTGTCTCTACTTTCGCTTGGGAAACAGTAACCACTTAAGTATGCATGTATGATGAAAGGGGTCATTACCATATTTTGACGATTTGCGCAGCAACTTGTCAAAATGCGATTACACCATGAGAACACGACCCGATATCGACCGAGTTTGCAGTAGTAACCCCTAAATATCTCACAAATACCATTGAAAGAATAATATCAAATACAAGCTATCTACTTTCAGGTCATTCATTCATCTGAAGCTTTATGGTCCTTAAGCTAACACGTCAAATCATAGTGTCGGATCATGGGAATTACAGCGAAAACACCACAATATAATATCGCTAATCAAGGGCGAGTTCTGCCGAGGATACAATTTAATGCCTGACCCATATAGTAATTAGGTTCTTTTGGTCACCACCGTAAGTAAACGAATTGAAGTCTGTGGTTATTTAAAATCGTATTTGAGTCTGTTCTTTTTTGCCGTTGATAGCGACACAAATTCGATATTGAAAGCAAGACTTATGCAAAGATGCTTGTAATGTGTAAAAGATTTGGCAATATGATGGGTGGTACAATCAATAATTCAAGGTCTGTAAAGTCGGGGAAACAATTAGAGGAAATTTTATATGTAAGATTGAGAGAGAAAAAAGTGTTGAATTGATTCATTGATTACCGCTTTTTATATCTGACATTTGAATTACATCCATGCAGTAAATGTCAAGGTAAATTTTGCATACTGCTGACTGTAGCTGTATTTTATATTTATTGTATAATTTCAGGAAAGTAAAAAAAAATAGTCAATCGCCCTTTCAACGTAGATGGCGCTATACTTATTCCAATAGATTTGCTGCTCTTTGATATCTTTTGATACTGAAAATTGCAACAATTAAATTACCCACGTCGGCCAAGGCAAGCAAGTTTCGGGCTATTCTCCAACGCTCAATCACCGGAGGAGTCTTCAACTTCACATTTAACATCGTGGTTGCAGGAAAAAACTCTTTATCGCATCTTTCTTTGCCAGATGTCCGTGCAACATCATCTTCCAAGCGCCGCAGACCAACTGTACTTTGACAGTTTATCTTTTTAATTAAAATGCCAATTTTGTTCATATGTATTAAAATATTTCAGATTTCTGTCCTGTAACGTATTTGTTTGCATGTGTCTATTATCTTTTGTCGAGATGGCGATATTGAAATATAGTGGCAGTGTGAACTTTAAATCAAATATTTGCATATGAATTCAATGGCGGTCGACAAAATTAGGGAACATATATAACAGAAGCTCATCATCCCGGAGGGCGCTCAGTGGTGGTGCCAAGCTATTTCCCTGGGGATACGGTGTATTTTGCCTGTACTTTTCCCCCTCTTCGCTCGGAAAAGTACTGGCAGCAAAATGCACCCTTTTCACTCTGGAAATACCTTCTGAAGGTCACTGATGAGTGCCCTCTGAAGTGATGGGTTCTGTCATATAATTACATATGTATTACCGTATACCATGTTGCACGTGAAAAAGTAAAACCTGTATTTGTGCAAGCTGATATGCAAATTGGCAAAACGAAAGTAATCCTGTCTTTCTTTACATAAAAGTAATTTATAATATTTATTCCCACATTGTACATAAATAACGATAAAGGAATACTTCTGCGATAACTACGAGCCGGACTGTATATTCAGCTAACAACCTCTGCTTAATAACACAAAAACTATTCAGCCTTCACGGCAATAATGAGTACCATCAGATGGAATGGGGTGACGTTTCTTTGAGGCATGACGAACACGGCGAATATATCATGTACAATAAGAGATACATAAAACTCGCCGAGGGGAGCCCGGCAATACGACCCTTAAAGCGTACTCTAACCCTGTTTCTCAAGATACATGTCCTTTTGCTGGCTACGATTGCTACGAATGGTTAGAGATAGACTGGCCTTAATTGTTATCAGTCCCTATCGTAAGTAAGTAAAATGGATGTACAGCGTTGTAACGTTTGGTCAAACAATGTTAACTTATTACTACAAACGTATGGCTTTGAAGAAGCATAGGAACAAAAGGGTACGTGTGGGCGATGAAGTTAGGTTTTTTAAAAAATATGTAAACAGAGATGTACACTGTATGGGCATGAATATATAGCAATAGTGAGACGATTTGAGAGAAACTAGCAGATTGGATATATGCTCGATTTTTAAAAAAGAATTTTGTCGAGAACCTTACTTGTTATACATTAAGACACCTGTGTTCAAGTTAGCTCCCTGCTAACCCAGAACATCAGTACATCCCCTTTCAAGAGAAACAGGACTATGGAACAAAACCCCACGTCTAGGCAGAATATGTGACGAGTTCAATGAACCAAATGGAATACGATTTCCCGATTTTAGCTGTATGTCCTGGGTATCGTGATCTGAAAATAATATTACTGCTATCTGCATCTGATGTTAAATTTTATCCTGTTTATGTCAACAGAAGATTTAAATACACTGAGACAACAGTAATTATATCGTTTTTCGCAATTAAGCGTAGAGATGCATTTATGAGAAATGCAAACTATACTTAATGTTGTCCTTTGTTTTAGAATTGGCTTTCATTATTTGTTGTTTACTGTAAACCATTTCCCCGAGTGACCCAAGCACAATATTGCTTATACTTTTTTCACGTTATGACCGGTGGCCATAAGTTCTGAAATGAACTTAATATTATATTAACAAAAGACAATATTTCTTTGAACTTAGATCAAGTTTTAAAGTGAGGACAATTTATTTTATACCTAATGAACTATGGCGCCTGCCGTTATCATACATGGAAGGGGGCATTGTTTTAACATCCTTTAACTATTGATTATAATCAAGCAGATATTCATTTCTTGCAGGACCAAATTTAAATTTTAAATAAATAAAGGTACGCACCTGTGTATTTATAAATGCAAATAGGTACTGCATTATCATGTGATACCCGTAGTACTGAATTCACATCACGCCCATCGAAGATGACAGCGTGGTGAGTTTGAAGTTCATAAGACGCCGCATTCCTCGTCGTGTTTCGCCAGAACAAATCATGTAACGAGAAATTGAGAATAGTTTTCAGAATGTATTTCCCTAGAGGATGTTGCTGAAAAAGTGCCCGTTTACGTGAAGCTTATGACTAAAACAGCGAGATGTTCATTTCACAATGCACAAACTTAGGTGCTGCATGTGGTGACAACATGGTTCCGAACGCAACGAGAGACGATTTGCGATATGCTATGGAGAGCTGTGTGTCTTTTTCACAGAGAGATTTTTACTACTGAAATCGATGTAGAGAATCTCTTAGTAAACTTTCGATAATGTATTGTTTCAGTGCCTATAAATTAAGGACATTCAAAAATGACACAGGACACCATGAGCAAGCGGAGTTTTTTAAAACACGTATAGCCTGGTCTTCATTTTGGCTACAGAACCAGCTTATTTACCCCCTCCTCAGTAGCCATGCGTAATCCAACTTTCAATCTTTGGGAATAGCCGTGTATTTCAAGTAATAGACATCAAATCAGGTACAATAATCGTTATCATTCAAGGTAACTGAGAAATTTACCAGGTCCAAGGAACATATTGAAAATGACAAAGGCAATGGGGTCATCTTGAACCACAAAATAGTGGTGGTACTAGGTGTCCAGAATATCGCATGTCCTTCAAGGTCAAAAGTTTGCGCAATTACCGTGACATTCATGAGCAGGTCGAATGTGTTTACTGAGAAAGAGTTATGTATCCTAAAGAAAGTCTTGTTTTTGACGATAAATCCTGTGTTTAACTATTCCAATGGGAAGTAAGAGCATTGTTACTTCTGTAAGTTTTCGATATATGTAGACATCAATCGCGACACTATCATCTACTGTAATGTAAATCAACGGAAACCGCATGGGGCATTAATTTTTTATTTCATAATGTTATATCAGCTGACATTAGGGACAAAAAACATGCACGTGGAATGCGTAGAAGACGTAAAGATGACAGTAGGGCTTCTTAGATTTCTTTTCTCTACTAAAGGAACCCCAAAATGTTGAACCAATTCTAACAAACGACTGTGGACTTGTTTATGTATCTGAAGGAGAGAATTGATAATCTGTAGCCATACGAGAGGCAAATAACTCGTCTCTGTTCGTAAAATGGCAAAGTATTTCACAGAATACAGGAATGGTTATCCTTGCCAACCACCCCCTTTCTGCTAATCTCCATCACTGTCTTTTTGTCTTGTCTTATCGTGTTCGGATTTGGCTGTTTGGCCGGCTTCAAACCTGAATAGAAATACGTGATGCAGAATATAATGCCTTCTTATGGAATAAAAATGCAAGTGCACTTTTGATTTCAATAGTCACATTTACGTCCAAGATTTCTACTGTCACACTATAGACTCAGAGATTGAAATGTAGGATGCTGGGGAATCAAATTCGAAAGATTTAACCTATCATAATTATTTTATATTATTCTCCTTCTACACTTGATGAAAATTAAAGCTTAACGAATTTGAAAGGTGTAAAGCTATTTATATCAATACTATCAAAGATCTTCCTGTTTACATACTTTTTGAACGTTGTAAACTTTCCATTTTATTTTATCATTATTGTTATCAACATTTCAAACTAAAATGTAATGTCGCTCTACTGTTCCATTCAATAGCATCCAGTTAAATTATCAAATTCTAGGCGGAAACATTATGATATCTGACAGACTTACACACACAATTTTAATAAAATTGATTATCTATAGCGACATCAATGTTGACACATAAAGGGATATTCTCTATCAATCAAAATATAATTTATCGACTTATGAAAGGTAATGAGTGTCATCATACTCTAGTATGCACTAATAGACAAGAAACTTTGATTTAAAGTGTTTAATCAAATGGGCTAATTCCTACATTCAGTATTTCCTCTAGATATGCCGTTGTACCTGATCGAAATGCATCGAGTCACAACATTCATTTATATCTCACCTCTTTTCTATTATCGTCAATGAACAAATATGTGTGCAAATTAGTATATGCTACATAGTTTACCAGCCGTAATGAAAATCTATTTAATTACTATTTTACTCAGATCTTTTTATCGCAAGGACTCATGAGATGGACAATTGCCATACTGATTAAGAATCAAGAAGATGGTCAAATTACTAATGATCGATTAAATTTTCTTTGGCAAATTTTTCCTCTATAGTCTTTGTCAAAGTCATTTTACGCGCGTACTAATACTTCATTAATTGTAAAATAGTCGACTAAAACATCAGCATCCTTGACATGATTTGACGTCAACTGTTAAATAGACTTGATTAAGATTCGTACGATTGGAACGAATTTAGAATTATTTGACTCAATTCCAGTATATTTTGCAAATGTAAGCTCATCGAGTCTCTTTTGCAGTACGTCTATACGGCGCTTATCTGACAAAACGTGCTCATCTGACAAAAATAACTAATTACTGCTTGTAGCCTTACTCGTTTGTGGAAAGTAATCCCTCGCACAATACTTCGTCTGTTAAAACACACAAACGAAATCTTAATTAGAGCAGTCTAAAATCCAAAACATCACAAAACGGCCATATAATAGTTAAAAATACAGTAAATTTCATTCATTGCGTAAATCGCCGAGCACCTCAATTAATCACTGTGTATACATCGATCAACACAGAGGCTGGGACGCATGTTAAGGGGTAGAGGAGAGGGCATGAGGTCACATGAGGTCGTCCGCTCTCACGGTGGCGGGAGTATCAAAATCACCACAATGACAAGCAGAGTACTTGTGTTTTTGTTTTTCATCACCTTCCTCGATCGCTAATTTTGCCATTTAAGTACATTAAATTATACTCAATAAACATGCAAGTGGATGAGAAGAAAAGCACCTACATGTTGCAATACGGAGTTATCTCCATGGTCTCGACTACAGTATACTGTACAGTGAGCGAGCGCGAGCCCGGCCGATGGAAGAAGAACCACAATAAAAAAGAATTAATTACAGGTCAACAATTTGAGAGTAGTTTACAGAAACAAAATCCTTCGTACAGAAGACTTCGTGTACACAACATCGTACGAAGCGCGAAGCGACATGTACCGCGCACATGAAGTGCGCTGTGGCTAAAGCGACTCCCCAGGGTATTGCTAAAAAGAGTTTTGTCGGATAAGCACATTTTGTCAGATAGGCGCCGTACATACAAGTGTTTTATTGATAATTGGTGATGCAACTATCAGCACCAGGGCACCTAACACTTTTGATAGATTTGACCAACAATTCCTTCTGAGAGTAAATGATTGATAAGATAAATTGTATTATGCATATGCATTTGTCCCACTTGTACTGCAAGCGGACTTCGCTAGAATGGGCAGACAATTCCCTAGATAATTCAAGTTTTAATCAATATGACAGTCCAGGAGACAAAGCAAACATGTGGTAAAGCCTACTAGCGATGCCATGGTTTTAAAATGTTTAAATGTTATTTAAACGATAGCTGTTGACAATTTTAACATAAGTAGTTTTAATATCATTGCATGTTATAACAAGATGATAGATGATTCTACCGATACATCTTGGAATCCAAATAAATTAAAACTTTTTAACCTCCTAAACTTGACTTTGAGGCAATATCCCTGTGCTTCCAGTAAAGTGGAGAAAGACGCCTACTGATAAGATTGTACCAAGCGGTGCCACGGTGAGATTTGCATGCAGGCTGGAAAGAGAGCTACAGAACTGGCCGCGATGGAGACACATAAACCATCAAGGACAGGAGAGATTGGTGTCAGCTGGCATTTACTTGGACAGAGAAAGCTGTAGCAATTGTGAGATCAGCGGTAACCACTTGAACGGAGAATACGATTTAACCATACGTAACGTTGATGCAAATGTTGACGCCGGGCAGTGGATGTGTGAAGCCATAGGAGGAGAACCAAAGTCAACTACTCAGCTACACTGACAATTGTAGGTGGGTGCATACATCCTGTTTCGGTAACAATGCGATGCTGGCCGTAAAAGGAAGTTTAGATAATAGATGTTAAAGCGCATGTTTTGTGACAAAGTTAACGGTTGATTGAAAATTCATTTTCCTCAGCGTGAATAGTGTCGAAATTTTCATAAGTTAAACGAAACTTGTAAACTCGTACAAAAGGAATTGACGGTAAACACCCAAAGCAACAATACATTAATAAAACTTGAAGACCATACAACTCTTGTTGACCATATGTTAGCTAACTAAAGCGATTCTTTTTATTGTCTAAGCAGTTTCTATTGGTAATTATAATGACGTTTACAGGGCCTATGGGAAATGATAACACTACATGTCTTAGTTGTTTATCGTTTTGCTAATAGTTAAATATATTTACAATAATGTCATTGATTTAAAAAAATCATCATAGCATTCTTATTTGTTTCAAACTGTGTTGAAAACCATTGTCAAGGTTGCTCTTTTGGAAGATTATAAACATGAAAAATATCATCTTTGAAGCTTCACGATATACTGTATGCCTAAATGATATGTACTTGCATTGTCTTTCAGTAACATGATCAAAATGTATTTCCGCAATGTAAAGGCTTACATGGCCCTTGAAATGTTGACGTCACAGCCGCCTTGCAATAAGACACCTCAACACTAATCCGTTTGAATTTGTTTTGCAGACGAGACCATGACATGCTCAGCTGACAACATTGGTCCGGAGAATACAGTTGTCAGTGGCGACAACATTACATTGACATGTTATTCAAATACAGAGGTCCTACCGGGTGATGTAAAGTGGACTGTCAATGGACGAAATTCGAACGTTTCTGGCCAAGCTCCTCTAATTTTCAACACCCAGATAACGAAGTCAGCCATTGGTGATGTGTTCGACTGCAGATACAATGACGACGCTGATCTAAATACACAGACATGCAAATATAACATGTCTTTTAATGTTCAATGTAGGTTTTGGAATATAATTACATCATACTGCATAATTAAACTGAAAAGGGACATCATGATAGATCAGAGAAATCATTTTCATGTATACATGGAATAAATTTAAAGTGGCATTTCTTATTTATAAGGCTTTCAATAACCTGTGTTTAATCACTTATTGTTGTCGTAAGGCGACAGCACACGTGTGCTTTCAATACATAACTTTCCTCACTGGTAATTGATGACTTATATTAACAACCTATTCTTCCCGCACTCAAATATCTTAAATCTCGTGTAATTTTCATAGCAATTTTAAAATTACATTCATACATTGGTCGACAGATCCTCCAGAACCGATTTCCATTTCGTCAACCAATGACGGAATAATCACGGAGAACGACAAGTTTGAAGCAACATGTCGAACTGACAGTAACCCGGAACCATCATACGAATGGTTTGATTCACGTGGGAATTCAGTTTCACCGGGACCAATTTTGAGTATAGAGCAAACAAAGAGACAGCAAGCTGGCAATATCGATGTGAAGCCACTAATGAGCTGTATGACGGCAGGAAAGGACGAGCAGTATCAACAACAAAACTTATCATTCAATGTGATTATTATTATTATTATTATTATTATTATTATTATTTATTATTACAAGTTAGGGGCTATAAGTATTATATAGAAATGTAATAACACTAGTTCATTGAAGCTCTGCGAATTCTGAAAAAGAGGTGTTGTTTATTTTAATTTTGTCAAAAGGGGTGACTTCTAATTGTTGTACGTGCAGCGCAGAATTATACATAATACTGTACGGAGAGAGGGACATCATTAGGCCAAGGAGTAATTAAATGCTTGTCGGAAAAGTGACACTAAGCAGTTTAAAGCGATACCCAGCAGGCCCAGACTTTTAACTTGTGTGCGAACTTTATGGGTCACATTCAATTGGAAGCCACAGAACAGTGCCACAAACGGCAAAAATTAGAGAGGCACCTTTTTCATCATATAGGCAGAAATCAATGTATTATTGCCTTATTTGTATTGTACGGTGATTGTTTTAACAGCACAATGGCAAATTAACTGTAATGTTATTAGAAATTACTTCAAACCATAACATAAATGATCAAAACAGGCACGTGCATATAGAATAAAACATTTTTTTTATTTCTTGAAGTGACAAGACTCAAATAAATTACATGTACCGATAACAAAGTTTCGGGCAAACATCTTTTACAAACTCTCTGAATATCAAAAGTAACTTATGCCACAAAGTTGCATTTTAAAAATGGGACAAATAAAGAGCTAAACAAAAAATATAAGAAACGAAAAGGAAAGGTACACAGAAAATGAAAAAAAATACAAATTGAAATGATCAAATACCTTTATTTTAAATACAATATGAAAATACAGACAAAATTAAAACATAGGGCCAAAGTCCCTGAAGCTACTATAGACATGGATACAAAATTAAGTATTTCCTGACTGTATGAAATTATCTCACTTAGGTCATCCTATGGACTTGTAAACCAAATATTAAAGCTGTCTGACCGGCGTTTTTGAAAGAACAAGCAACTCAACAGTTGACAGAGCTCTGCTGTGTTATGTAGAGAATAACCTTTTGTGACACATGTATTGATGAAGAAGGTGGATATCTTTGATTAACATTGTAAGTGAATTCTGTTGAATAAGTTGAGACTGTACATACTCAGAGAAAGCACACTGAAGAGACAAATGTTTGAAACTTAAGAAGTTCAAGGTCATCAAAAGCATTATAAGGAATCATGTAACTTTCCTTACACTGTTTACACAGATTGCATAATTGCTATAAATAGCACATGAGGAATCTTACAGCCCAGCTTTACCATAAAAACCCTATCACTTTGACCACTCTTTTAATTGACCACTCTATTTTTTTCCTCAAAAAGTAATTTTATTTTATCCTTACCAAGTCAACCATAAATGGAAATTAGAACTTTCTCTATCTCTATCTTTATCTCTATTGACTATTTGAGCAATTTCTTTAGATAACATACAGGGCACAATAAATGACGGTTCAGAATATGTCAAAGTTGGGATTCAGGAAAGTTGCCTTTACATGTTTAATCCTCCAAGATGGTAAGCATTTCACTATGAACTGTCAAAAAAAGTTGAACTTTCTGATAATTCTACACTAAAATTATTTTGGCTTTGATGATTTCCTAATTAATTCAATTATTTAAAATCATATTAATTATTTTTTTCTGGTGAATTGATAGAGTTTATACAGTACAAGAATTACATACAATGTAAGTCAAATTTTGACCAAAAATGACAAAAAAATTCCTTAAAAATACACATCTGCATATTTCATCACAATTTGAACAAATCTAAGTTGGGTTACCCCTAGGCACCTGTATACCTGATAACAAAGCTGTCTGACCAGCGGTTATGAAGAAGAAGATTTTTTACCAAAAACACCTTTTTTGGCATTAATTTGCCTATTTTCAACAATATCAAAAAATTAAAAAAAAATAGTTTCTCAAAATCATATTTTTCATCTACACAACAAATATCAAATCAGTAAGTACTGCGGTTCTCAAGATATTTGAGTGGACGGACGCCTCACAAACGGACATACATACATACATACATACATACATACATACATACATACATACATACATACATACATACATACATACATACAGACTGACGCCGGACGCCGGACGGATACCCATCCCAATAGCTTCTATAGACTATAGTCTATAGTAGCTAAAAATGAGAAATACTTGAAATCAAATGGACACCTGCAACTTCCAGGGTCGTTGTATTCTGTAAATAGATAAGCAAAACAAGGTTATTTACATCTGTACTTGTTAGTATATATACTAAATCATAATGAAAGCATTTAGAAGTATTTCATTCTTATTTTCATGCTAAAAATTAACTTTTCCAATGATATTTCATGTAAGATAAAACTGAAGGAAGTTTCATTTGAACATGTGAAAACATCCTAAAATGGTAAGTCATCATTACATATACTGGACTTACCATAAAGATGACTTTTCAAGCATCAATTTTAAATTGAACAAGTCGTTGATGGCACAGTCCCCACTTGTTCGTTGGTACTTTAATTAAAAGTCCTCAGAGAGGATAGAGTCCTCTTCATTAATTAGGTCTATGATAAAATACTGTGATATAGATGGCGCTAAATGGCCAAGAATGAGTTCCACGGTGGTGAAAACATAAAACCAATGTAGGCCGCCATCCTAATTACAAAATGTCATTAAATGAGTCAATCAGTAATGATCAACAGGATGTTGCCGAACATTTTTGCATACTATCCTAACACTAATAGATTATCACCGGTACCATATTTCATAAAGTTTGATGCAGTATTTACAAACTATGAGATCAACATCTGTACCGAGTTTCATCAAATTTTGACGCAGTATTTGTGGATATATAACTCTAATTAGGAAAGTTCATTAAATAAGCAATTACAAATTAATTAAAATGACACTGATAAATGCCTTTTTCATTGTTAAAGCAATGTAAGCTTAACATGTGTACCAAGTTTCATGAAATCTGATGCAGTATTTCTCGACATATCAGTCTAATTATGAAACTTAGGTAATTGACATGATACTGCTACACGCCGTTCAACAATCAATGTGCATATGTATGACATGGGTCAATGTCCTTATACCAACTCTGAATGATACTGGTGGAAAGATGTCTGAGTTATGGCTCTGTACATGAAAAGATCGTAACAAAATGGCAGCCATGCAGCCATATTTAATCTTACTGTCTAAAAAATCTATATGCATATGTATGACATAAGTCAATGTCAAAATTGTAACAAAATGGCTGCCATGCGGCCATATTGGATCATATCATGAAACAAATTGACATGCATATGTATGACATAGGTCAATGTCCTTGTACCAACTTTGAATAAAATCGGTTGAGATATGCCTGAGTTATGGCTCCGTACATGACAAAATTGTAATAAGATTGCCGCATGGCAGCCATATTGGATAATGTTGTGAAACAAATTGATGTGCATATGTATGATGAAGGTCAATGTCCTTGTACTAACTTTCAATAAAATCGGTTGAAACATGTAGGAGTTATGGCTCTGTACATAAAAAAAATTGTAATAAAATGGCAGCATGGCGGCCACATTGGATCATGCATATGTATATATATTGGACGTGCATATGTATGACATATCAAGTAATCCTCGTACCAAGTTTGAATGAAATCGCTCCATGTATCTCTGAGATATCTGCGTGAACAGAAGGATACATGGACGGACAAACGCACACACTGACACACGCTCGGACATGACCACGGACGGTATCTTGGGGACTAAAAATACAAGCATCAATTTAGTAAAAATATGATTCATAGAAAGAACCAGATTTCAATGTTTTTATTTACATATTGGTTTGTTATTGACTTAATTAATTTGTTCTTTACATGTTTATTTTATCATGATTTATCTTTACTGTTATCACTATGGCCATCATTATTTCACGTTGCTTATTTGGTTCTGTATGAACCCCTTTGTGTTTTTGGCACTTTCACATGACTTGAATTGGTCATCACATGATGCTCCCTTACCATAAGTTCTAATTTCTTTAAACCATTATGGCCAGGTACTTTACTATACCGGTCCATTCCCTTCCTAATCTCATGATGGATACTCTCTACACCGTTCTGTGAAGAAACCAAAGCCAAACCCTGTGTTTTCAATCTGAGGGATGACATGATCTTCTAACATATGCATTTTGGGGGTACACTTCATTAGGAAAGTGTTCTCTGTAATATGCCATTAAATGTGATATGTTTGAACTGAGAATGCTAATATATTCATCTGACATTCTATTGCTTGTACTCTAAAGATTATGGCAGGCTGCAAATTTTGAAAATATTGGCTTATACAGACCACAAATGTGTGCAGCCTGTTCATTCAGCTATGGGCATATTCTTGCTGTGGTCCTGATGACGCTCTTGCACAACGTTTGAATGTTTTCTTCCTGAAACACAAAAATAAAAAGAAGGATATGATAACTTTCTTTCAAAGAAGCAAACAGAGTTGTTTCACTGAAAGTACGTCAAAATAATGTAGACGAAATACATCTTCTGTAGTATATATATAACACACAATAAATCTGACACTGAAAGCTTGAAAATCCTGACAAGCAGAATACTGAACCTTTTAATGACTTTAGCAACAAAACAGTTTACAGTTGTAAAACACATACTTTACAGCACTTGTTCACATGATTTCCGATGAATGCCTGCCCCTGGTAAGAATGACGTCCAACACTAAATGACTGCAGAGCTTGGTCAATACCGCAAACTACAAAACCACATTGTTTTGGCAGTTTCGCTTTTACGTCTGTAGCTTCAGATATCTAAGAAAACAAAGATAAACACTGTGTTGTCTGGAAATGACTGCACTACAAATGTGCACAAGCCAAAATTCTGAAAATGCAGCATAGACATGACTGTGCACTTGAGATTGACAATGTTATTGCTTATCATCACAAAAATGATCTTACTTCTGGTATCAATATGCCATTTTCAAAGATGAAGGAGACCCTCTGAGATCTCAGGTTGCTAGACAGGTTATCTGTGGGTGTTCTCACATGATACAGGCTAAACAAACATTACATGTTTATTTAACATGGCAACTATTCATTTGTCAATAGCTTGCAAATATTTATCAAGATCTGACCCACTGTGTACCCCTTCCTTTAAATTTATCTGACTAATCAATGTTAGCTGTGAATGTCTTAAGTCAACGAAAAACTACAACCAATTATCATAATTGTGTTCTACAGCATATCATACACAATGCATGCTGATTATTAACAGTCGCACATATTGCAAACTGATAGGTCAAGGACGTACACATATAAATCATAGGTAAAACTGAAGTGTACACAATAAACTGCCTGTCCTGTCAGTGCCTCAACTTTTCTTACGTATAAATCATAACATGCAAGTATACATTTCATACCATTTGGTCCAGACAATCCATAACTCTTGGCCAGATACTCATAATCTCCCATCATCCGTGCTAATAGTGTCTTGTCCCTGAAATAAATCAAAGTGGAATGTAAGACAATTGTCCACACCATTCTAAATTAATGCCCATGTTTCTACACATCAATGCATTTTGTACATGCAAGAAAACAACTTTGCCTTTTGTACTATTTAATGTAGTATCATATTTATGCTGCATAAGTTTGGTCAGATTTGCACATTGTTTTCAGATTTTGGATCAGCAGTATAATGCATGTATTAAACTTGGATAACCAATATGTATGTATCTTAAGTTCCAAATATTGTACCAAAAAGATATATGGTACAATCTGTTCATTGTTTAGTAAAACACAGTATGCATGTTTAGACTTACTTCTACTTTGTGCCATCCAGTTTGTCTACCTGACCTCTGTTAACAGCTAAAGCTATTCTAAATTGTAATAGGAATCAGGTGCTGCAAATGTACTCCAAATCACTGTATTATCTGCTACATTTGGATTGCTGATGTTAGCAACTTGGTAAACCATTCTCAGGGTTCCCTGACCCTTGTCCCCACCTAACTTTATCCAAATTTCACTGGTAGGTATTGTACCATGCCGGGTAAGTTTGCAGACCTGAAGACAAATATGAGCAAGATGCAAAAACAACAGTAACACTTATATTCAGTAATATGTGATAACAAGATTACTTATCCACAGTCTTTCTCTACATGATCATAATAGAGTGTGCACACAATCCCAAAAGTCTGACTGCAAGCCTGCTGTCCCAATATTAATACTCATGTGCTTATATAAGAGCATATAAGAACAATCTAGAACTTTTATTGACATGCTAATTACTGTTCTAAAATTCTCTCTCTTACACAACTAATTAAATTTCAAGAAAGTTCCAAACATGACTTATTAAATTCATGGTTGTGAGGTCAAGAAGGACAGTGACCTTGATGAGTGTGGGGGAAAATGACCTGCATAACATACCTCACTTCCAATATTCACATGCCATGCCTTGAAGTAACGCCGTAATTTCCTCTTGGCAGCCCATGTTGTTCCCATAGCAACTTTCAAGTGAAGGCCAGCACCTAAAGGTATGTCAGGAGTGAGTCCCAAGATCTGGAGGATTTTCCTTCTTGTCCTTTTGTTGGTGTCTCACCTCCTCTCACTCAGCTGCAGCATCGCATCACCACCACTGACAATGTCTCTCCTCTGACTTAACTGCAACACCCTCTGACGTCTTGTCCTAGTGCTAGCTTCTGAGGTTGTTTTTCGTGGCTTTGGTGTATATGTTAAACACAATGGCTGAAAAAAAATCACACCAAAAATTGAAAAACCAAATTTATCTTTCAAAAGTATATGTGGGTGATAAATTCATGAAATTGGACTAGCTCATTACTTGATGAAATTAATTTGTTGAACCACTACCAGGTCACACATGTACTACAAAACCAAATAAATGTTATTACAAATACAAATTTACAAATTATCATATTCCATGATAGCTTTATCAGAAGAATTTACTCCAAAATCTAACTGTATATTGATATGTGGGTATAGATCAGCAAGAGTAATGCTGGTAAAAAACTCACCTGGCCCTTGGTTTTAACCTTTATCAAACTATCATCACTTCTGTTTGCTTCTATTTTTTTTCTTGACAAGTGTTGTTGCCATTTCTTCATACTGTGGCAGCATATATACCGCTGATACATTCTGCAACACAATTTCTGCGGCCTTCACTGCACATATATTGTTTTGCCTATCCCTTGATGTTTCACCATTTGATGTCTTGGTATTGATTGTGTCATGAACGGGGACTGGAGTATGGTGGCTTCTGATGGAAATGGGCTCACTAACGAGAAGCAGTGGTCTCCAGCAATGGACAGGTAAACACACCGTTCCGTGTTGTGTTGCAGATCTTTGCAGTGGCACAACTGACTTACAACCGACATTCCCATAATCACATGTGACTGTGGCATTTGATAGCATGTTTGCAAAGGCAATGGGAGACTTTCAATAGATTCACACATAATAGAGAGACGGCACACAGGACAGGATGAAGAAACTTGCAACCACTGACACAAACGTTCAGCACAAAACACATGTGGTCCATCACACAAAAGTTGTATTGGTCCATCTATTATCTCTTTGCAAATGGGACACTCCATTTCTTCAATGAGATCATTGAACCTCTGTCTCTGCAAGGGAATGAATCTTTCTCATCTTTTTTCCTGCCCTCTCCTTTACAGCTGCTGTTAGATTTGTACTGCCATGAGTTTCACTCTGTAGTTTCCCCGTCTTTCCTGTCTCCTTGCCAGTGATACCAGAAATGTCACTGCCTTGGTATTGACTTGGTCTGCCCCTGTTTTTACTGTCTTTCTTTTTCTTTCCTGCCTTACACAATGCATCACACACCGCACATCTCCGTACTCTACAGTGTCTGGACCATTTCACTACGTGTGTCCCTGGTCGATAGGTTTTGTTATTGCTCTCTGCCTGCTGTCATGAAGCAATGACTCTCTTACAGAGACAACACAAATTGGACGGGTGAACATTAGAATGTCTTCACTAAAACTGTACTCTGAAACACTTCTTTAACTCAACGATAAAATTGGAGCATGGATAACTTGTGCCATTTATTTTCCGTGCACAAATACGACACCGTTTTTTTAGCACACGAGCATGAAATTCGAATGACATTTTCACAGTCTAGGCCAACAGACGATTGAAAAAGGCGCAAGAAAATATGCCAGTGTGTAAACAAACCCGTTACCAGGGAGACATGCGTGATGGTCCGAAAAACTATGCTCAACTGCAACGCACATATGGACGTAAATAAAAAACCCACACGCATAAAAATAACCCATGACAAATCACGGCATGAAATGTACAGATTAAATCACTGCGGACACGGTTAAATCGGTTTCAATCTTGTTAAAATTGATTTACTTAAAATCTGAACCTCGTAAATTACACAACACATTAATGAAAATACTTACAGACGGCCATGCTTTATGTTATCATGGAGGGTATGATGTTATCAAGTTGTTCGTGCTAAGAAACTTCTCCTGCAAATATCGCGAGGTCAAAGGTAAACTAGCGATAAACATCCAGCTATGCTGAGTATGCCACCTTATTAATTGAGAACAGCTTTCACTATCACATTTGAATGCATTTTTATAAATGATTATGGGTCAGAATTCGAGGAACAACACGCGCACGGCGAGCGATCGTCTCGGTATGCACACAATACGATGGCCGCCATCACTGAGAGTGCGTTCGGGTGTTCGTTATTTGTTTGCTCAACCTAAGTTGCCAAGTCGGCTGCGCCGGAAGCAACACAGGTGACGTAGTCTGCCAGTATGAGCATGCGCAATTGAGCCTGGGAGCGCGAGAAAGAGAGTGTATAGTACCGTAGAACTGTCTCGCGCTATCATGTCGTTCAGCTATAAAATGTGTGCATGTTAACAGAAACTGGAATTACTGCAGAGAATACTTTCCAGGACATCACATGTAAGTCTCTAAGGTACCAAGGAGGACGTTTAGGAAATCCTTTCAGAAAGTTCACGCCGTCTGTGGCCATTTTGTGGAGTATATACGTACCTGCATAGGCTGCAGCGTATACAGTATTTCTACTGTACAGTGCACATATTGCCGGAACATATGCGATGGAATTTTGCGTTTCACGTCGTTCAATCATTCAGATGGAAATACCGCCCTTCTCAAACTTTGAAAAAAAGGGTGACAGACTTTGAAAATGAGAAGATATTTGTATTCGAGCATGGCTACAGTTTTTGATTCGAGAACTCTCATCATGGACCGTGGTTGTATTCAACAATCGAGAGGGCTAGGGTGAGTCGAAGTTTTCCTATGTCCATGTAGCACTTGTGCAAAAATTAAAGCGAATCCACAGGCCTTTGGCGAATCAATAAATGCGTTTTTCACCAAGCTGAAAGGTTGAAAGATGCGTCCGTCACTTTGGGACGAGCTAGATAAATGCAGTCAAACCAAACTGGCACAGAAATTTGCCATAATATGACATTGTTCTGGAAATAGTTACCATGGCAACTCGAAAAATTAAAATAAGTCTGGTTTTTGTGTTCTATGACCCGAATTCCCCCAATAGATAATTTTCATATCAATCAAAGTAACGTTTCATGGGATATTAGAAAACTGAAATTTTCAACCCCTAAAATGGTTACCATGGAAACACGGGCAGTGAATTCGATATCATATTTGGTCTTTTCGACCCAAAATACCCATATGATGAAATTTTCACAGAAATTGAACCTATTATTATTCGTGTTATTATTTCTATATAATACTTATATTAATTATTATTATATTTAAAAGTGTCGGAAACTGCTAAAAGATACTTCAGTTATGCACTTCACTCGATACACATAGTATAGGAGCTGATAGAATTGTCATTTTAAATAATAGCAATGCTTAACGTGTACACACGTATTTTTACAGTAAGACAAATGATGATTGACAGTTCGTTCACTTCTTATATGAACAGATCCTCCGAAATACGAACAATGAACACCGTCAATATTGCTCAAGGAGATTCTCTGAACCTTGATTGTATCGTTGATGCAAACCAACCGAAGTAGAATTCAGTAAGTGGTCGAAGGATGGTTCACCTTTTACTATGGGGCTTTGCCAATCACCGTGTACTGTAGTGTAGTGCAGTAAAACCGTAAGCGTATGCAGCATTCGAAAATGACAGTAATCAAGCTTGGAGACATTTCCTGGTGGTCATTGTTAAGTTCTTTATTGGTTTTCATATTCGTAGATATCTGTTCGGCAGATTTCATTTTCGAATGCTGCGTACGCTTACGGTACACTGCACTACACTACAGTACACGATGATTGGCAAAGCCCGATAGAAAGGGTGAACGTTCGCGTCTGACGTAAACACAAAATTGGTCGGGCTTCGCTCTATGGGCAATCACATACACGATCCCTCAGACAGGAGACACTACAAAAGTTTTTGTGATCAGTTTATTGATTTCCATTTTCACAGATCACGGTTCGAGCGCCTGAATAATACCACTCCGGTCGGGAGCCGCCATATTGATTTAAGAAAGTGTGCGCAAAGGACTGTGGGATCGGCCGGAAATAATTCGAGCAAATTCATATAATTAATTCGAGCAAACACTATAATTAATTCGAGCGAACACATGTAATTAATTCGCTTAAACACATAATAATTCGAGCGAACACACATTATTACTTCGACCGAACACAAAATTAATTCAAGATATTGTAGAAATTAATTCTAGCACACATTAAATTAATTGCAGCACGTGAAAACATTTGGAACCCAAAATCAATTGAAGGAATTAATATATTAAATCTAGACTACAAAAAATTAATTCCGGCACATAAAAAACATATAAATAATTTGAAATGTTAGCAAAATTACTTCTAGACTACATAAAATTAATTACAGCAAAGATAAGCAGAATAATTAATTGGAGCACATAAAATTAATTCGGCATGACTACACAAAGTTAATTAAAGCATATAAAAATTAATTAAAAGAAACATACAATTAATTCGAGGTGCTAGTAATTAATTCCAGTCAACATAAAATTAATTGTAACATACTGAAATTAATAAAACATAATTTTGACTAGAACGGGCCCCCATAAAATGACATCAATTCACAAAAGACATTTTTACGAATGAAAAATTATGTTTAATTTTAATTTTGCCCTTCTTCTATTAAAATAAAATGACCTGCGTTTTTTCATTTGAATGTCAACATATATTAAAAATGAAACATTTACTGTTTAACAATTACCTAAAACTTGCTGCACTAGATGAAATGGTAAATTTTTCCCTTATTCTCGACCAATTACATAACGTTCATCATATAACTTTTTGAGCAACTTTGGCCTAGTCATTACATCAATTTGACTGCATCCCTTTTCAGTCGCACAAAATTAGTTTCCAGTGCAAAATCTTGTTAACTGCATACACGGCAGTGCAACAGGGTGGTAGTGTACATGTAATTACATATGCATGCTATTTCCTCACAGTGCATGTTACAACAAATGAAGAAATTCGCCCCCTATATTTGCATATACAAAAAACACTATGATGAATGTTTGAGTATTTTATCTGCAGTATTGGAAATGGAGCGGGAAGTCCATTGACCTGCACACTTCATGTGCTTCAGTGATTCGTAACCAGCGATGTGTATGTGCAATCTGATTATGTTTATGAATTTTCTTTCACACATAGGATCCGGCGTACTGGTCAAACACTCATGAATCGTACCACTACGACCACATTGGTTCCTGTGAAGACATAACAGTAAGTAGATATGCCCTGATGGTGATATCGAAAATGTGAAATCGATAGTGTGAGAACATTTCTGTAAAGTAGGTGATATCGCTAACCTGCGTATCAGAAAAATGTAAAAAAAACAAACGCTGACGTTGTATTTCATTCACTTGTATATCCTCCTAACTTCTACCGTGATATTACAAAACATTGATGGCATAATATTTTAACAAACATTTACATTACCCCTGATGTGAATTTTTGATAAATATATCGTTGTTCTCTTTTCAAGTCTTTACAGAATATTTTTGTTTTTTTTTTTGTTTTATAGCTTTGAAGGTAGCGACCCAGGTGTATTGACACGTATTTTTGATCCACATTTTCACTTGGAGACGAGGTCACACATCCGACATTGGTACTTTTTAATCAGCTCGGTCACCGTAGATTTAGAAAATTTGTTAAATTTTCAAAAAAAAAAAAAAAAAAAAAAAACAGTGCGCATACGGTTGTTTCACTCAAAAACGCGTGTTTTTATTTTTACTCAATAACTGTAAGTAAGATTCTGCAATCGACCTGATGATCTGTTTTCGGCAATCGAAAGCTGGGTATACCAGGTAAAAACCATTTCTTGAATTTTGAAATTCGCTTTTGTTTTCGCACAGCGGGCCAAGGCAACATGAAAATTTTTGCATACTTTATCGTTCTTTGTCCACGTTTGTCAAGATATCTTCACTTCCAGGCCTTTTACAGAAAATTTGAGACAATCTCTTTCGAATATATTCATCCACTGTTCACAGGTGAAAAATCAGGCAAATCTGTCCAGGCGCCACCGACTTATTCTTTTTTGAATAAAGTATACACTGCAAAAAACGGAACTGAGAAAATCAATGATTTGAGTGAACGACTAATGCGTCAAAAATCGTAGCGAAAAAGTTCAACTCACGCTCTACCCTCTGCTAATTTTATAACACCATTTCCTGTATTATATGAAATATTTAGCGTCAGTTCTGTGAATTCATAACATGTCTTGAATGACAGATCGTGTGAAAATTAAGAATTACAGAATGAAACGGCTATCGTTTGGTGCTTGGTGGTATTTACAAACGCAGAGTTATTCACGGTTTAATCCATTTTTTGAACGTTTAACTAGTATATTAACTATATAATGTTGTCTCAACGGTGACAATCTAGCTACCAGAGTTCACGGTTAAGATAAAAATGTCGAACGTGTGTGAAATAGTCTATCTACCCTATCGATACCTGTGTGCTGTCATCCTATAGGACATTCACTTGTTTTCAACTTGAATCAAGTGGTCAACTTCCTGTCTCGCGATTTGCAATTCAAGCATCTTTTTCGTTAGAAATGATGGTCAGGTATATATTTAGTGCAAACAGGACGTCAGTTACTAATTTTTCTACCTAAGCATGAGTTACCATAAAAGCTTGAGTGGTAAAAATGTATTTTTCAGCTTTTGCACTCCGCTGCAGACTCAGTAACAAAATTTGACAGTGGCTCTTGATTGTTTTTTCAGTATAAGCCTAGGTCTAATTGTTTTAAATTATGGACGTGTTACGTCCATATGATTAAATTTAGCATTGCGCACGTTCCGATCTTTTCTGGTGGCTTTTGTAGCACTCGATTGCGTTTCGATCATACTGAGAGCGGCTGCAAGCCGACGTTAGTCTACTCATGAACATAAAATAATGGCCTGCTGCATGTCAGAAATGTTTGCCAAGGCACTGTACTGGCCGAAGTCACATCGTGGACGTGAAAAAGACGTTCATAGTCACAGTAATTGTGTATCGGCCGAGTTCAGGTGCTGAGCATTGCGTTGACGAAAGCGCATGCGCACTACATCGCAAAGAATATACTTATTCTTTGCATGTTTATCAAAGATATCTTAGTTGAAAATCCGGACAGTACAGACTAAAGGAAAGTAATGGCACTCGGTGTAGCTGATAGTTGGCCATTTTAGTAATAAAAAATAATACATCAGGAATTTCCCGGTACGATGTGACCAAACACTTTTCCCGCAAAGAAAGACCACGGGTTAGTGGTTCGAAATTTTAAATTAAAAAAAATGCTAAAGTTGACCGTTGAACCTTAGTTGCATCGTTTAGTCACTTTAAACCTCCGAAACTCATAATTTTGATGAAATAACTAACTTTAAGCATGTGGAACGCGTTCTCTTGTTTTCTTTTCAAAGCAATTTCAAGTACTACTTCTGTTGAACACGTCATGTTTATATAATAGTTCAAATGTTAACATCACATTACTGATCCTGACTTTCATCCTCGATTAAAACTGAGTTTCTAACGATAACTGTAAAGTTGTACACACTGACTTTTTATCCTTCTTCTGTGTGCTAGCATACATAGCAGGCAATAATATATATCCTACATTTTTGTGCACAATGACTATGACATATGCTCATCGAATGCAGCTCGTTTCCCTCTGTTAGTTATGGTATGTCATACGATAGAAGTATTTAAAAGTTACCGACCCCGTTACAGGAAGAAGACGCGGCCGCATTTGATCTCGATGGAAAAGTTAAGAGACACTCCATTGGCAGTCACGGTCAAGAGACAGAAACCAACCATGCTGTCGACAAAGCAAAGCTAGTTTGGAGTGAAGAAGAAGACATTTGAAATAAAAACCTCGATAATTTCATTATTCGGTTTATTGTACAATCTTTACTTTCATTTGAATACCACAGCTTCAAAACAAAGTGTTCAGTAGAATTTATTTCGGATTCTTGCAGAATTCAAATCAGACTCTGACAAAACGTTATGGAAATTTAGGTAATTATTTACATTATAAAACACAGATAAGGCTAAAGAAAATTTCATCAATATATTGTTTAGAGAAATTTACATCGCTGAATAAACATTGCTCTTCTTCTTGCAGTAGCAAGTATAAAACGGACAATCCAAAATCTAATGAATTCATAGTATTTACTGCGAAACAGAATGGAAAACTGTTTCTAATTTACGAAAAGTGGAAGTGACATGACTATTTTTCTCAAAAATCATTGAATTTTATTTTTTCTATTCAAACTTTTAAGCAAAAGTGTGGACAAATCCTATTTGAAGTTAATTTTATTTTTATTATTTTTTTATCTTTCTCTGAAAAAAAGGGAGTTCATCTTGAAACAAATGTGCCCATGTAGCATTTCTACTGAAAAATGTGATCTTCGAAATTACTGATTATGAAATTCATTTTTTCAAGTAAAAGTCCACACAATTGATATGCGATTAACATCAGTTACCTTGTTTGAAACAAAATTTCTTTTGAACTAGTCTGTTCCATCACTATCGATTATACTCAATTCCTGATTTCAACGATTGTTGGAAACAGTTTACAAGTTGGACTGTTCTGATCCAATGCTAGCGGCTATATTCAGTTACAGCAGTCAGACACTTGGTATATGAATCACCATGACTGAGTGAAAATATAAGTCAAATATAGAATGTGTTTGCAGATACAAATGATAATGAAATTGTTTTGTGAGAAAATGAAAGTGACAAGCATAAATTATATTTAATTAATATTCACACACATTTAAATTCATTAATGACATTATTTACATTTAAAGTGAGATTCCGATTGGAAACAAATTACAAAGTTTATATTTCATCATGTAAAAGTATATTCAAAGAAAATATATTTCAAAATTACAGTTATGATTTGCCTCGTTTAGTTTTACTAGACTATAGATTAAATGCTCTTCTACACTGAAGCATTACTTTTCATTTTCAACCCTCCCATCTTACAATTAAGAACTCATTGTTATTGCAACATTTACAAGAATTTAGCGATAGCTAGCAGTATTGCTTATCATTTGTAAGTTATCATTTGTATATTATCATTTGTAAGTTGGTGGTCCTTACATGTGAGCATGAGCTCCATTCTGGGTGGCCACAAGGCTAAATGTAGTACTGGTGACCTACTGTACATCACAAGTTTTAAATTTAAGAGGCACTGTCTGTAAAAACCTGCAGAGCGCCTATATGAAGTGGCCAAGGGTAAATTCAAAAACATATAAATTATATACCAAAAGATAGGGCGTGACCTAACTAAAGTACCAGTATAATAATTTTGTTGTGCTACGTTCTGTTACCATAGTAACAGCGTTTGAAAAATAGACGTCAATGGCGCAAATTTTACATCAAACGGTCAAAAACAACATTTCTAAATAACAAATATACCAATATTTCACCAATCATTACTTTTCTTGTCTAATTTTCCAATTGTACAAGTACAGTAAAATAGTTACGCGAATGGTCAAGTCAATTAAGGCAATGGCTATTATTTGACCTTTGACCCCATCTTAAGTTCGTGATAGCGCCCTCAAGTGGCCATGTTTTTCGGATTTGTGGAAGGAGAGAAAACTTCTCAAATTCAAAACGTGTTTAACTCAAAAAGGAAGCGGGACCGTAATAAGCAGATATAATATTTACTTTAACCCATGACCGATGTCTAATAGTCCAATTAAAAACGTGCGGGCACTCATTGTTTTTTTGCTTTAATTTTACTTTAAAATTATGGAAAATTAGAAATATTTGCTAAGCCTTCCCGTTTTTTAAAAAACTGTTCAGTGGAGAAAAACTAAATTGAATTAAGATATCTTGTATACTATGAAACATCATTTTCAGTTCTATCAAAAATATTAAAAATCATATTAATTTGGCAAAGTTTGTTGCCATGGCAACACTCCTAAAAATGGCGTTTTCTCGTCATTTTCAATGATTTTCACTGATTCTAGCACAATCCCGCGTGTCCCTGTCGGAATGGATAGTGCTCATATGTTATTATTCTTAAAATACGTACAATTTAGTCGTTAAATTTCCTTGTACTGCCTTTATTTCTGTTTCCATTGATATCGATCAGAGTAGTATAGATGATTGAAATTATTAATGTTTTCGTAAATTCTTGCAATAATTATTAGTTAAATTATATTATACCAATTATTCTGCTGCATGCATAGTTATTGATATTAATAAAAATTACACACGTCACAAAAATAATATTAATGTTGTGTTATTTATTCGATATGGCACTAAATTTCGGTTAAGGGCAAAGATCAAAGGTCACTGTTAAACCAACAGAAATGCTTCATTTTATTGGGGATCTACGGGGAAACGAGTATTTGGCGAATAGGAGTATTTTATTGTTCAACAATATACAACCTTATGTCATCGAACACATACAAAATTATAACACGTTTTGGAAGAATCCGATGTGTATTAAGTCTTAAAGTATACTGCGCTTCTGTTATTTTTGAATTTTGCGCATAGTTCTGCGCATGCGCAGTATGTCACAGCTCATTTCCGGTATGCCAAAACAACCCTTTCTTTCGATGTTTGTGTACACATTTCTATCGCCACCATCTATCACTTGCAAATATGATTCAACCAGTCCAATTATGGGAGACTAAATCATATAAAGAAGTTATGTTTTACCATACAGACAGTGAGTGCATAGAAGCAGAATATGCCCTATGCTGTGAAATAACGCACTAACAGTGGAACTTTTAAGAGTAAGTTGGCATTTGAATAGTAGCCTTTAATTTCGCTCGGTTGTTTATGATGCGGTTTATAATAAGACATTATTGTTTGTTATGTGCACCCATGATATTCCCATACCATATTATCATTTATTACCATAGCAACCGAACTAGCGGGCATCATTAAACGCTGACTTAGATCAACTTAAAAAGTTCAGCAAATGGCCTTATGTGTAGAGACTTGAAGGTGAGATGCAATCTCTGTTACCCCAACTTCCTATGGACAAAATCAAATCCAAATGCCACTATATCGGAAATGCTTTGAACAATAATGCTAAGGAAAGGCTAGACGCTATTATCGCTAAAGAAAGACTGGATAACCATGAACACGAAACTACGTCTAGACTTCGGCTGCGATCTTCATCGTCTGTGAACTAAAATGATGAAACCAATGGAAAAATAACAAAGGGAAAAAACGCAGCAATCGTGTTCAGGAGAAAGATACCGATCCACCATTGTGTACGGAATTCTGTAGATTCGACCGCAGTAGTACGGGTGAAATGGTAAGATGTAGTCTGTTCTTTATTGGTTTCATCTTCGCTGGATGAAACGCAGCAGTACTTCTGGCCGTGTCCTGAATGTAGAACTGTCACAAAATTGTTGAGTCCACTGAATTGAAACTAACTGAAATGTTGAACGAACAGGCCAAGTTCAGAGTTGAACTTTCTTCACTTCAGGCCGTAAACTCTGATTTTAGACAGCTCTCTATGAAAACGACTGAAAATGAACAACTTCGAAATAAATATCATGAACTTGAATCTAACTGCGAGTCCATGCGACAGGAACTCAATACGCCATGCAATACGAATACCGATGTGAACAATGACTCCATTTCTAATTACAGCGCAGATAACGGACACTCTGCCCAATCTCCATCAATTCGATCGCGTACAAATTCCTCAACAGCCTACGAGGACCAGTCTGCAGCTGGCCGCCAGAAAAATGTAAATACTGTTCATCGGTGATTCGTTATTACGCAATTTTTAAAGCAATTCAACTGACACTATTGTCAAGTGTCTGCCAGGTGCTACCATAAATAGAATGCGTCACTTCATCGCCACGAAATACTCTGGCAACGATCCTTTCAAGGAGGTTATTTTTAGAAGTAGGTGGAAATGACTGCAGTTCACAAGACCTCACTGTTGAAAACTTGACTGCTGACTATGATCTACTTTTAAATGAAACAAAGAAGATTGTGCTTGAGAAAACTACTATTCAGCATCTGTCCCAGGATTGACCAGTCAAATCCTGACCTTCTGGTCTGAAAATGGAGACCTTGCCGCTGCATTTATTGATAATGATGCTAATTTTCGATTTCGGGATGGTTCAGTTGACATGTCACGTCTCTGTTACTGCGTGATGGTGTGCACCTAACGTATTCTGCATGTCACGGTGATAGGCTCCTCACAAATGCAAATCTCTCCAGCTGCTGCTTCACAACGAAATCTCCGTCTGCGGGAAGGCGCTTTACATCTGGTAGCAGTAAGCACAACAATGTCTACAACCGTCGACACTCGAATTCTCAACGATATAGAGATCAAGCGAAATCTAGAAGGGCGGTATACTGCTATCTGTGTGGCGAATCTGGTCATATTGAGAGAGTCTGCAGACATGGAATCCGTATCAACTGCTGGGCTTGTAGTCTCCGGGTCACAAAGCACAACACTGTGTGAACTTTCGGCAACGTTAGAGTCTCGGCGAGGAAGCTCAAGCCGTGGACTCTGTGAACACACACGCTTCTCGGACAAGCTTTTCGAATGGTCTAAAGATTGGATATTGGAATGTTCCATACTTAACAAACAAAATTGATCAGATTACTCATTATCTTTCTGTTGACAAAACGTTTTCATTGGAAGTATTGTTTCTTGCTGAAACCTTTTTTAAGTAATACGAACTCTGTCAATGATTTTAAAATTGCCGGTTTTCAAATTGAAAGAAAAAATAAGAAAGGAAAAAAGGGCGGTGGTCTTTTGGCTTATATTCGTTGTAATGTTTGTTACACGAGAAGGTCTGACCTGGAATCTGATGTCTTGGAAATCTCGTGGCTTGAGATCAAGCCTCCAAAAAGTAATAAATTTTTAGTTGCTGGTGTTTATAGACTAAGACCACCTGGTACCTCTCATAGCATTGATATTTGTATTGAATCGAATTTGGAAAAGGGTTTCTATACTCGTAAAGAACTTTACTTATTGGGTGACTTCAACATTGATTTATTCACGGAGAGCGGCCAGAGTAACTATATTTACAATTCGCTGAGTAACTTGTCCTTAGTTCAACTTATTTCGCTTCCTACAAGACCAATTTCTAAGACATGTATTGATCATATCTATACTTCCAATCGAGAAAATGTTGCTAGCGTTTTGTGCCTGAAATTGGAATTTCTTATCATTATCCTGTTGTAATGGTACGTAAAAGAAACTCGCATTATCAGCAGTCATGTAACTTCTCATCTCACGGTCAAATTTCGTTCGTTTACCAACATAAACTATAGTCTTTTTCTCCGTGACCTTCGTCATGCGTCGTGGTGTTTAGTTGATTCTGCGACTGATGTAAATATTGTAATGAGGATTTGGGTTACCATTTTTAACAAATTTGTGACATTTACGCTCCATTTATTGAAAAACGTTTTCGACGTTTTACACAACCGCCATGGATGAACGACGATATTTTGAATGCCATACATGAGAGAGATGCTTTGCTTAACCAAGCAAAATCTGATGCTAGCAAACTATCTCTTTATAGGCAATCAAGGAATAAAGTTGTCCATATGATTGAAAAGTCAAAACAGGAGTATTTTTTACAAGAGTTTAGACAGAAAGGTTCGAATGCAAAATCTCTCTGGGATATTTTTAACAGCATTGTCAAACCTTCAAAAAAATACTACTCCGATTTTAGTTTATGGTATTTTGTTTCTGACCCTTCTGTTATTGTGAACGCTTTCAATTCTTTCTTTTCTAATATTTCAAATACTTTAAATGTTACCGTCAACAAAGACACTGATATCTCACTGTTAGAAGATCATCTTCGTGGAAAACTTGATGATGCAGTTTTAATATTCCGCACTTGTCTTCTGACTCAGAGTTTGTTACAAGGGCACTATATATATCACAGGCGAAATCCACAGGTGTCGATAACGTTAATGCTAAGTTATTACGTGTGGGTGCTCCAGTTATTTCTTTTTATCTCACCAAAGTGTAAAATCTTAGTATCGATAATGAAACCTTTCCTGAAATTTTCAAGTGTGCAAGAATTGTTCCGATTTATAAGGGCACTGGTAATGTAAATGAAATGTCAAATTGTAGGCCAATTTCAATTTTCCCAGCAATATCTAAGATTTTAGAGAATCACATTCATTGTAATTTGTATAAATTTCTGACCGATAAGAGTCTGCTGCATACGACACAGTCTGGTTTCAGAAAGCACCATTCCTGTCAAACGGCCCTTTTACGTATGTGCGACGAATTATTACAAAATATTGACAATGGTCATCTTTCTGGAGTTCTTTTTTCTCGACCTTTCTAAGGCGTTTGATCTTGTTGACCATGAGTTACTCTTAAAGAAACTTTATCTGAATGGACTGAATAATAAAAACCTAAATTGGTTTAAATCGTACCTTTCTGAACGTTCACAGATTGTGTGTCATATGGGTAAGACTTCTGAAAGACAGAAAGTATCAGTTGGAGTACCGCAAGGGTCGATACTTGGCCCTTTGCTTTTTTACCATCTTTATCAATGATTTGCCATTATCTGTAACTTCTAACTCTCATTTAGACATGTACGCCGATGACCAGACTCTTCTGTCATCTGGCTTTACGATTTCCCAAGTCAACAATCTACTTCAAAATGACGCTATTGCTGTTAACAATTGGATAACTAGCAACGGTATGTTAATATTTAATGCAAACAAAACCAAGGCTATGTTAGTTGAGTCGCGGCATAAGCTACACAATGTTGACCGTCGTTACGACAAAATTGATGTTGTCATAAATGATATAAGTATTTCCTGTGTTAATTTTGAGAGGATCCTTGGTGTGACTATTGATGATGTGATTTCTTGGAATAAGCATATTGACAATATGTGCACCACACTGAGTCAGAGAATAGGTCTACTAAGACTCTTACATAAACTAATTCCTTTTCACCTTAGAAAAATTCTGTATTATGGTTTAATTCAATCAACTCTTGACTATTGTAGGATGGTTTGGGGAAATACCAGTAAGAACAACATGGACTGGGTGTATAAAATGCAGAAAAGAGCATTGAGGATTCTACTGAACGCAGATTTTGATACGCCGAGTAATTATCTTTTCAAAGCCGCTGATGTTCTTTCCGTTAAGCAACGTATTTTCTATTTCATTTGTATCGTATTCTTTAAATATTTTGAGAACTCTGTTCCGACGTACATTGCAGACATGTTTTTGTGCCTTTAATGAATGTTCATGATTATCCCACACGCGCAGCAATCTCGCGTAACCTCCTTCTTCCTCGAACGGAATCAGGTCAGAGAACTTTTGTAATGCGTGCATCCAAGTTTCAGTATCTTTAAAATACAATTGAAACTTTTTATAAAAGATAACATTGACTCATAATTTTTTTCTGAATACGGTCACTTTGTTTGTTTCTTAATTACTTTAACTACTCCTGTGTTTATTTTGCTGTACTTTTATTTGTATTTTTTATTGTATTTAGTGTTTTCAGGACCCCATGGAAGATTACGGCCCTGTTGGGAACTTTCAACAAAAAGGTGTCTGTAAATGGGTTATCCTTTAATGTGAATAAATAAAAAATAAGTAAATATAAAAACATTCATATAGTATATCTTTGACTTCTTCTACCTTAAAAATTCACGTTGTGACCCCCTAATTTTTTAGCCTTATTTTCTTTCAAATATCCCCTATAATTTATTCTGAAAGTGTCAACAAAAGTTTAAATCTGGAAATGGCAAAAACAGTCAACGGTTTAAAACGTGCCAATTTTCAGCATTTAAAAAGACACAAAATGATGATATTAGGAAAAAAAATATCGACTTTGGTAAAAGTGATTCGTTCATGATTGGTTCATTCTATAATGACCTGCAAACATGACAGCACAACCAAAACAATTATATTGAAAGTCGTTCTGAAAGCGCATTGAGAAATTTGAGATGTGCAGTGATGTCTCGAGTACACAATTCAAGGGCCGTTAGCGATCCATGGCATTCAGTTGCTTTTCCGGCAGCAATGCCGACATCACAACCCACAGCTGTGACAGAGATATCCATTAAATGACAACAGGTAGATCGGAAATTATTGTGAATTGAGAATAAAACAAAATTACGTTCCTAATGATTATTTGTTTGTACCTCTCTCAGACACTTGTACACACTCGCCTATTTAGAATCATGAACGGCTATTATAAGCTCTCATACGCAGCATTTGATAATGTGATGCGACGGTAGGTCTAATCATTCGACACTCAGGGCATTGCTAGCCAGGGTTTCCCCTACTGCCTCTATGTTTCCAGGTAAAGTGATTGCTGATAATGTCACAGCAATTCAAGATAGCAGTACATTGCTAGGATTCATCAAGTCACCAAGCTGAAATATGACATTGACTGACATTGACTCATATTTTGATAAATAAACGTCAAGTCAACACACCGGGATCGCTATCACCAATTTGAAATTCCCGCTGTTTCGACCGATGCAGGTTGCCTGGATTTTATCACTGAATTTCACTTCCGATGTTTGTAAAACTAAAGAAACAAAACTGTTTGGTGTGTCGAATTTATTTTCGTTGATAATATCATGGATAAAAATGCCAATACTCACCAATTTTCTCGGAGTGCACCGGCGGCTGCTTCCGGATTGCGGCAAGCGGG
This sequence comes from Ptychodera flava, assembly GCF_041260155.1. Lineage (NCBI taxonomy): Eukaryota > Metazoa > Hemichordata > Enteropneusta > Ptychoderidae > Ptychodera > Ptychodera flava. The sequence continues at coordinate 2,569,242 of NW_027248279.1, read as the reverse complement.
TCTATTGTTTACGTTGGACTGCGTGTTGCAGCTATGGTTACGTAATGCCATTAACCTTTGACCCCATAGTGACAGAAACCTTTGGATTATTTGCTTTTTATGTCTTTACTTACAAACGTTAAGAAATTGTTCAAACTATTTTTTTTTTTGGTGTGTGTTAAATGTCATATTCCATTTTTTCGAAAGTAAACTGTTAGCAATAAACCGATGATGAAGATAATAACAAAGAATTAATTTATGAATTCGTCACCCTTACACCCGGAGTATATGTATTCGTATGGTTCAAATAAAACGTGTCACGAAGTTGCTTCTTGTGTTGTTGTTATTGTTGTTGTTTGTAAATTTGAAAATATGTTATATGATGATGATGACGCTACTGCTGAAACAACTTTTTTCGATGATGATACCTTTGCAGAAGCCGATTCTTCCCAGGCCGTCTCAAGCGACAGACCCGCAGGTGAGTCGTTGATTAGACAGAGAGGAGAAATTACAGAGATAATGGCTAACCAATACTTAGATAGTAATAGGATTACTGATGCGCATAAACGAGAATTAATGCATACGAATGCTAGTATTAGGGATGGAGAGCTGTATTATCGAGACGCTAGGCTGACATCAAATAAAGGCACGAAGTCTTTAATGCCCTCCTCAATAAAAGGTAAGGGAGCTGCAGAATTTAAAAAAGATATATTAGGAATAGATCCAGATTTTGTATCAGAATTGACTGATAATGAAGCAAAAATGTTATTGAAAAGGCCGGCCGATAGACTGAAACCATACGACATTGGACGACTCAGAGATAGAATAACAGATTTACGAGTAAATTTTAGCGATAATGCCGATGAAATACGTACTATCGAAAATAAAATCGAAAAATGGAATAATGAAAACCCCGAATATAGAGCTATTAATGATGAATTAAAGATTGCGAATATGCGTATTAGCGAGCTTAACAATGAAAAAGTTAAAATAAGGCTAGAGAAAAGAGAAGTTGAAAAACAGTTAAAGGAAATTCCTTAAGAACACAGCCATGAAAAAGAAAAAGCTGAAAAACTACTAACTGAACTCATAACGAGCGAAGCTAAAATTGCAATCGAATTAAATATGAACATGATAAGATTAGTGATGCACATGAAAGACTGGCGTCGACTAGGTCTCTTCGTGATGTAATTTCTGATCCAGAATTATCACTGAGACTGAAGCTGACAGAATTATTTAAACGAAATGGTATAACAATCGCTGCAATACTGACTGCCCTTGGAATGACAATATCAACAATTGCCTTGGCTGTGACTAGAGGAGGAGGGGGAGGAGGGGGAGGAGGAGGAGGGGGGAGCAGGAACTGGCGGGTCTGGTTCAGGTCCGCCCAAAGTATATACAAAAGCGAAAGAAATTGTAAAGCAATTTGGTGAATGGTTAAAAACATTGGCCGCAAAAAGTGCTGCTGCAATACCCGGTCTAATCGGCTCCCTTGTCAGTTTTCTATTAAAAACAGCAGGATCGGTTGTCGGATTTGTCGGAGAACAGCTATGGATATTTTTAACTGGTTTAACATTAGTCATTATAAATAAAATTATGTATTAATATATGACACCCCTACGGCATCGACATGTTTGGTGAAAAGAATATTGCAAAGTTTCTTTTTTAAAAATAAAGACCTGTTTGGTTTCTCTGTCGAATTGGTGTGGTGCAAACTTCGGAGGGTAAATCGACATATCCTTCGAGCAAATCCAGGTGTCCGACTCAAAGATGATAATCTTTATCATAACATATTAGCTTTCGTGAAGGAATGTCAAAAGACTAACTTCTTTAAGCGACTAGAATTCATAAACGTCTTTCAGGAGATTGACAATGATGAAATGGAAGTCCATCATCTCCAAGAATATTGGGTCCTTCGATTGATTCGCGACCAGGCAATCGATTTATCTTTCAGGCAGACAGAAATATTTACGTAAAGATGTGATTTATTTTCTTTTTTTTCTTCTACTATATACATTACACGAAAAATGGGGTACGATAGAACATTATCACCGACTTTCACCAACCGAATACCGAATGGAACGAAGTCAGAAAGAACTCATCACGTGATTGCTCATAATCCAAGTGAGGCAGATCCAGGCCAGACACTTATCATACGATGTCCAAAGTTAGAAAGCGGAGTACTCTTAGTTCCAGATACTTTCGACCTGGTTTTTGATCTCGAAGTAATGGGAGATGAATATAACCGAGTAGTTCAAAATGTTGCAAAAAATTTGGTGGAGCGTATGAAACTCACATTTGAGGGTCAGACACTTTTCGATTTGAATAAATATAACCTTATTGAATGTTATCGCGATCTCTTCAAACATAAAAAGGAGAGAACGAACATGACACTGTACGGAATTCAGAACGAAAATCTAAGAAAATTAAGAAGCGGTTCGACCGATGCAGATCAAAACGTCGTGGGCGATAAGTTACTTTTCGACACATATAAAACAAAATATGCTATTCGTCTCACTCACCCCCTAATAACAGGTCATGGAGTTGCATATCCAAAAGCGTTAGGGAGTCATATTGAATGGGAAATTACGCTTGCACCCGCCCCCCAATTACTTGTCAGTAATCAGGTTGTTACAACCAATTATAAATTAAAAAACATTCAAATGGAATACGAGACAATTTCTGACCTCGATCTCGCGAGGTCAACTGCTGGTTATTACAACGGTGGAAAAAGTTACCTTTACGAGCATATACATTATTTTAGAACAATCCCATTCAAAGAATCGGACACGGTTATCAATGAAAATATAAATGTACCACGACATAGCATTAGAGGTATCGCTATACTCTTCACTAAAATCAGAATCAGTCAGAACTGAACAGTGAACTTTTCTTTAACCCATCCATTGAATCTGTGTCTGTATCAATCGAAGGCATTGCAAATAAAGTGTACGCTCAGAAGATGATACCAAGACAATTTTGGCGAGAGGTGCGACGGTATTTTGCTGAAGATAAAGATTGGTGTGAAATTGATATAGATGAGGCCGATTATTTGAAGAATAAATTCTGTCTGTTTATCGATCTGCGTAGTTTTAAAGATATTGAGTTTCATGGAAATGGTTTAAAAGTAATGAACACAAAGGACGGAATTCAACTTGAGTTCCTGAAGAAAGATACCGCGTGGGTTGGCGATGACGCTCACAATGATAATATATTTGCCCACATTTATGTTATCAGTGATGCCCTGGTCTCTATTGAAAATAGTAGATTAAAGTCTTTACAATATTAACCATGACCCGTCGTCCGTCCTATCGGCCATGTTTCTGCAGCCATCGCCATTCAGCCATTCGCCTGTGTCTGGATTGTATAGCTGCACACGTTTGATATCATTTGGCGCCATCATAATTTTACTACGCTTTTCACTACGGATTTCTCCAGCCTTTTTCCGTACAAACTGTACAAACTGTGCCGGCTCCGGCTTCTTCCCAGTTTCAAACAGATCTTTATAATCTTCAAAGTTCAAATGTTTTCTAACACAAACATCTTTCACCCCTTTATTTTTTTTCGTCTCCGAAGTTGGAGTTCGAAAAGCATACACTTTCGAGCGTATGCCAACAAAATCAAGAATAGGTTCACCATTCAACTCATCTCACTTTTTTATTACTCTTCGGAAAGTTGGGGGCGGGGCCGCTCATCCCACTAGTATCATATATAGACTTCTCACCATTCTTTTCAACATCTTCTCGGACTATATCATTGAAAGTTACGTCCGGGTCCGGGATCGGTACACTGTAAACAAAACTGTCAGTATCCATGTAGGCTAATCGTATTCCAGGGAACTGGGCCCGAAAGTAATTGTAATGCGTCTCATACATAAGCAGCTTAGAAAGTTCCAGTACTGCGGCGCCGATGAAAACTGGTTTTACATATCTATGCTCATCCGTTTTCAGTTCCAGTAGGGCACTGTCGCAGGAATCACCATCCTCTTCGGAAGTTATGAAAGTTATATGTTTCATCTTTGGATTATACTTCTGAATCTTTTTACGACCACTATCCGTACCGTTCCAGTCCGAAACAAATTTAAAGTCTCTGTACTTTCGAACATCTTCTATTGTCTTGCCGAACATTGCATTATTCATCAGCTTATAGAAATTCTTTTCAAAATCTGTCCTCCCCTTTGTCCTCATTTTAGTGTTAAAGTCAATATATTTCGCGAGACATGGAGCTTCATCGAAAGCAAGCACCCGATAAATCTTTTTCAATCTCATTCCCATCCGAAGATAGAATTCCAGCAACTTGTAGTGTAAGACGTATCTCTCTCTATCCATCACACTTGTAATCAGTCGACCGCCCTGCCTCGGAAATTCATAGTGATGCGGTGCTAATGGCAAATCGCTGTGTTCTTCATGTAATTCGGCTGGGTATTCTAAGTCTACTTCTAGAAAACTTGGTGGAAAGGTGGAACCAAGTCCCCACGCTCCGGCTCCGCCCCCCGCTCCCCCCTCGGCGGCCCATTCCTCCCACTCTTCATCGTCATCCAATGAAGTCCGCCCGTAGGCATTGGTTGACTCATTGCCCAGCCGTAGAGATTGTTTGCATCGAGATATTTTATTTCGGTCACTGGTTTCTCTGGATCGTAATTCCCGTAAGCAGGATGATTTGTCTGTAAATAATGAATATTACACTGGCTGATGCCGCCTCGAATTCCCCGTTGTACGAAAGTCATCTGCTCAGCATCTTGAATGAGTTTAAACTTATTACCCGTGTAAAGTAACTAGCATCCCATGTCAAGCCAGGCGCTGACATATAGTGGGCTGGATCTAACTTATATGCTTCTAAACATGTGTCACGGAAATTTTCGAATATATTTGCAAGAAGTAGAACGTCAGTCTCACAATAGAATTCCATATAATCACGAATCGTCTTACATCCAACTTCGTCCCACACCTTCAATGCATGTTCGTAATCAGACTCAGAAATCCCCTCTTCCGTCAATTCGCTATAAAACTCCCCCCTCTCCGGGAGCTCCCCCTCTCCCAGTCTGTCAACCGAGTCTAAATATTCGTAGGGGAAGAAACCTTTCGCCCTTTGAATGTCCGGGTACGAAAGTGGGGCCGCCGTCCACCCATCCTCCGGCACAGTTTTTGCCAACTTCGCCAATGACCCCATCATCAGCTGAGCACTGTCCATAAACTTTATAGAAAAGAAACGTCTCTTTATCTCCCTCTTCCCTCCGGCAACAACAATTGAGGCGTGAAAAATAAATGTTTTCGAGAGACCCATAATTCCTCCATTGCTCGTCTTAGCTATAATTTTAGGCTCTGGTCCGGAACCCCCATCATCTCCTTCGGTAACGATTTCATGTAATTCTTTCAAAATAAAAGAACCATCGTATCCCTTGAGGTTGTGAAAGTAGATAGGAATGGTTCTCGACGGCCGGCATCCTTCGCAATAGAAGGTCGCCTCCTCCTTCACTACTCGGTATCCTGCCGGCTCTCCACATGCAATACAGACTGGATCACATCCGTCGCGCCGGTAATTAGAAGGATCCCTCATCGGTATTATTTTCCAATAATACGATTTAGAATAATACTCGGCCCGTTCTTTCATATCCTTTAGAAAGTCTGTACACAGGAGAGACCTGTGAATGTTCTTTTACCATAAACAGTGGGTCGGCCCGGGCCTCGTTCCGAAGGTCCCCGCGATCCTCCCCACCCCGTTCCACCATAACATACGAAAGACAAATTGAAATGTGTCGGCCGGTCCCCTTCTCAATAATTGCCTCAGTATCTGCATAGACGACGTAGGGAGAAGGAACCTTCTTCCGATGTCCTTCAAATTGACACACTTCCTTAGGAAAATCTGGCTGGGCAGTGTCTGTTCCACAGTATACCTGATGTTTTTCTAATTCTTCTGTTGACTTAAAACCTCTTTTACAAACCATACAAATACACTTCCGTCTGCGCTCATTCTTTCGATTAGTACGAGAATTACGAAGGCGATTTTCCGCAGTAATTGGTACGAAGTGAGAACGGCCGCCGTCTTCGCCAACTATCAGTAAGATATTTGCTATTTGATTCCTATCGGCTTCACCTTCGGAATGGGCACTATATAACACAGTTATGTCGGACGGGGGAGCGGGATCATTTTCGTAGATCTGAAATACTTGAAGTTTGATGCCTGGATTTTGCTGCTCGAAGCGCCTGAATACAGTCAGATCGGCGGGCGTAGGAAAGGGAATACCTTCCCAACAGTAGTCAGCCATAAATGGGGCGTACGTATTCCATTTTCTCCTTACCTGACCACATTTCTTTTCACGAAACTCGGGGTCGGCCAACTTTAAACTTGCTACGATGGCGTATTGAAAACAGTTCTCGCTGCCCGAAGGTAGCACCAGATCGCTAACACAATGCTTATTTTTTAACCATCTGGGAAGTTGGACTGCGCCAGCCCCCCCTTTGGAACGCGTTCCAGCCCCGAGTAAAACTTCTACTAGAATTACTTCAAATTAAGTATCTCCTCGAGAACGAGACCAGAACCCTCAACATTTTCAATTGTATCAAGCATACGATCGTAGCGATCTATTAATTGTTGCCCCACATCCGATCCCGATCCTCTTACATCTTTTGTGTATGTATCATTTAATTTAACATACAATGAACGCGGTTGTGTATTACCAGTTTTCGGATCCGATAATTTGACTTCCATTTCGGTATAAACAGAGTACATCTTTCGTTCCGAATGGACCATACCTTCAATATCCACCAGCTCCCCGATATCCTTGACTCGCTTGACTTCAGGAAATTGTTTTTGTAAAACTGCTCCCTTAAATGCTGTATGTAATTGACTGGCATAATAATCTTTATGATATATACTATCCTAAAAATTTTTAAAATGAAAAAATAATTATTCTATGATAGGTCATCAAAATCCACTATAATATTTTTGTCAGCATTTATTTGTTTATATATCTCACCTAATCTTTCTAAGTCGACTAGTTCTTCCGCATCTTGAATTTCTGGTTTATTAGGCGCAGCACAAAATATAATCTCTCAACAGTGAAAGAAAGAGCACGTTTATTTAAGCGCGGTTTAAATGCTAAGAATTCTATCTTACTACCTTTCCGGATATTACGAGGTACAATAGCAGGATTTTCTCGGACTGGCAATGGACTCACTGTTTTAAAACCGCAGTCAATTTCTTGAACCATATCAATACATGTAGCGAAATCGTGAGCCCTCTCCCTCTCCCTCTTTTAAACTGAAATTTAAATACGCCACTGGCTGCGCCCCGCTCCCTCGCTTCTGATACACTTTAGATGGATTGTAAAATCCGGTAGTATTCTTGGAGTGAGCGGCCAGGCTTGCAGCATAACTTTTAGCAGTGCTTGCATCGAAACTTTCACCTAGGGTACGGAATATTATTAAATCAGTAAACTTTTGAAGACTCGGTTGCCAACGGACACACATTTCATCACATGTAGCAGGATCTTTGGATCCATATTTAGGTCCGATGTTGAAAACCACTTCTAGCTCACTGTCTACATATATAATAGGATCTACCAATGATTCACCAAATATGAGTTTGCCGTCACTGATTTGAATATTCTCTTCTCCGGTTTCAAGTATTTTTATTGCAGTTGAAATAGAAAGGATTGTCATTGTCTTATCGTATATATCTTAATAAAAAAATATTTAAAAAAATTTTTTCTATGATATAGTATCCTAAAATGTCATACATATTCATAAATGGACCAACTGGAAGTGGTAAGAGTTACGATGCAATAAATTTGGATCCGTATCACGTACCAGAATTTGACACTAGTTTTTCCAGCAACATTGCCGACTTTTATAATGGGCGTGTCACCCACGTTTCGATTGCCGATTTTCAGAATCAGTTTATAGAACATACTCTTAGTTTACAATGTCAGGCTGGGAGGAGGAGGGGGAGTGGGAGGGCCTCCCTTCAGAACAATACATTATTTGTGACTCTTCCATAATTCACATCTGACTTTTTCTCGAATCCGGGGCGTGGCAACGGAAGAAAAAAAGATTGTTTCTAGAGCATTTGACCATTTACCCAGTTTCATTATCATATTCAAAGATATGCCTTGGGATTATTGCAGGCGGAATGTGTTGACTCGAGCCAGGTCGTACGAAATAGGCGCCTTAGAAGAACTAGAAGAGATTCACAACAAGTTCAAACAGACTTTCTTAGAAATTTGCCACGACTACAGACTTCCATGTTTGGTAATTCGGAACGCTCTTACCCCCCTCGTTCTCAAGAATATACTTAATCCAACAATTGATACCGAGACAGTCGGACCAGTAGAATATCCACGAGCTTTTGACTTTGGAATTGCATGGAGCGGCGGCAGCCAGGGATTTTTAATAGACGGTTTCAAGGAGGAGGAACTTGAAAAAGCGTACTTCCCACCTGGTCAAGAACAACTAGAACAACCTCGAGTCTCACTAAAGAACCTACACAAACTTCTTAACGCTTGTGAATCTGTGTGTGCTTATAATGCTTCGTTTGACCTACGAGCACTTGACATTATGAAACCCTACGGTTCTGAAAGGGACTTTGAAGTTACTTGTCTATGGCTCATGTCAGTTGTGTACATTATACTTCAACCAGAACTTATATATAAAGCTGAAAAGGGGGACTCGAAAGAACGGACTGTGGTAACATGAGAAGTCGTTTTGAAGATCTTGCAAACTTAATATGTTCAGGAACCGAGTTACCACCTCATCCACATACGGCCGAAAAAGATGCAGTAAGTGAACATTACTTACGACAGTACATGATAAATACTTGGCCAGGTGGGGGGTGGAAGTGGGGTGGTAAACTGACACTTTCGGCTTTCAAGAAATTAAGACTTTTTCCATGGTACTTATTGAATAACTTTCGTAAATACTTACGTTAGTACTTACGTAGTACTTGACAAGTACCATGGACAGGAACTTACGAAGTACTTACAAGTACCATGGACAGGAACTTACGAAGTTCTAATAACATTTTCCTCCGGCTCCCACTATTGAAACTTTCTGGATAACCTTTCCATTTTATCAGATAATATTTCTTTCCTCTAATTTTTTTCGTCTTCAAAATTCGTTCTACTCTGTACAGCTCGTCGCGTTCTGAAGGTGCGCTCTGAAGTTCATCAGAGTAGAAAGTGCCAAGTATTTCCTCTCCATTCAGATCTTTTATTTTGTAAACTGGGCGTTCCCAAGCCAGCTGCGTACACCACTTTTGAAACTACGAAATCTCCTCTGTCCAATTTGGTAAATATCCTTTCTTGAAAGTGGTCTTGTATTTTGTAATTCGGACTCGTTCTCCCGGCTTGAATTCAGGTCAACTCCCCGGCTGCCAACTCAGGACCGAATAGTGTATAAAATGCCTGCCAATCGTTCTCCTCTGTTACGTCCCTGGGTTTCATTTTGATACTTCCGTGAACGGTGTTGTTGTAATTCTCAAGAAGTTGTGGTAGAAATAGAAAGCCATTCACGTGTCTGTTTATATGTAAAGTATTTCCACATCATCGTCTTAAGCGTCCGATTAAAACGTTCAACGACGCTAGCTTTTTTATCACTGTAGGTGTGAAACCAGTGAATTCCCACCTCCTCCAACCACCCCTGCATTTTTCGATTAGTAAATTCCCGCCCCTCATCTGTCTGAAGTTTGTCGGGCCTTCTCCCGGATTTCTTAATCACATCTTGTAGCGCCTCTAACGTATCATCAGCCGTTTTTGACTGTATCGGCCTGGCCCATGCGTATTTACTGAGTACATCGATTACTGTTAGCATGTATCGAATGTTACGGTTCTCTTTTGCGAACGGGGGAGGGAATTCCACGAGATCCGCTTGCCATTGAGAGTCTATCGATGTTACAAAAACGCGACGGCCGCCCGAACCACCCCCGCGAGTACGAGGTACCGGTTTATGTAGATTATAAGTTAGCTGAGTTTTTAACCACTCCTGCACCTCTTTCTTAGTAATTTTTAACCCGCTGGCCCGTGCTGCGTCATATAATTTTTGTACACCTCCAAAACCAGTTTTCGGGTTGTAATATAATTCTCTAAGAGTACCTTCGGTAGAACCTTCAGCTTCCATAATTGCTATATTATACGAAAAATTTTATGCCGTACGGATGCCGTAAACGAAATACTAGTTTACTGAATTGTGTATTTTGCAATTGATTGATTAGTGAATCTGCCTTCTGTTTTGACATCCTCATTCCATATTGTTTTATAATAGAGTTGATGTCTATCTCGCTCGGTGTGAAAAATAGTACTAACATCTGTATGTTTTCCCTGAATGGTTTACTAATACTAGTATATTGTTGAGTCAGAACCCAGACAGATAATCTGTCATGTCTTGAGCTGAAAGCAATTTTGACTAAATTGTCACTGCGCTTCTTCATATCTTTGCACGCGGCGCAGTCGTCGAGTACTATTAAAGTGTTTGTACCGGCCCATTCCTTATGTACGAAGGCTAGTGTATCTTCCACAGCATCGTGTTCGACCGGAAGCACGAATACGTTGTCATCTGTGAAAATGAATCTTTTATTGTACGTTTCATTGTTCATGAATGTCGGACAAATGAAAACTATATATTCGAATTTCCTTAAGTACGGACCGGTGAGGAGGTCCATTACAAATTCTGTTTTGCCAGAACCTATCGGTCCAGTATAATCATGTTGAATGGTGGGGTTGCGAACATTTCCATCGGATCGGATCTATATACTGTAAATAAATGTAATGAATATTGCTAAAGATAACAAACCAATTTTACCATATTCGTGAATAGGGTCTGCGCCGGTCACGGCTGCTGCCTTCCGTTCCGAAGCGTTCCGAAGGGGGTGGAGGGCCTTCGGGGACCGAATCCGAGTCGTGTCATTGTGAGGTGACTCTCCGGGCTCGTCCTGCCACTTCACAGGATCTCCCCCCTCCCCTCCTCCTTCCATCTCGTGTACAGCACTTTCTCGAACTTCTGTGTTTATATCACCGTTCACTCCGAAGGACATAGATTCTGTTGCGTATTGCAATTCATTATTATAACCTGAGATCGCCGGGCCCGAAAGAATGACCATCTCAGACGGTAAGAGAAGTAAATTTGGCGAGACTGCCATATCAAGTTTGACACCAGTATTCATTATTGTGTCTTGATATCGCCGATAACTGATTACTTTGTCGGTATTGCGAATTTCATCTTCGAGGAGAACGCCGAATTCTTTTCGGACTTGCTGTGCACTGCCAGTATCACCTATTATGGTACTGCGAATATTCGCTTGTGCACCGAGTATGCAATATACGTAGGCTTCAAGACTTTCGTTGAGGCGGGCTAGGCCAGCCTTTGTCAATCCTGAGTCTCCCTTCAGAGGAATGAAACTATTATATTGTCCCTCCGATCCATCATTTCGGAAGAAATAGTAGTGTGGTCGTTCTTTGTCGGACAGTACATGTTTTTTCTTTCCAAAAATTGTATGTGTATAGAAAACGCCTCCGTCGGAGGAGAGGAAAAAGTCCCGACCGTTGTATATCGCTTTTGGCTGTCTAACGGGCCCGCGATTAGTGTAATATTCATATCCATAACCAAGACCTTTATTTTGACCTTTTCGATATCAAAGTCGGACTTCGTTGGACTTATATTTCCAAATTCTGTACATAGAAGTTCATATTGGACGAGATTGTACGGATTGTCGCCCGCTTTGAAGGTGGGGGTATCGTCTGGAAGTGCAACGCCCATTTCGTGAAGGATACGACGTATTGTAAAATATACATGGAAACGGCAGAATGATCGTATTTGGGGCGGAAATTTCTTATCAAAGAGATGGGCGAATGATATACCACAACCAGTAGTGCTACACCATACAGCGAAATTCAGTTGCTGGTCCCAGTATTTCATCTTGGGCTACCCAGCCAGACATTACTTTCTTTCGCTGATCAATGAGTGATTACGTTATCTTTGAACACATCCCGAGGATGGAAAGTAAATTTATCTGTCGGCGTTACATATATTTCTAAGTCCATGAGAATAGGTTTTATTCCCCGTCCGGTTTGGAAGGGGATATCAGCATGCTGTACTGTTGGTATGCTCGTCTTATTCAATTGAAAAGCAACTGGGAATAAGTCTGTACTCATTATTCGTGTTTCTATATACATATAGATTTAAATGGAGGAGAATTTTCCGGAATCCCTGTCGGAATCCCTATCGGTACGGTTCTGTTAGGGGTACTAACATTCCAGACTATGTTAATACTTTATTTCGGATTCAGGTTTAAACGAATTTTTTATTTTTTACTAAGAATAGATAACATACTGCAACAATGGAGAATTTAATAAAGTCATCGGCAGCGGCAAATATGGCAGCGCATTCCGAAGGGGCTTCGGCACCTTCGGCGCCTTCGGACGCTCAATCCATAATAGAGACAAAACGTGAAAAAATACTCTGTGTCATCGCAAGTGGTCAAAGTAAGTTATTTTTTGGTAAGGAGTTTACAGTTAGAGAAGTGGAAACGTGGAAAGATGAATTCATAACACGAGCCTTTAAAGTCTATGAAGCGAAATACAGTTCTCTTATAAGTGATACCATCACTCAAAGTTTCATAGATCTAGGAGCCCGCGCAATTAGTCAGGTAGTTCCAATCGATGATCGAGATAACTATGCCACTGATCTTAAAAGGATTTTATTCTAAACAGTGAAATAAAACGATTATCAGGACGGATAGCGTACACATGGGGGCCCCTGATTGCTCTAATTTCCACCGGTTTAATTACGGGTAAACATTTAAATTTAAAAAAATCGGTTTTAATATAGTACCTGAAATAAATGGATTCAACTTCGCCGACTCAGCAAACGGAAACGACGACGGGGCCCACACCGGAAACGGAAACGATTCCGACACAGCGCAACATAGAGAAAGTGACGTTACCGCCGAAGCATCCAGGGAGAGTTGCTGCGGGCAAGAAATTAGCGGAATGGAACAGGCAAACAAGGAGAAGAAACTAAAAGCAATGATTCATGATAGCGATGCGGTAGCGACTGAAGCAGACCTACCGCCTACAATGAAAGAACAGTGTGATAATAATTCACGCTGGTATAATAAATGTTATCTTGTTTTAGGAATTGTGGGAGTTTCATTGACTGCATTAGGACTATATTGGGGGCGTGCTCGACATATTTGTCCCGTTAATCGATCGAGTCCAGATCGGAAAGATCCTCCCCAAAATAAGAAAGCGGAAAAAACAGAGCCAGTAGCGGCTCCGGGGCCAGCTCCTCTACATTGTATGAGATGGATTAACTCCCCATATTTTTTATTTTTATTTTTTATTTTATATACTAGTCAGCAATCATGGATATTAAAACAGTTGTAAACACAATGTACGATGGTATTGTAATCGCAGGACTTGCGATGGGATATCTTATGATCTCCAGCAAATTTCTGAAAATAGAGGTTGGCGATCCAAGTCGACCAAATTTGACTCGCTTGGCAAAATTAGGTGGTGCGACTGCTGCTGCGGTTGCGACCAAAGATCTTCTTGAACAGAAAAATATTATTCCTGCTGAACCTTATACTGTGTAATGGGCACCTTCGGAATAATAATAATATTCATCGAACATTTATACTTAGTAATATATACATACAACGTACAACGATGATCATTTGGATTGAAAGTCAAACAGGTGAACCTGTTACTGTTAATTTTTACCCTTGTATTGACACGACACAGTTTACGAAGATAAGACTGCTAGAGTGCGGACTATATAATTCATGGCATAACATAACATCGACGAATAATGTAATAAAATATCAAGAAGGTGACCAACCGAAGAAGACTAAATCAATACGTCCAGGTAACTACAATATCGATACGTTAAACAAAGCAATCGGGTTGAAGCAAAAATTAATTTTGAAAACATCTGCCGACAAACCATGTTTATCTAACTTTGGCTAAAGATATTAAAGTCTATTTCAATGCCACAGGTAGCTTCGCCACACGCGTCGCCTCGTCGTCGGCTTTTCAGATAAACCCTGTATAAAACCCAGTTATAAAAGTACTATGAGTCCGAAGAAAGTGGATTTCTTAACAGTCACTAAATATATAGTTCATTCAGATGTAGTCGATGTTACTGGAAATTATGTTTCATTTGGTTCGGGTGCCTCCGGAGGATACATACAGGGGAAAGTATCGAACTGTTTACAAATACTTCCCATCCGGGATACGAGAGAAATAAGTGAAAAGGTTACTTACGATTTTAAAAACGGAGCAATTTCTATGCCATTGAGAAAAGGGGGAGATTACATGAATTCAATGCGTATCTGGATAACGGATCAGGATGGAAACATGATCGATTTCAATAACTGGCCAATTAGCTTTTGTATTGAATTATTGTAGTCCTGAAGCGGGCCCCTACCGGTGTAACATAAACCATCCCACGACCAATCCTCCAGCAATATAGATCATCTCATATTTCTTTTGCTCAGGACTGGGTTGATAATATCTGAGAATTGAACTGCCCCTTCGGAACGGCTTTGCACCGCTTCTGCTTCTTCCAGGATTTCTGCATCTGTATCTCTTAATTCTGCCGCAGCATGCGCGTCCTTTGCCTGATTTTCTCTTTCCCAGTCAGCCTGGAGTAATCTTTTTTCTGACCAGACGTTGCGATCATGTTCAAATTTTTCTAACGCTTTATCATGTCGGACTTTCTCTTCAATAAGAGCCTCACCATTCCCAGAAAGCTTTTGACCGATAATATTTCCTCCTGTGAATGCCGTTGCATTTAATACAGCACCGAGAACTGTCATTCCTATAGCTGAAGCCATGATTGTGTATATTACAAGGTATTATTTTAATTTTCACTGTATATAGGTCCCTACGGAGTATGTCTGATCCAAGTGGCTTCGGTCTAGGTACAATTCGTATGCAAAATCTTGAGCTTGAAGATCTGAGTGATGTTAAAGTTAACAATAATACTAAGATGGCTGCTAATCATAATAAGGATTACGTCCTTCGTTATAAAGACCGCGAAAAATATTTCGTTTTAGCCAATGCCGCGGCGCCACCCCACGAGCATGCTGTAGAATTTTCCGAACTTAAAGACATTGATGAAACTGTAATTGACGCCACAAAGGCTTCGAATGATTCTACTCCTTTTGCTCTGACATGGGATTCGGCTAGTCAGAAATTCATGCCTTATAATGTGCCGCGTAACATCTTAGATATATTGGATAGTGAAATTGCAGGAGGTGTTGCTGAACCACCAGGAACTCCGAATGTGATTTATTTTGATAGCAATGTAAACAAATACAAGTTGCTAGATTTTCGTAGTTGGCTTACTCCTACGAATCCATACATTGCACTTCTTGGTATACCGATTCACCTTAAAATTAGTCCTCTTAATACAATAATGAAGGCAGATAATACACTAAGAAGGTGGATAAACGAGGGGGAGAATTATTGCTCGTATACAGCTAGCGGAGTTCCAGTTAGATTATTTTGGGACACAACTTTAAGAAACTGGGTCTTAAAAGTGTTGGTGATGAGGCAGCTGAATTAACTTTACAGACAGTAAATCAACAGATGACTGATAATATGAAAATACTTCAACATGGTACAGTTCTCATTAGATGTGTAAAAAGTTAGCTACAGGAGACGAGTTTGATGATTTCGTTGGATATTACGCTATGAAAACAGATAACAGAACATCTTGTGACATTATCATAAGTATTGATAAAGATCGCAATGAAATGAGTATTGAATGTTTTGTTGGTGGGAATAGAATAGAGAACGACTTAGGAACTACATTTGTACGTAGAGATAAAAGAGTGAACACTTTAGATATCAGTACCATTCATCTGAAACGTCTCATTTTATTTGAAGTAATGGTCTTCCGTCACCATTTTAAGTTCAGAGGAAATTACTAAAATTTTATCTATCGGGTGAACAAGTTAACTAGAGTCGTTCAGAAAATGTTTCTGAAAACTGTAGAATGACAGACATTGAACATGACATCACAAGTTACTAAGCAACTGAAGTCCGGTATTGCGAAAGCGGTATTGCGAAATTCCCTACCGGAAAGTTCCTGCTGCGTCCTGATAGGGGTATTGCGCAACAGTGTTCAAGATCGGAACGGTTACTGTATGGTAGGGAATAAAATAGGTGAAAATCTCGCTCCGATAGGCGTAGGAAAAAACGTAGTAAATTCACACAACTAGAAAACGAGTATATACTTACATCCAGAAGACAAAAATCAGCACTGGAACCCTTAAGGAGCTGTACAGAGCTGCAGCACAGTCGGAATCTATCTAACAAATGATCCGACAGATGTACTGATAGTGAGTCATAGCTACTGTATTGCGCAAGTCCAGGACCTGACTCAGCAGGGAATTTCCCCGCTTAGTTCAGGACAATGCACTGCTGCGCAAGCTGCCAGCTGTTGCGCGTGCGTGAGTTCATATATAGGTCAGGGTCATACTTTAGTTACATGGATGGTTAATTTTTCCTTCGCTCCATGTAGATAAATGAATAAAATGGGGTGTAAAATTCTTATTAATCCCAGTTGCCCACGTTTACTTTACTACTTATGTTAAACAGATCCATCCAGTGCTGATTATGCATCAGGATAACTAACAAAAGATAACCGGGGAATAGCAATCCTCTAGCATTAACATAATAAGTCTTCAAAAGTCATAAAATGTCTTCTTGAAAAGAGGAAAATTGGTGTAGATATATACAAAAGAGAATGCCTTATAAACAATAACACTTTTCGTAATGATATATTATAACAAAAATGCTAAAGGATATAAAAATGTAGCGTCCTCTTCAAAGGTACACTAAAATCCGGTCTTGTAGAGGTCGCTACAGGAACCTGTAGTCACGATAAAGTTGCAGATTTTCTGGCAGTAAGAATATCGTGTACTGTATAATTTCTGTATTGTGACAGTCTTGACTTTATTTATACACTGTGCTTCTGACTGTTTACATAATTCATAATCTTTACTATTTTCTTCTTTGATTCGTAAACTTAAAGTTATGACGTGTTCATTCTGACCGTAATATTTCGCTAAAGATATGTCTTTGTTATCTAACAGTCCAAGATATAGTTAACAAAACAACATGTAAGTGTCGGTGTTGTCTTGAAATGTCCATTAAATGTATTTATGGGTGAGAATGATATTGGATTATAGTAGATTATTAGGGTCAAGGCCTCATCAATGCAGCATGAATTAAAAAACAGACCATAATGCAAGTGCGTACACGTTGATAAGACTGTATCCATATCAGGAATATTGAAACAATTTTTTACTAGCCACTGTGAAAGAAAATCCTATTCCTTGGCCTTTTGGTAATGGCAGATTGATGGCGTAGATTATCTCACTTTGACTAGCAGCTTATAGAGCAGGTCGAGAGACCACACATTGACATTCGGTTTAAATGATATCGTTACATAGCTGTTGAAACTGCGAGAATAGGAAAAGTTGAATATTTTATACTCACTTCATATATGGTTTCTATTTTTCCTATAACACTATTGGAACTAATTTGGGATAATTGGATCTTCCTATTTTTCAAATTTCTCAAAAGTGTTAGGTGTCCTATAGCTTAATGTTGCAATATTATATATTACTCATTAAAACGAGTGTGTAACTTTAAAAGAACGGTAGATGAGGTATATTTGAAGATTAAATTGACATCACTTCCCCATCCAATTATCCAAATTAGTTCCAATCCTGTTATATATCGCATATGATCCTTGTAGTGCCCTCTATAAACTCAACTAGGTCGTGTAAATATTTAAACAGCTTAAGTCCTTCTCATATCTTCACAGCCACTTAGTGTCACCACAGCGAATCACTAGCTTATCACGTGCATTTTCTTAAATATACAAAATATTACCCACCAATCCAGAAAATGGTTCCCGTACTAAAATATGCTGTAGATGCTTGGAAGGATGTACGATCGGAAAAAAAGTAAAAGTAATGTCAATTTTTCAAATGTTTTTTTTTGAATATTTACATACGAGAGAAGTCCAAAACTGGGAAAAAAGATGGGGTCACAGCGCTTGTTTTTTATATAATAACATTAAAAATTCACGGTTTTTCACAAAATCACTAAAAATCAATAAAACAGGTCATCATTTTCATATGTATATCATGATTGCATTTTTCACGTTTACACTGTAAAAGAGCAAATAAATTATAAATCTAAGCTACTTTGAAGATTTTGCTTACATTTAAAATTGAGTTAAAACGTCACTATATTTGTTTTTTTAACCAAAATTGCAACAAATATGCCCCAAATATTAGGACTGGGAGAGGGTAATTTATTTATTATTGATAGTTTCTACTAATGTCAATTTTCTCAAACTTTGCTAAATAATAGCTCTTTTTGTGAATTTTTTCAAAACAACATTTCATTAAGTAGGTAACCGAGCTCGAATTTCACAATTTTGCAAAATGAAACGAGGATTTATAGGTTCTAGCGATAAACCATGCTGTCCAGGATTCGTCGCGCGAGGGCGTTCTTCAAATGCTACTGACCTGCAGTGGCCTTGTCCAGGCATGGTCATGATTCAAGCCTACCTGTAAACTTTAATGAGCGGGAAATGACAAAACAAAGTAAAGACTTTCAGGTTGTTCTACTTTTGAAGTCTATATATTAATACAACATACAAAAAATCACGTAATGTTTATTGCCATGACGCTTATCGGTGGGGATTAGGTTGACTTCGCTGTAGGCTAAGTTGTCACACAGTAGGCCTACGTGGAGCCAGGAGCCGAGGCCATGAATCGTTTCCCCAATACACGATGACAATCGTAAGACAAACTCACAACTGACACAAGTGTACGTCAAGATTTTCGGCTAGTACACTCAAATCGACAATGCGACGGCCAGTCTTCCATTCTCCGGTAGGTCTACTAGCGACACTTTCATAGGGATTGTCTTTTTTAGCGAATCGGACGTCACACTTCTGACTTACGCTGTACAGGCTATGGTCATGTTGCATTTTTTTATCTCTTCGCTGAATTCTCGTACCTTCCAGCGTGTTTTGAGGGCACGCTGAACATTTTCTCGTCGCGATTTTTCTCCGGGAGATAGAAACTTCCCTTTACTCGCAGACGACATTTTGTACAACGCAAAAACATTCGGAACGTCGAACGTCACTATGCCCGCGTGGTTACTATGGATACATTTTTGCGCGGAAATCTGCGCAGTACGCTAATATTATTTCCGATCGTACATCCTTAAGAAACTATATCCCTAATTTTTGTCATATGCATATAGATGCCTCTTTCAAAGAAATTGTAAAGGTACAATCTATATATCATTAGTGAAAATGTTGCACCAGTCATATATGTCACATTTAACCTTGTAACTTTAGTCTTTATAAATAAGATTGTTTCAGCAAAAATTTTGAACCATACATTCAGACTAATTGGGTAACTGTGATTGTTATCTTTATACTTTCAAGTTCGATGTCGAGCAGTGTTGCTTCGTGACAATAACCTTCATTCATTCTGAGCAAGAATTGTTTCAAATAGGTCTTAGTTATATGACAAAAAAGCGTTTCGTTAACTGTCTAGTACAGCGCTACCTAGTCTATCAAGTTCTCCGTGTATGTTGGTACTCGAGTTAAAAAATCTCTTAAGAAACTTTTACCAACTTATACTTAAGATTTTGTAATATTGTTCGGAAATATGGGTACTCCATTTAACCCAAGATGTCAAAAAAATTAAAACAAAATGTTGCGTTCTGTTTTGAAATCATATATTAAAACATCCATATTCGAAATGAGGGTTGAACTAGGTAGAGTTTCCTTGCATGTATACAGGTAAAATTAAATCACCAAACACGGCATAAGATTGCTAAGAATGGGTGGAGATAGATTAGTCTTCGAAATAAGTAAAATTGATGTACAGCGTTTTAACGTTTGGCAATATTATAAGGTTATTCACAAAATACCGGATTTATGTCCGAGTACATCGTGCAGCGGAGGTATTGTCCGAGACGCGTAGCCTCGAAGACAATACTGTAGCGTACACCTCTTTAATCCAACTTTACCTGAAAAGAGTCGAAATTTAGGCTTTTTTTATGCTTCTCGCGCACTGCACTGAACGATCGCGAGCAGACTAGGAATGCGTTCAGCGCGTCCGCTATAGTGCACAGAACGAAATTTCAACCAACGCTGCGCAGTGCGCGTGGTAGAAATTTTACGTCAGCAGCATAATTCACTCAAATTCACCGGTTTTGGACTGACCATGATTTACTTTGTTAAATAATTAATTTTCAGAAGTATATATCTTTGTAATAAATGTAAAATATTCTCTCCTTTTCCTCGTGTTGACGTAAAGGTGTTCTAAGGTCAAAGGTCAAATAGACTCAAATAACACCTGAAGTTATTGTACTTCGCGTCAAAGTTATTGGACTCCGCGTCCTCTGATACCGAAACTTACTGTACTACGAAACTCCATATGTTACAGACGTAGGTGTATAATAAAGTCAACGTATTACTGCAAAGGTATGACTTTGGAAAGTATGGGAACAACAAGGTGTTGGCGATAAAGTAAGATTTCAAAAACATGTGTAAGCAAAGATGTACATTGTATAGGCATGTACATGAAACTATCGTCAGAGGATTTGACAGAAACTAGCAGATTGTATCTGTACTCGACGTTTAAAAAAGAACTTCATCTCGATTCATATTTGTTATATATTGAAAAAACTTGTATTCAGATTAGCTCTCTGCAAATTAGGAACATAACCACATTTCCTTTAAGTAGGCACAAGACGATGAAACAAAGTCCAATGTCTAAACAGAATATGTGACTTGTATACTAAGTGGAAGATGTTTCTACTTTTCACTTGCACGTCCCGAGTATCACGATCTGAGAACGAAGTTTATATCAGACTGTTACTGCAATCCATCTGTTCGTTTTAGAGTTTATGCTGTTGATGTCAACAGAAAATTTAAATACCTAGAGATTACTTTGTAATGATATATTTTCGCAATGAAGAAGCTTTTTTGATTTATGCAAATTACACTTAATTAGTTTTACACTTGGATTTCATGACTGTTATTACTTTCATAATCTTGTCTTCATTCGGGCTACAGAGTCAGCTTATTACCCCCTTCCCAACCCCTCCCCTTCCATGCGTTACTCATCTCACAACTTTGGGATAACCGTGTATTTTTGGTAACGCAAGGCCTCTAACGGTCAAAATGTAGTGCAATAATAGGGAGCCCCATGACTAGGTCGAATATATTTATATAGCTTAGAGATCGAGTTACGTATCCCAATGCAAGTCTTGTTTTTGACGATAAATCCTCTGTTTTACTATGTTGTGGGAAGTGAGAACACGCTTATTTTTGTAAATTTCAATAGGTATAGAAGACAATTTTAACATCAATGGCGTCTATCCTCTGCTGTTAAGTATATCAACGGAAACGATATGGGGACAATAAATTTTTATTTAATTATGTCATAGGAGCTGACCTTGCCTTAAGCAGAGGGGCGAACAAATCATCATGCACGTGGACTGGGTAGAACACGTAACGATGGCACGTAACGATGACAGTAGGCTTCTTAGATTTCTTTTCTAAAGTAAAACAACCAACAAATAATGAACTGAGTTTAATAAACTACTACGGACTTGATGTAGAAGAGATTTTGTAATTTGTATCCTGCGAGAGGCAATTTACCCTTCCTTGTTTGTGGCATGACCAAGAGTTTTACAAAATACATAAATATTTAACCTTGTCAACCACCCCAGCATAAAAGCTCAATTCTGCTTTAAATTGCCATTGATCTGTTTATGCCAGTCGCTTTAACCATAACAGAGGAAGATGATGCCCCCCCCCCCAAAAAAAAAAAATCACATAGCCACAAAGGATATTCGAGATTGATAATTCTGGTAAGCAGTGAATCATATCAACGGAAGAGGCTTGACAGAACAAAGAAACTTAATAAAATGCAAACATGCTTAAAATAGTGAAGTGAAAATTTCTATCCAGTATCATGAAACGCGAATGATTTCGTTAGACCTTGTGACTTTGTTTACAATAATGAAGAATAGTCGTTGTTGCTTCCTCTTGGTGACTTGTTTACTTTCACCAGTCACTTTCACCATGACAAGCGAAGATGAAGTATCACAAAGCCAATTTTCACCTTACAACTTTTCACTTTATTCGTTTTCCCGACGGAAAGTACATTGTAAGCGTTCATTTTATCTTTGAGTGAACATCGCATTTTGGGGATTCCAAAAGTTCATTCGGACAAACCATAGGTAAATCCCAAATACACGCTTTAATATGTGTGACATTTCGAACGCTACAACCGAAAATTAAAAATTAGAAAATGTCAAGATTCAGTAAATTTTCGATTGGATTCGATACTCACAACGTATGGCACCTATTCACCTAGCGAACATATGACAGTCAATAGCGCTCTGCCAAATCCCCACCATTGTCCTTTAGTATTGCCCTTGCGATTACACTCTGAGGCTGGCTACAAACTTGAATAGAAATACGAAAAGGCAGAAAAATAATCCTGTAAAAATTGAATGCAAATTTAAGATCATGATAAATTTCCATTGTCAAACTTGAAGTCCAAAATTTTTGCTGTCGCACCATTAGACACTTACAGCAAAAAATTGTCACCCCACAGGCGAACTTTCTATAAGTATAAACAGGGAAACTTTGGTTGTATTGATATCAATAGCTTTCGACCATTTTATGATTCAACTCTTCCTTGTGTTGTTGTTGTTGGGGAAGAAATTGAAAATTGTATAGATAATGCTTTTGAATTTGATTCCCCGCACTTTCTTCCTTTTTACTGTCCGTGTCTAATGGTGCGACAGTCAAATTATTGTTGTCACCATATCCATTTTACTCAACCTCTTAATTTATCGACAATGAACGACAAATATGTTCAATTCGCAAAAGGCACATATTCACCAGCCTGTTTTATCGATCAAAAGCTATTAAAATTTCTGTTTTTACCTCATTTATAAATTATCGGGAGGAGATAGCCAATTTTCGTACTTATTAGGAATTAAGAAGATCGAATTATTATGACAAATATTACTTATATATTAACTCCTGTTATGAACACCCAAATATTTCATAAATTGTTATATGCTAGATTAATGTCAGCATTACATACATGATTTGACGTCAACTCTTAAATAATAGACTTGATTCGGCGAATAACGTTGATGCAATCGTGGACGCAAGACAGTGGATGTTCGAGGCCATAAGAGGAAAACCAAATTTAACATACGCAGCTACACTGGATTAGTAGGTTTGTGAAAACATAAAAAGCTATCAACAGGTTTCATTCCCGAGCTTGTTCACATATAACAAAAACGTAGTCATTTTTCCATCGCGGTTTTAGTAATTATGGTCAAAATTAGTCTACGCAATTGCATGTTGAATGTTTTAAAGTTGCCTAAGACTCGCTTACATAGAAGTATTCCTTATGCAAACGATGTTAAAAATGTACTTTCAGGTTTTGTGTGTATTCAGGTAGAATATTTTTAGAATGTTATTTGCTTGGTTACGAATACTGTCAAGCAACCTCTATTTCATGTCTAAATATCTCCGTCCTTTGAAATTATGATAAGTCTGCAAAAATGAAATAGTTTCATTTAACTTTTTTACTTAAACGTTGTCCTATTTAGAGGAAATCAACATCCAATCACATCTTAAAGTATCCTAAATCTGATTGTGTCTGTAATTTTTAAGATGATGTACTTTACGACAAACAGCCTCACTGAACGATTCTCAATAAGGGAAGGAGTTATTTTCAAACAGGCCGTACCGCCGGATACCTCTCGCGGTACACCTCTACTTCGCTTACCGCCAGGATTACCGCCGTTCAGAGCCGTGAATATTCATGAGAAACTCATTACCGCGGACTGGAGGTGAAACATTAACACCTCTACTACTCCTAACGATCCCGGTAATACCGCGGGCACAGCGGTAAATGGCCTGAACGGCTACAGTTTACAGTATTTTTTGAGAAGAGAGAGAGAGAGAGAGAGAGAGAGAGAGAGAGAGAGAGAGAGAGAGAGAGAGAGAGAGAGAGCGTGTACGTATTGGTCAAATAAACTTGTACGTTGTCACTGTTGCGTATGTTCACTTCCGTCTGTAAAATATTGCAAAAATGTTCAATTCATGAACACCGCCTGACATGTCTTAGGTGTAATCGATGTCACAACAAATAGTTGACGATTTATCAAATGTAAAGTTAAAGTTAATTACGACACCCAAAATTTGTTCAATTTGTGCAAGATCGGGAAGTAAAACTCGTGTCTTACATCACCAAATGATACTAAACAATTACACAATGTATGGAATACTTTTTGGATCGGCATAAACACAGTATGATGACATTCCACAGCTTGTTGTCAAACAACAAAAAATCCACAATGCATCAAAACACAATAACACAGACAAATTCACATTAATGAGTTGTCTGTATTACAGAAAAATACACGTGAATTCACATAAATCCACATGAATAAAGGCTTGCTGAATACAAACAATGGATTATTGACTGTATTCATCTGTATATGCACTCTTCAGCTGAAACACGGGAAATTATTCACGCTAATACAGTAAGTATTATCGGGTTTTCGTGCGGTGCCAGAGTTTTAATGAATATTTCGTAGCATCCAAATGAATTATTCAATCATTACAGTGGAGTGTGCGTTGATTCATCATAAAATCATTGTACACTACTTTCCCGTTAATCGAATTCTTAAAAATTAGGATTACGAAAACGAAAGTGTTTCAGAGCAATTGCATTTAGATTTAGGCGAGACGGTCTAACTCTTCCAGATTTCCAATGCGTTCAGTCAATTAGATATTGCTCCCGGTTCATTTATATCACTATGCACAAATTTTTCATATCAGTGGAAATAATATTCATTATGGTATTCCCTAAATAGCATTTAATCCTTTTAGAAAATCCTTTCGCACAATGTTTTGCAATCACAACTGACAGACAATCCCTCGAGACTTACTTATTGTTTTTAACTTATTTATTGTTTTTTTATCGATATATTCTGTGGAGAGACACTTTTGATGTTCGATTTAGCGACATTTTGCACCATTCTTATGCCCTCCATGCTGCTTTTTTACGAAATCTGCATAATAGTGTCATTCCGTAACGTCAATCAAATGTGTTAAAAACAGGTACCTTAGTAATAAGCGCCATCTACGATTACATGTAATGCCCTGTTGTTTTGAAACATGTAAACTTGCAGGCGCTAAAAATTACTCGTGAAACTGTTTTGATCCATTTTTGACATTCATCAATCATTACAATTCACTCTAAGCCAAATATGTCATAGCGGTGCATATATTCGGTAATGTTTATAACTAATTGGAAACAGGAACTCGAGAGTGTGGTATGATTATTGTTAAAAAGATTTACCTGCAGAGTCACTCTATAGGTCTGTTTTTGAGTGAATATATTCTGTTTAAAAGCTCGTCTGCCATTTTTGTTATTGAAAACGCCTTGACAGATGCATAAATATATTGCGCTCAGCGATTGCTATGTTTCCGATCACGCAAGCATATTTTTGGAAACAGTTTATGGCCTGAGGGCTTCAACAAGATTTGCCACTGGTATAAAAGTTATTGTCATGTACCTACATCCACGTGCCTGTGCAAAGCTAGGGAGAAAGCGCCCTCAGATCCGTGCATTTTTTTTACGTATCACTCCCCGGCCCGGTGCCCAAATATGGCCCGGGCAATCGCGTGCATTTCTGTTCAGTGAGTACCATGCAAACTGAAGCTAAGTAAAAATGTGTATCCGAGGAAATTAACTCTGAAAATTGCATGACGTCAGGTTGGTCCAAAAATGTTAAAAAATACAAGGAAAACTTAATAAAATGTTAGTGGAAAGAATTTCAGCACTCAAAGGGTGAAGCATTCGCGTGGCGTTCTCCTCTGTTCTTCTTGATAATGATGATACATTGGGCACAAAGCATTTTATGATGATTCAAAGAAAGAACAAAGTTGAATCAGGGCGAAAAACGCCAAAGTTGGCGCTGCACATAGCATATCGCAAAGACCATTTCTGGATAGATATGGCATTACTGACTCACTAACGTTAACCTGAGGCTGATAGTATGTGAAACTCCTTTGTTTGCGCTAAGCGTAGCTTGCGTGAATCTGAGTAGGTAGTGGTTTACTTCAGCTCTACTGTCTGTAATTGTGTTGTTTGACTAGCGCTTACAGTCCCCTTTCAACGAATAGCTTTACACAGCACAGACTAAAGCATGGATGTAGAGTGAAAGAAGGTGGAGATACCGATAACATGCTCGCATGTGATAAGAACATATGAAAGATTGGTTTCTAATTCCGAGATATTGCAAATTATGCCCAACAAGATGAATATCAGGAAATAATTGTAAACATTTCAGAGTTTGTATATCTGTCCCCAAGGTGCATTACATGATACTGTGTGACAAGAGTGTATGCAATGGTATCATCATATTAGTGTGTATTCAATGGCAAATCCCAGCTAAGCACTCTCGTGATCGCACCAATGCATTGGCTTTACAATTTGCATTTCAAAAATAATAGAGCAACTCGATGATTTTCTTTTAAATTTGACAAAAAAACCCCAAAGTCTACAAAGTCGTACTTTTCATCCTCCAAAAATAATTATCACAATTTTTAAGATGCTGTTAGAAATACTTCCAGTAGTATGTTTCCAATTTTCTAATAGAAAAATCCATTCGATCAGCCAAGGCAATTGGTGAAATAGGGTTCTAGGGATTGAGTTTCTTTTTCATGCAAGTTTGACAACCTTACTTATTCTCTTACATCTTTTTTGACGGGATCGGATACTACATCATAGAACCATCTTGTGAACAGTCAATCACAGAGTCTGAAGAGGGTTGACACTGCAATTCGTAATTAAATTCGGCATGCATCACATAACGACTTGTCGGCAATTGTGTATTCGCGCCTCAATAATACGATATCGTACACGACTTCAACGTGTTTTCTTCTAGGGATTAGAAAATCGCTCTTCGTAATTGATCTTGTTTGGAAATGGTGGTGTGGAAGAGAAAAATAGTCGTCAAAACGGCTGGGTAATCTGTTATGAAAGACATGTGAATAAATGTTGTTGTGTCTAGTATACCGAGATATCAAAACAGTGGTCTTCTCTGAGTAAAATAATCATTAAAAGAAATGATACGAACAAGTTTCTTTTGTGTCTTATAAATTGAATCAAGAGATAAGCGGAAAGTACTGCCCCATATTTCCAAACAGTATGGAATATGTGGGAGAATAAGAGCGTTGTGAAGGAGTAAAAAAGTGGATTGGGGAGGTAATGCCTTAGTTTTAATTAATTTATGCCTGTGATATGTGAATGTAATATTAGCCTTGCTTTAAAAGGTGAAGAATATTGTAAACTTGACCTCATGTGACCGAATTATAAATATATCAACATCATGTCACAGGGACTTCCAAATTGACCCTGTTTTCAATGCTATGAAAGATTTGACACCATCGCCCTCTTGAGTCAATTTCGGGAAAACGTGTATTTCTGCATGTGTTTACGTGCGTGTCTGCAGACTACCACTGACAGAGTAATAAATCGTGTGAATGAGACTATTAAGTTTTGTTTGAAGAGCTCTTTGTAAGGTGGTATACGACTGCTTGTGATAAGAAGGCGGGAAAGTCTGGCTTTTATCTGTTTACTTCTTGCTGTACGGATGTCATGGCAACGAGGTGTGACCTTCACATGTGTTCCCTACAAGGAAGAAAGCCGTGCAAAAAATAAATGTTATGTTATGCAAAGCTGACTTAACTATCAATAGGGAAAAACCTGAATGAATAAACAGCTTGTCAGGGGCATTATATTGTTAAGGATTTATTAAAAGAATCCAAACATCATAGGGGAAATTTCGTTATAAGAAGGAAATAAAACTTCCCTGGAAGGAAATGATCTTTGCAAAACTAATCACATGTTAAAGTCTTCAATGGTCCTTGTTAATTTGGTACAAATGCTCACTTTTTGCTGTGTAGACACTTCTTGGGAGAGTAATGACAGAATCAACTCAGACATTGCTGCTGTCTGTCACTTTTTATAGATTGTCTTCTGCTTTCAGACGAGAGTTCAACATCGGTGAACTCAACTGAACCCTTAATAAAAGCCTCCAGAGCTTTACAGTCTACAATTCAAAAAGCATTTGTTAGAAAGCATTTTGTTTGCGTGTTCTTTATGATCATTGTAAAGAAAAAGGGTTTGCTTGGGCTTAAGAAAGTGACAACTGCTTGTTTGTTTGGTTATCACAAAGTGCAGCTGAAGCCCGAGTACCTTGGCAACTGAGAAAGTACTCTGTTGCAAAATCACAACAAAGGTTGACACTGTTACTGTAACCTAGATTATACTTGAATTCGAAGGCTTATATAGTTTGTAGCACTGCAAACATTTTTCGTACTTTATAATAGGCAACCTAGGCTGGTTGTATTCCTTATCAACGATGTGAATACATGTGCCGGGGACTCCGTTCTTTTAAATTGAGAGGGGTCATTGACACACATTCTACCCTCTGTAAGGTGTTACTATAAGTGTGGTTGAATTGAATCAGTGGAAGACAACTTACTGTATATTGATGACATTGACAGTTTTTAAGGTTTGCACTATTGCAGGTTTGTTTTTTTCTACTTTGTGGTTCGTGTAAGGGGCCGTGGATAATTAAAACATAGGCACGGGAAACGAAACTAATTGAGTTTGGCCTCACCCCCCCCCCTCCGCCATTCCCTAAACGAAAGTTTGGAAGTGCGAAAATCCAACCAAGCCTCATTCTTTATCTGCAAACCAACAATCGATAATTACGTCGCTATATCACGCATACGCTACCGACCCCCCCCCCCTCCGCATATTCCCTCTAAAAATAATTTCTGTTCAGGCCAAATCAATAATGACGCAATCAATAGCATGAAATAAAACACTGTATCCAAACTGAATGTTACATTATTTCACTCGTGCACTGACGTGACTCACATGTATGTCAAAAGAATGCTGGTGTAGCGCCGCTGCTGTACTGGCCTGGTACACGCCAAACAACATAGTGCGATATTTTGCGATACATAAAAACGTGTGTCTAATTATCCACGACCCCTAAGGTGTAAAGGTTGTTTTTATGATAGTACAGGTAATTCGAGTCTTTCATTCATTTGACTCAATTACTCTTTATGAAGTGAAAAGTTGTAGGAGCTCGGAGGAGAACAAAGACACACTGTTTGCATGTAGGTTAAGTGACAGGAAATCGATTTTTGGCTTAGCGTACTCTTTAGTAATCTGCACTGCAAATTCTCTTTGTTTTGTTTGTGTACAGATTGCATAGTTACAAATCACAGGACACAGCTTTAGGGTACCATGCCATAAATGCCAATGAGGTTACCTATAGTGCAATGTCCTTGCAGACAGCAAGTGGTGGATACTCATTTGTGTACCGCAATTAAAACTGCCATAGAAACAAACTGGGCCGTTGTCCAACCAGGAAAAAATATCTAGAAAATGCGTACTGTTGATGGTTTACAGTAAATAGAAGATTTCAAATATAATAAGTTGTGCAATTTTCAAAGAATGTTTTGATAGAAAGACAAGTATTGTTTCCTATCCATGCACACATTATTCTAGACGAGCCATGTCAGTCTTTTAAATCAATGTTCACGTGGAAAATTTCCAAGATCATAACATCATGTGCAGTTTGTCATGCGTCATGTACATTTAGTATCTGTGAGATCTCACGCACACACTGTTGTGATCGATAAAGTTATCACCTTCATCATGCAATATGTCGAAATAACCACAACTGCATGTAAACATTCCCTTTTCGAGTTTATTTAAACTTTATCTGATCTGTCACATATAAGTGATACTTTTGCTAACAGTATATTTCATCATCGGATGGCTGAATATTTATATATAATCCCATGGTATTTTTCTCTGTTTGACGACATCGTATATGGGTGTTTTTCGCGGAGCCGTACAACTTCGAGCCGAAGGCGAGCCGAAGGTGAGAAGTTATGCGGTTCCGTGAAAAACACTCGTATATATACGATGACGTCAAACAGAGAAAAATTCCATGGGATTATATATTTATCACATGAACAGTCTTCTTATTTTTCTTTGATGTGGAGGGATCAAAACTATTGTAACAAACTGCATGATTTTTATCGCGATTTTGTGTTTTATTTACGCGGATTACTTACATTTTATGAGTAAAGCGGCCAGTCACCCAGGAGATGTGCAAATGTTTACAGGTATACTTTCATTCATAAATCCCATTAAGCTGAAAATTAGATACATCCGAATGGTATCTCCACCAATCAGACGTACGGATTCGGTCACGTGCGCCAGTCAATCATTGTCTCGCGCTGGACCGATGCCAAGGCAAGTTTGCCATCGGTGGACATGGCTTTCACCGCGCTAGCGACGGATAATCTCATTTTTGTTAGTTATTTAGGATATTTACAATTATATTTATAAAGCGAACGCAACGACACGATCGAAACAGTAGTTATCATTCTAAGAGATCCTGTGGCTTTTAAAATGTCACAAGTTTACGACCTTGGCGAGCCCGAAAATTTCAGATCGATGACACACACAGTGTACGTTTGTAGCGGGCATAGCTGCTGTCACCGGTCTCCGCCGGTGGCCATCTCAGTCGTCAATGTTTTCGTCTCACGGACTTAGATGTTTGCTGTGACACATATATCGCCCGTAGGTAAATCCCAATTTTGTTACTTGACGGGAACTCTGTTCTGTTGTGAGTGTTGTCCGAGTCAACTTTCGAAATACATCGGATTCTACAGCGCTGCACTGCACAGGTCGACAGCTTATGTCTTCGCTAAAGCCTTACGCTTTAGGTTTGTTTCCGATCGAGAAACAACGGAATAATTTGTGTGATGAAGGAAATTTATCGTTGTTCGTCGAATGACTTTATGCCTGTGCCTTCTATGTCGCTTTCCCGAAGATTACACGGTACTCATTTATTAAGTTGAACTTTCGTTGAGGTGTATCTTTCGGGTTTAACCGCGATCGCCAGGTACGACGCGTCCCTTGGCGATCGCCAGGTACGACGACGTCCACATTGAGCCTTACGACTGGAGCCGTGACGTTACTGAGCCATTAAAACGATCGGCGGTATTCTTATTCGATTCTTGGGAATAGCTAAAGCTTTAGCGACTCGAAATTTCGTTTGACATGTCTCTCTCTCTCTCTCTCTCTCTCTCTCTCTCTCTCTCTCTCTCTCTCTCTCTCTCTCTCTATCTATACATATATATATATATATATATATATATATATATATATATATATATATATATATATATATATATATATATATATATATATATATATATATATACACTGAATTATTCAATTTATATTTTACCCTTTGTTTTACCTTTGTTGCGCGCAGGGGGTTCAGCCCGTTTCGAAAGTTGGAATAGGGGGTTCAGCCACTTTTTGACGTCGGCAAAAAAAAAAAAAAATAATAATAATAATAAAAATAATCCTCCCCCCCCCCGGCAGAAGAAACTGACCAGTCCCTGATAAGAAACGATACATGCGAGGCTGCTGCCTCTGTCTCTGTCCCTGCTTTTGGTCGCTATAGGGAGTCAATTTTACCCTACGCTGTCTTAATGAGTTGGGTCGAGCTGTCGATCGTCAAATGCACCTCCCCGGATGCCTCTATGTCGCACACTGTACGGCCTAGACAAATACACTCACCGTCGAATGTCCCGCTGGAAAGACTCGTTAATAAGGCTAACTCAAAACCTGAATATTCACCGTCGCCGCTGCACGAACATATCTAGAGTGCACTGGAATGCATCACGCTATTTTGGAGCATAGCAACCGCAATGGACACTGTGCAGAATGCGACTGCGCATAACACAGAATCCGCCGCACAAACCGAAAGCTTGAGCACGACACAGTCGGCTCAATAATGCAGGTGACCTGCCCTTACCGCGACACAAGGAACTAGTCTCAACAGCTTAGGATATTGTACAGCTTAAATTAGAATGGTGAAGTGAAGGTCAAACAACGTTTTCCAGTCGACAAAAAGAGAAAGAACAAGTCAGTTAATATATAATCATAGACGGGAGACTCCAGACTTTGCAGTATGATTACTCAGAGTCACAAATATTTTGACATGTTTTCCCCCCAGCTTTTCAGTGTCATGCAATGATATTGATCGTTGAGCTAACATTGCTTGCAATTGTCGTATCTCAGGAAAAGTCAACTGCTAATATATGTATACACACGTTCTTTGCACCTGTTTGAGCATGCATTAATTTGAACAGCGCCGTAAGGCACTTGGAGTATTGTAATTCATATTACCATGCCCTGTCCGTCGCATTTTAATTGGTCGAGCGGAACTACCTGACTGATTAAAAATTCGTGGTTTGTTTACATGCCCGTGAATATGAAAAAATGTTGACATCGAAACTTTACAGTTAAACGTGAATTGTGATTTGTTCAAAGATAATAATCAACCACAAACAAAGTGAAGCGCTTGCAGGCCAAGGTTAGACACTTTTTCACCAAATCACCCGATTTTCCAAATATTTACATCGCACATCACAGGACGTCGCGTATTACACAAGTTCCTGGGCACCGTTGTCTTACCCTTGGGATATTTTCGTGAATTTTGATTGTTTTTGTATATTGGATAAAGTGCAAAAGTATAAAGCAGCGTTCAAAATTCTCCGCAAGACGTGTTCGCTATTCGACCGAAAAAAGGGCAGCTGTCATGTTCTTGGCGACCCCAAGTGAACTTATTGATTTCTTTCCTTTCTGACTTCAATCTGTTAAAATTACCCTAGTATGTTGAAAAATCAACAATCAGTTCGATGGCCCAGTGCAAGAGGGGCGTAGTTAACTTTTTCAACCAACTGAGTTAGAGGGGAACAAAGGTTTTAAATCGTCGAACTCTAAAATTCAATGTGTTTATTGTTAATAATTTTATTGGTTAAGGGTTACATCATAGACACATAAAATATCATGCTACCCCATAAATCAATTGCTGTCCTATTGTTCTCTTGAAAGTTTGTAACTGGCTACTTAACATAGAAAACTCAACACTTCTCTCAAATAAATCATCAGCATACAAAATAAAGTGCTGATGTTACCTATTGAAATGTGGCGGTGCACTAATCTGTACTTAACTAAATTATGCATCATAACAAGTTGCGGCATCATCGTACAAGTGGTATAGCCAGAAACTGATGAAGTCAAAGATATGTGTACGTACTTATGGAAATGAGGTCACAGGTTACGTTCTAAAAGGAGTGAGAAATTATTTTACGCGTATGTTAGTCCGTAGACTAGGAGGTAAAAGAGTTCTCTTCTACCTCATACCATGGTTAGTCGCTCGCTACGATCAAGGAGCCAGCAGCGGGGCTAGTACTTCGATGCCATATGGCAAGCATCTAAGTTGATAAGGTACAAAGGATCTGTTTGTAATTAAAATATAAACACTTAATCGAACGACATTGTGAGAAAACACGCTACATAGTTCACGTTACCTGCTTTCAATCAATACCCTTTGACCCTACCATGTGGTCATAAAGATGTCACCGAATACACAAGCACTCGGTAGAGGGATACGCGCGTTAGGGAGTCCTGTCATCTGTTGCAAATGTGTCATGTGGTTGTTGGCTATGACACACCCATATTTGGTTATGTTTTCGATGTCAAAGGTCAGAGTGGAAAGTCCGCGCAAATGTGCTCACATGGTGTGCCTCTGGTGATCAAAATATAACAAATGCACGTTTTCATTTATGCCATTTCTAAGCAAGTGAGTACAAGTATAGTTGTCTGTTCGATTCTTGATCGTAGGCTTGTAACACACAACGCAAGGATACGATTTCTCATATATCTCTGGTGCATGGTGTTAGCATGCAGGCGGTTTTAAAATTCAGAGGTCAGACGAAACCATGTCTACATACATCAGTCATCTAAATATACTGTTCTGCAGGGATAACCTTATTGACATTTGTCCATATTGTTATGAAATTTTTAAAACTTAAATTTTAAGGCAATTATTGTCATATTTAACCAAAAATATCATTCAAAAATTCTGGTCAGACACATTAATATTGATTATACATGTCCCTTAGGATGACAGCAATACGATTTTGTAAAATCGTGCCAAGATATGCAACTTTGTATTTTTGAGATTATTTTTGTCATTGTAGATCTATTTTTTCTGTGGCAATACTAGAGTTTATTTGCTTCTTCAAGCATAACCATTCTTTTCCTTGACATAAGATAAACTTCAGCCTCCTCCAACAACACAATTGTGATGTAGTCTACAACAAACCTGAGTGAGAAAAATAGAAATATAGATATACTATTAATACATTTTTGTATATTTCTTTCACCCATGAAAACCTGTGGTAGATAATGTCATAAAATGTATGATATCATGATAGGGCTAGCCCATAAACTTGTGCACAGCAATATTGGAAATGTTATTCAATAGAATGTAATAGTTCAATAATTATATGAGTTCTGTGTGCAATAAAAATATTTGTTAAAATACTCTTATTTAGCAGTGGTTGTGATGACCTCAACAGCTTATGCATGTGGCTCCTTGTTGAGTTTGATTACCCAGTATACTGTGCACCAGGATGCTGATGTTTAAAACAAGTCCTTACGGCTGCTTTCTAATACCAGTGCAATCACACATACAAATGCTATGCTGACAAGCTAAATATTGATTTTTTAGCAATCTTTTTGTAGTAAAATAACAACTTACAGTGGACAAATATAAATAATGAAAAAAATAAAAAAAATATCAAAAGTAAGCATTACAGGCCCCCTACATTTTTGAGAGTTGTAATATATAAACTTACACAATTATTGTCATATTTAACAAAAAATATCATTCAAAAATTCTGGTCAGACACATTAATATTGATTATACATGTCCCTTAGGATGACAGCAATACGATTTTGTAAAATCGTGCCAAGATATGTAACTTTGTATTTTTGAGATTATTTTTGTCATTGTAGATCTATTTTTTCTTCAAAACTCCTTGTCAGACTTTTTGATATTCAGTATACAGGTCCTTAGGATGACTTAAGTCAGAT
This sequence comes from Ptychodera flava, assembly GCF_041260155.1. Classification (NCBI taxonomy): domain Eukaryota; kingdom Metazoa; phylum Hemichordata; class Enteropneusta; family Ptychoderidae; genus Ptychodera; species Ptychodera flava. Next base: position 2,534,121 of record NW_027248279.1, on the reverse strand, counting down.
ATTTTTATACAGTACGAAAATGCAAAATTTTGTATTTTTGGAGCAATTTTTTGTCAATTTGGTCAAAAAGTGCTTTTGTCTAATTGGTGTTTATCTGGTAGCTTTGCATTTTCTTATAAAAATCCCTGGAGACTACCTAAGCCAAACCATTTTTCAAACTGGGGGAACCCATGATTTTTTATTTTTGGAGCCAATATATTAGTCTGCAAGCTTGAATGACCTATTCCAACCCTGAATACCTTGTAAATCAATTTTGAAGACACTGAAAATAATGTAGTTTTATTTGTTGCCAATTGTCGTGAAATATGATCTAGAAAAAGTTGCGAGGCTATCTTTTATGTAGTGGATCAACTTTAGCAAATATTTCATGGAGGAAACCCATACACTGATGAGGGATTTCAATCCACAAGAAGGCATATGGCAAGATGCACCATACCATTAAAACAGACTCCAGTTTATTTGTATCAGTTCCAATCATTTTGTTACACAAACAAAAAAACTGTCATGGTATCACTTAATTAAGTAAATCTTCACAAAGATGGAGGATGCTGAGTGAAATCATGTGTAGATTGAATAAGATGAGTGATGAATGATAATATCAGGTCACTTCACCACACAAACAGAATAAACAATGATATTAATGTTGACGACCTATCCCTCTGACACCATATTGTTTTTTGATCAGTACACTGCATATATTTACTCCTTCCAAGGTTCGAATTTATCAGTTATCATCGACCAATTACCAGTGGTTGCCTGCTTTTGATTACAACTTTGAACTTGCAGTAGACAATGTTGACTTACAATATATTTTGCTTGCAGTAATTGTCAAAATATAGTTGCACATTTTTATCTGAAACCAAGAAGTTTTCACATTTAATGTTACACATACTACTCGTACAACTAGGAGATTATTGAAATCTGTCAATTTTTCTCTGACGTCCAACATTTGAAAGTTAATTGAGCTGTTGTAAGTTTCCTTCTCACCAGTTTATTTGGTGTGTATATTGCACATTGTATTCTTGGCTCATCTGTGTATAACTTAACTCTGAGTAAATCTTAACATTTCAAGCAGGACCATCAAATTTTTACTGTTGATCTACAAAATTGAAAAGTGGCTGTTAAAACGGAATTCTGCCTATGAAAATTGAAAGTTCAAACTCTTTGCAAACACAATCGCATTTTGAGTGAATAAGTGGAAATAGGAATACCTCTCTTTGTTTGTCAGATAGAAGCAATACTGTGCCCTTGGTGGTATATTTTTAAATGACTTGCAGGAATTGATATTTATTATTATTGCTATTACTGCTAATTGTTGTTTTGCCTGATTGTGGCACACACCTAGCCATCCTATGAATTTAGTTCTAAGGCCATCAAGAATATTTTTAATGGTCTTTTAGAGTAATTTAACATAACGGCCTGGGGGTCAGAGGAATGTGAGGGTAGTCACTCAAAAAATTGAAAGCTACAAGGGGGTTGTTCAAAATTGGAGAGAAAGAAGAGGGTTGCTCAATTTTTGGTACAAAATGAATTGAAATACCTCTCAGATTGCACCATTTCATCAATTTCTCAAAATTCTTAATGCGACCCCTGTCACTTCCTCTCCCCCTGGGGTGTTCTAACAGTTTTACTTAGTAAAACAAATAGAAAACACCTAATTTGCACCAGACTGCATCATTGAACTCATTAATTTCTCAAAATTTCCGACGTGGCAGAGGGGACACGCCTCTCACACTTTTCCCCTGTGGGGTGTTCTAACAGTTTTACACAAATTGATAACATCTCTCATATTGCACCAGAGTGCATTATTGCACACATCAATCTCTCAAATTTTCAACACGAGAGGGTACAACTCCTCTGACACTGCCCCCCAGCCTCCTGACTGTTCTCCTGTACTTTCAAATTCTGCCCTGTCAGATATCTTAGTGAAAAACTTGTCATGATACCCATCCAAAGTAAACAATACTGTATGGTAAACAATATTATATGGTTGGATAGTGGTTACAGCATGAGCTTTTGTATCTACATTTTATTGTGGCTTTAAATTTCCTTTTGCCGGTTCATCTTTTCAACCGTCATGAGGTAACCGATGATATTCTAGCAGGATATGAAAGGTCTGTACTATTGCTGTAGTTTTGTAAATGTTACAAATACATGTCTTGGTATTTAACTGGTCTAAGTGGGGGGAGGGAGGGATCAGTCAAAATTTCTTTGTTAGAGACTGGGTTACTCAAATGCATTTGGGTTGGCAGGGGGTTTACTCGAAATTTCAGAATACCATGAAATTCCCCAGACTTCCCCCAAGGTCGTAAATAATGACGACTCCCTAAGTAAGATTTTTACCACAGGAAAACGTTAATTTTATTCACTCTTCATCCTTTGTTAACCTTAGAAAGTTTCATTATATAAAATTGTGTTGTTACTTTTTGTAATCTTGAATTGTTGAAATGAATAAAATCTTGGAAAGTAAAACATGATCCTGTGTCACTGTTGTTCCTGTCTTGTTTCACCATCAGAGAAAAAAAAAGATTCTAATAAATTCACACCCCATTGCTCTACCAAAACAGAAAAATTATTGACATTTTTCAGGCAAAACACGCGACGTCTCACCAGTTGTAAGTTCAATGCAACTCTGCATAGCATGTTCGGACGAGAGAGGTGACCATAGAGGGCGTACGTCCTCCTGGTACTCGTGTGACAGGCTTGCAACCACATTACATACTCCGGGTGCGCGCGTACTGGTCTAAAGTAATTTATGACGCTGAGAAAAACATTATCTCAAGTTGCACAAGGTGACGCTTTCGCAGTTGCAGACGCGTGGACGAAGTGGAAAGAATGGGCAACAAGCGATCGCATATCAGCATTTATCGAGAGATCCTTACACTTTTGGTGTTTACAGGTATGATGATTACACTTTCCATTCCTACCATATGTTATTATGTCAGTGGTTTAGGATGGTACTACTTAAATTTGTAAATCACAAATGTCCCATGGACCTGGTAATGTATTGCCTTGAATGGAAATGATTATTGGACCAGTTTAATGTCATAAAACCAGATAAGACTACTGTGTGTAAGGGTGAAAGTATTGCAGTATTGCGTCTTAGTATTTCCATCGACTGCAAAAGTGTTCTTGTTTACAGGTCAGAAAAGTTTACCTTTTTGTTCTGTCTGTCAGTAGAATGTTCATATCAGCTCAAGCAGGCTCTGCAAAGAGAAGCAGGAAAAACATTTTAATTCTAGAATATTCTGATGTACATTGTTCCGTGTAAGGGTGCATGAAAGCAAAGCAATAAGAACATACGGTTAAAGGTGAAATGTACAGGAAAAAGCAGTAAATAAATTCACAAATTTAATAAATCAATCAGACACGATCGATTTCGCAAAAGCCCTGTAGTTTCAGCAAAATATCAATATAGGAACTCACCATCTTAACAGTTGAGGGCGCTCTTTCTACTTCACAATACACTGCTGTGCAACACGAGCAATAAAGCCGTAATAATTTTATAATTACATGACCTTTTGCAAAAGGCAATAAGTGCTGAGGTAAACTTTGTCATTGATCGATGCAAATTGAATCAAAGGAAGATTTTAACATATATCGTTGGGTAAAATGAGTATTGAAAACATGGAGGAGTAAAGAAATAGTGTCAAAGAGAGAATGTGCTACTTCTGTCCAGTCAAGATAAACTTTAACGGAGTAAGGGGAAAAACCTTGGACTATTTGAGACAGAAAGCATTTTAACTTATGTATTTGGGAACGTCCAAGCAACGAGACTAAGAGATAAAATAGGGCATAATTGGGGATTAAAGTGTAAGTCCCGCCGTATTTTGAGGCTTTTTTTCGTTTTACTTGAGGCCTATACTATAGTTCTGGTGGTCAATGAATTGGCATTAGTAAAACAAACATGTACACACAAACTGAAGCTCATTTGAGCGGTTTTTAGACGGTTCTTTTGTGTTATTTTGAAGAAAACACGGGAAAAGTTACGGCATTTTGACATCAATCCTCCCCGTTTTGGCGTTAGTAACTAATTAACGTCACTAATAGAACGCGCGATGGCGACTTAGTGCGCTGGCTATGGTGATAGTGGTAATTTCATGAGTGAAATCAGTGCAGCTGAGAATGTCATCGTTACAGAAGAAGAAAACGTAAGCTGGCATTACGTAGATGCTCTTCAAACTTTACAGTCCTGTAGATTTTAACGATCGGGACCTCGAGAACAGGACCCGAACTCTTGATGAATGTCATTGACGAGCCCACCACAGTCGAACACACTTGTGCACTGCCGTACACACAACATAATGCAAGTAATGGAGTTGCCATTCCACCTCTTTATTACTTCTCAACATGAGCTGCCTCGTTCAAAATCCATACGCAAAATTTAAACGTGACGATGGTGTAGCGATTCAGCTGAAAATTGTCCATCGTTAAACATTTTTACACATCGTTCTCCACAGCTGCAGCTGGAAGTGGAACCAGCTGAGGGTCACGTTAGCACAAAACCCAAGTAGTTTTCTCTCCTCAAAGTCTTAGTTAGGCGTCATAAAACCTTAAAATCGAGTTTGGCACTCTTAAAAGTATGTGACCATGAAGACATGTCAAGCTAAATTTTCTGGAAGACATCGATTAAAATTGACATGGGTATATATTGGGCACACTTATCGCCTGCGTCTATCGGGGCCGCGGGCCGGGCGGCTCGGCTGTACAGAGGCCATGGAGTAATCAGGTACGCTTCCGCAGGTTTTTTCTTGATACGTGTCAATGAACAGCGTTTATTGTTTTCGAAATAACGACAAAATTTTCAAAGAAGTTAAAATATTTTTTTTTTGGGGGGGGGGGGGAGACACAGTCGAGCAGAGGAGAGCTGATGACGTCGACAGTATGAACTTCTTTGCTGCATGTTCATGTCACTGTTATGGACATCGCCGTGCATTATTATGTAAGACAAACGTCAATAATCACTGCGTGAACTTTTTTAGGAATTGGTTCGACATCTCCTAACGTTAGTAATTATAGAGTCAAACATACATGAGATATCATACTTTTTATTTACAATTGCTTTCTTACGAAAAGCGGCTGTATCGGCATTCAGTCCTGGTCCATGTAAACACAGCCATACCTCTACTGGCCAAGGATCCCCTCGATATGTTTTGGGCTACCTGTCGCAGTCTTGCTGCTGTTTTCGCTCTTGTCCACAGTTGAATGATGATACAAACAAACGCTTCCTGGTGACAAAGGTCATACTTGTACGGCATTTCGATCATGAAATCGATTGAATAGCTCTAAGAATACCTTTCTGTACATCTGGCTTTCGAACCGCGTATATTCGACGGGAAATCACGAGGCTAAGGCACGGCATTCGACAGTCTCCACACAGAGATTGTAGCGGCGTGGAAAATTAATAGTCGCGCCAGCGGCTTACTGACTACGCATGCGCTTATTCATAATATACTATGCGAGTAACCGGAAGTGTACCCTTCTTTCTCATGATGGGCGCCGCCATGTTTTTTTTGAGTACTCGTAAATAAACAAATACGAAACAAATTACTATGATATAACATGCCTTTTATAAAATATACCTCTTTTATTAGCCAGTAAATGTTATTATACACCTTGTCGCTGATACAAAGTATCGTTGATATAGATAAACGGAGAAAACTGTCGTGCATATGAACGGGGGCATACGCAAAGAATGCTGGGATTGAATTATAGAAGAGCGCCCCCTGTGTCAATAATTAGATTCAAAATTGCAAGTTTTTAGACGGAACGCTATAGTTTTCAGCTTGCAAGTGGAAGGTGGGCAGTGCGGTTACCATTGCAATGATAATTATTGCATAATACGTCCCTTGTTTAACGCCATAGGCTGTTATCATTGTAAAAATTGCCAATTTTTGTCCAAAATTTTTACACGCTACAGAAATCTATACCTGCCCTGCTGCAGGGTTTGACGTCGTGTAAGTACGTGAACTGCTTTCATCAGAGGGAAACTGGGCATAGTTTTTCATATAAACGTTTATGAAGTAACAATTACAGTTTATCATGAATCAATACAAATAACATTGCCAATCTTAACCCCTGGCGCGACACCAAGGGCTGAGCCCTGTTACAACCGATAACGTAGTAACTTACCGATAACGTATCAAACCCGATAACGTAGTAAAAATTACCGATAACGTAGTAAATCAACCGATAACGTAGTAACGAACCGATAACGTAGTAAATTTTTCTAACCGATAACGTAGTAAAAATTTACCGATAACGTAGTAATTTTTCCTAACCGATAACGTATCAACAAATTTACCGATAACGTATCAATGAACCAATAACGGATTAAATCAACTGATAACGTAGAAAAGTCAACAAATACAGCATCAAAACATCAATAACGTATCAATTAAATGACAATATCTGATTAAGCGATTTATGGGGAGCGATAGATTGATCGATTTATAGATAGATAGATATTAGATAGATAGTACTTGGGCAAGATTGATTGCTATCTTGATTCATCACACTACCAATTTGGTTTTAAGCCCTCTCATTCTACTGACATGTGTGTATTTGTTTTGAAAGAAATCATTAGCTATTATAGGAAACGAGGTAGCAATATTATTATTACGTTTATGGATGCTTCTAAAGCATTCGATCGAGTTAATCACTGGACACTGTTTAAAAAGCTGATCTCTAGAAATGTACCAATTCTTTTCGTAAGGTTTCTCCTTATCTGGTACAGAACTCAGAATATTTTTATTCGTTGGGCCAATTGCCTATCTGACAGTTTTACAGTAGTCAATGGTGTTAAGCACGGGCGGAGTTTTATCTCCGAAGCTTTTCAATGTCTATGTTGATCATCTGAGTACAAGACTAGTTAATTCAAAAGTGGGATGTAACATAGGTGGTGTTTTCATAAATCACTTAATGTACGCTGATGATATCTGTTTGATCAGCCCTTCTGTCAAGGGAACTCAAAAACTGGTTGACATATGTAGTCACTATGGCGACCTGCATGACATTACTTTTAATGCGAAGAAAACACAATGCATTTTCAAAACGTACTCTGATTGTACACACCCCACCTGTTTATCTTAATCGTATGAAAAGTATATTTGTAGCAAAGAAAAAGCATCTTCGGTATTTGTTGACGGATCAGTTTAGTGATAATGATGATATTGAGCGTCAAAAGAGAGCATTATATGTATCTGCATATATGCTCTTGAGGAAATTTTCTTTATGTTCTGTGACTGTAAAGTATAATCTTTTCAAAGCATATTGTTATCAATTATATGTGGTAATCTGGGTTAATTATACTGCTGGTGTCTTGAAAAAAAGTGAAAGTTTGTTACAATAATGCAGCTCGCATTTTTCTGGGCTATGAGAGACCCAGTAGTGCAAGCTCTATGTTTGTTTCTAATAGGATTGATAGTTTTGATGCTCTTTTACGAAAGCAAATGTATAGTCTGATGAAAAGAATATCTTACAGTGAAAATACAATTGTAAGAATGGTTAATGACGTACTGTTTTACAGTTCTGACTTGCATAACCTGTGGAGAAAGTCGATCTTTCATGGTTAGTGAATGAATTTATATATGGATAGTATATCCAACACCAGTTGTATTTTTGTATCACAGTATCTGTATTTCCTTTGTGTAATTTATATGGACGAATGTAGTCCGAAATAAACTAGTACAGATAGATAGATAGATAGATAGATAGATAGATAGATAGATAGATAGATAGATCGATCGATCGATCGATCGATCGATCGATCGATCGATCGATCGATAGATAGATAGATAGATAGATAGATAGATAGATAGATAGATAGATAGATAGATAGATAGGTCGATCAATGTATCGAAAGATAAATCGATCACTCAATCGATAGATATATCTATCGATGGTTGATAGATGGTCGGTCGATCGATCGATCAATAGATCGATAGATAAATTGATGGGCTTATCGATCGATAGAATGAAGGATCTATCATTTCGATAAAAAGATAGATCAATCAATCGATAGATCGATCGATCGATTCGATAAATTGGTCAATAGATAAATAGATAGATAGATCGATTTGATATCACATTGTCTCGTACTCAATTTTCTTTTCTTCTATTTATTTTTTCCGTTTAGCGTAAATTGTTACAAATTTCTGCAGCAAATTAACCGTCTTTCGACTGTTTTCATGATAATACGGACGACTAAGTTGAAGTCAATGTTGTCAAACTACTGGAATTGGTTTGGGAAGTTGTTTCTAGTCTTGCTACAGTAGCTATACAGTTTAGTTCTAGTTGGGTAAAATTCAAAGAGATAGTATAAGTACTGATGAAACTAAGGCAGGGTAATGAGCGGCTGTTGGTTTACACAGAGAACCCTACCGAGAAAGAAACCCATTATGTGTGTATGTATCGCTATAATTCAGAAAGAAAGTATGGTTGTAAAAGCAAGATGAGAAACAACTTTCCAAACCAATTTCCAATTCAATTAGTGTAGCAACATTTAGATCAAGTTAGTCGTTCGTGCTGCCACAAAAGTTGTACAGGCAAGTCATGTAAATACTTTGCTTTGCATGAAAATGTGATTATCACAAAACATCTTTTTAACGAAGTAATCGTACAAGCTGCAAAACGGACTAGAAGATTTTTTCCTATGGGATTATTTTTGCTCTATCTAACCAATTGCAATACCGCAATCACCGACAGCCAACATCGCAACTTTCGCACACATATCGGATACGTCACCAATAGAAATAACTGCGTGATTAGTGATTAACCAAAGAACATTAACGATTTATTCGTACAATTGACGATTTTTAATGTTATTGATAATCTCCATCGGCTGTATTTGAAAAGGGTACGCATATCAGGGATTAATATGCAGGAACCTAATATAAATGTATGAGTGAACTCTGGTAAGGCCTAGAAAAATAATAAGTTTGTTTCTCATCCTAGACATATTGCGAAAATGATGCAGTGACGCGGGCTTTTTTCTTCTCAATTATTTTTCTATTTTTCAACCAAAAAGAACACGCAAAAACATGAAAACGACATAGGAATGCGCAGAGATAAATGCACAGCAGTGTTGCTTTAGTATTTTTGTATAGCAATAGTTCTGTGGTTTGACTTTTAGTGCAGCAATCCACAGTTTTGACAGATTAATATAACACTGACAAATGTGTACAGTTCTGAATGGAATGTTAGTGTCAGTTATTTTGTTTACAATTCTGTTTTACACAGCACTGTGTTATGCACTATCGTCGCGTATTTTCGTTTTTTTTGTTTGTTTTCATTTTATATCCTTATGAGCAGAAAAAAGGTTGACGTGGTGGGTCTGAATTGAAGCTCGCGAGGATGAGAAACAAACTTTTATTTTCTTGGCAAAGCGTTTTCTTTTCTGTCAGCACTATACTATATACGACTACTCAATAATTTTGCGATGCCTCCGTAATCCTACTTCAAGTAAGATGTGACGACGTGAATCACGACAGAAAGGATAAAAATGAAGGAAAAAGAAATATGTTGTCTACAAAATCTGTTAGCTTGCTTACAGGAGAAACTTGCAAAATTAATGAATTTTGATTATAAGGAATTCAATTGAACAATGAGTCCAGATTTACCTGTAATTCAGTCCCAGAATGAGAGTTACATTGTAAAGATTTATTGCCATTTTGATATTAGTGACGTTTTAAGTAACGGAATTTTATAATCGGTCATGTCGTAAACTTTTTTCCAAGTCCTCCCGACTTGAAAGTGTGTCGATAAAGACACTCACATGTGTGTTGTATCTTTAATTCATCCTCCAGGAATATTTATTAATTAGTTCGCATTTCCCTTGAATTGATGAAATTCGATTCGTGATGTCTGAGTAATATCACGGAACAGTATACTCCAAGTATGTGTAACTCTGAAGGTGTAACTGATTGATTTTGAAAAAAATGAAAGCTACAACACTCGTTTACATTCAGTTAGTTTCCATTTATTAATACTTTATTGGTCGATTGATAATTTATTTGTTGACTTGATGCATAATCAGTTGATTGGAATCTTTACTCTTTGACTTGACTAGGTTATTGGTTGATTTGATACATAATTGGTTGATTTAATACTTCATCGATCGGTTGATTTGATACGTTATTGTTCACTTAGCTACATTATGGGTTGATTTGATACACTATCCCTCTATTTATCTATCCGTCGATCGATCTATCTATACATCGAAATATATTTATATATATATATATATATATATATATATATATATATATATATATATCAATCGTTCTCTTAGTCGAGCAATCGATAAATTTAATCATTCCATCGATAGAAATATCGATCGATTGATAGATCAGTGCATCGATCGATCAATCAGTCGATCTATCGATTGATCAATGGATTGATCGATCGATCGAGGATAGATCTATCCCTATGAATCTATTCCGATGAATCACTTGACCCAATACATTATCAGTTGATTTGATACGTTATCGGTAAATTTGTTGATACGTTATCGGTTAGGAGAAATTACTACGTTATCGGTAAATTTTTACTACGTTATCGGTTAGAAAAATTTACTACGTTATCGGTTCGTTACTACGTTATCGGTTGATTTACTACGTTATCGGTTAATTTTTACTACGTTATCGGGTTTGATACGTTATCGGTTAGTTACTACGTTATCAGTTGTAACAGGGCTTCAACACGTTTTTCCGCTGCTTTTAGGGTTAACAGACATTTTGTTCAGTGTAAACCTTGCAAACTGAAGCTGAAAATAAAAAATGTGGAAGGAATTAACTCTCAATAACTTGGTAAGTCTCTATGGGCCTCGCAAATTTCTCTCGCCATTGATGTATAATCATCACAAATCTGAGCGAGAGGTGAAAGAAAAGCTAGGAATCTCCTCAACAAGACAAGCAGAACTTTATTTGTATCGCTTTGAATTAAAAAATCAATTTTGGTTGCCGGTTTTAAAGTATAACCAAGCCGTATTTGCAGATGATGATATTTTTTCTTTAACAGAAACTGTAATTTAAAGACATATGACGTCAAGGTAGATAAAATATAAAAAAAATCCAGAAAAAAAATCATAACAAGTGTTCAACTTAAATTTTCTTGGAAAGAATTTCACCACCCAGAGCCGTAGCCTTCTTTATTGCTCTTCTGATGATGATAGAGTGGGCACTGAGCATTTCATTGTGACCTAGCGTGGAGAAATTAATTTATGCGGCATAAACTTTCGTCAGCAAAATTAAATGTCGTAAATAATATCAAATAAAGCCACGTTTGAAAGGGAAAATCTTATGTCAAAATTTGCAGCTAATTTTGTTTTCCTATCAGTAACGGAAAAAATGGAAACGTTTGTTCAATAACATACTTTTTGGAAAAAATTGAAAATATCGCAATGTAAATTGTGCTAACAGTTGTGCTAATTGTTTTTGCATTGTTGCATAATTTGTTTTATATGGAAGGTGTTTGCCAATGATTAAAATTTTGGATTTAGAACAGTACATCGCCGATACGCTGCCTAGAACCATTGAAGAGATGGCAGTCACTATTTGAGAAACAACCAACGGTTGCCTATATTTAGTCTTTAAATTTGAACTAGCCTTAAAAGTAATCAATCCCAAAATATATTCCTAGGCAGCTGTGTTAGTCGTTCAATATATAAAGTTAGATAACATCAGAAACAAGTGACTCGGGCACTGACATGAAAAGCGTTTAAAACATGGCAATTATATTAGGTAGATTTTCACTTTTTCCAGGTTGTGACTGGTGTTGCTGTGACTTATTTTTATAAATTAACAGGTAAATATGTCTGACGAACTTAGAGTGCATATCAGTTAGTCCCCCTGTCAACAGTAAATATATATATAAAATTTGGCATTTTGCATACCAGATTGCAATTTGATCACCCATAGTATTATATTGTTACAATAACATCCTATACACATTTACAATTCATACTTAAGATCCTTAACAGACTAAATTAAATTTCTTTTGAATCATTAGTTAGATTTTACTTTCTTGACTTCTTAGATATGGTATGGTTTGATCAACATTCAACTATATGCAGTAATTTTTCCCAGTTTGAACATTCCAGCGATGAGAGTGTTGTATGATTTTCAATGCCTGAAATTAACAGGAGTTATAATGTAAACATTTTTATCAATTACTTGTGTACATTTCGTTAGGCCTGTCAAAGTTGTCAAACTTTCAAGATATATTGTAGTTGTACGATTAAGTTTAGAACAACCGTTGCCAGTAATTTCCAGAGATATTTTTAAAATGGAAAAGAATAGTTATGGTTTGGAAAATTCCTTCCAATTAATTAATTTCTCGTTTTTTTCTTATCAAGTGACCACTATTAGTAATTTTGATTGTACAACCTGATTTTGGTTTTCATAATATTTCCAAAACGCATTAAAAATAAACACACGGTGAATAATTCTATTTCTCGCACCATAGGGAGAAAATGCATTTATAAAATGAAAAAAAAGCTGCAAGAAGCGTTTGCGGGGCCAAAGCCATCGATAATGTTAACAATATCACTAACGATTCTACGCGCAAAATTGAACTTCAAAGGGAAGTTAACCCTAGGTGATTTTTTATTGTGTCAGCTTTAGGTCTTATTATACAGGGAATATTGTTTTCACAATTCATTTTTAGTCCCCTTTCTTAATAAGGCAATATAATATAATACATTTAAAAGTAACTGCGAAAACGCTCTGATATTGGTGCTCCATGAAATCATATGATTTTAGGGAGCACCGATATCAGAGTGTTTCGCAGTTACGAAGTCCATTTATCGACGATTACGGGATTTTTGGCCCGCTAACGTTCACTTCAGATTGATTCCATACTATGTCGTAGAATTATCTCATGAACATTAAATCACGGAGTCTAAGAGGGTCAGCACTACGATTCGTGATGAAATTTGCGAAAGCTTATAGACCTGACGGCAACTACATATTCGCGCCTCACTAATACGATATCGAACACGACTACTATGTCTCATACAACAGCCACGGTCGGGTTTCCGAATTTCCCCTTCAAGTATAGTTAAACCATGTCCTTATGAATACATAAAGACGAGCATTTTACAAAACTGTGTAAAATATATCCGAAAAGTCAGATAAGTATCGGAAACTCTTACTCAAGTATAAAAATATTATTTATTCAATCTTTGGTAATTGCTTGTAGGATTTCACCCATCTTCTTTTAACAGAAAGAAAACGGGGACTTCACACTTATATAAACTAAAAAATTACAGTTGATTAAATAAGATCAATCGAACGTGTCGATTTTACAACCATGTGTATGACGAACATTTCAACTTTCTTGTGTAGGAAAATACACTTCCAGACTGGTGCAAAATATACACGGACTTCACTTCAAAATAAAAAAAATAGTAGGGTTTCAGAAGAGGCTTTCTTTGGACTAGTGTTCGATTGTTTCGTAGACCTCTCGCTGAAGTTTGTTTAAATTACTTCCTATCAAACATGTAAACACACACGGAACACGGAATTCACACATACATATATGAAAGTATGTAGTACTGCCAAGTCTGGTTACGGAACATCACGTTCTCTCAATACGATTAGATGCTTTCCCCTTAAACACACTTACAGAGTTCACGTACTTTGAGTGGTGAATATTCAAGCCATAAAATAAGCATTAAGAATCGGATTAAAGATCACTTAAACGAAAAGTTTGATCATTAACATAAAATGGTGAACCTATAATGTGAAATTTTCCAAAGACGGGTTCACAACTTTTCGTTTCATCATGCGAAATGTTTGCTCCAACAAGAGTTGAATATTGACAAGACGTGTTTTGTCTCTGCTGTACAATTTGTTGCTATCCTATACTTAATTTTGTCTCATGGAGACTTGATAGCACACGAAACCAGCATGCCATTTCTGCTCATCAAAATTTGAGGACATTTTGCATTGAGTCTTGCAGTATTCACTTCATAAACGTCATCTTAACTGCTACTGTGTGTATTAGTTTAGACGTGCTTACTTGCTTGTATGGGTAACAATAACGGTTTAAAGTTAATGCCGCAGAACCTCAAGAGCGATCCAGAAACGCTTTGTAAACTTGATAGCACTTACACTAAGGATGAGACGAGGAAAATTTCAAGTCAAATTTTTGTCTGTGCAAGAGAAGAACGTTTTTAATGATTGGATTTGACTTTTAGCAAAAAAAACCAACTTGGTCACCAAACCATGCATGTTTCGATCCAAAAGGGTGTCACAAACTTAAAAGTGCGCATATTTACGATAATACGGGCAAATTTTCAGTTCGAATGCTGCGTTGCCTTTGGAGAAGAAGAGTTAAAATATTACATTACGGGAAAGCTCCATTAAGTTAGGAATACCCTTCTTAGCTATCAGAGGATCAATTTCAAAGACCTGCCTTTCCTACCATGACACCAACTGGATAATATAATATATACGGCAAGTTTTCAATCGGGTTCGAACCCACAACATACGGCATCAGTCGCCTAGCGGAGAGGCCACAGAGAGAACCACTCGGCTAAATCCCCACTCCCAAAAAAGAGTGGTTCAATAGCCGGCTAAGTTGTTACATTTTTCTGACTGAGACCGCTCGACACGTTGTAGACGTGGACGTGGAACATCTCACACCCTTGGGGATTAAGAGTCTTCTGTTTGTCACCCGAGCTAGTCAGGGAAGAATGCGTTTTTAAATAATTTTTGACAATTTTTCAATACCTATTACCCAAAAATATTTCCGATCGTTATATTTTTCTCTTTTATAACACTGTTTGAAAAAATGCACAACTTATTATATTTGCAAATTTTCACCACATTGTTTGAATACTGCCAGTACATTGAAAAAAAAACTATTATTTTGGCAAACTCTCGTTTTCATTATGTGGTAGATGTTTACAAAACTAAATTATTTCAAACTTTTTAAATTAGTTTCTCAATATAGCAAGTTAAATAGATACAATGATATTTTTCTTGATCCTATCCACCTTAAATGTACAAGAAGTTCAAATAGCTGGTGAAATATTTGTACTTAATGCTATTTAAAAAATGAAAATTTGAAAAGGTCTAAACATCGTTCATGACAACACTATGTTACATGGTAAAATATTCCTATGAATTTATGAAGGCAAAAACTCAGCATGAATTCACGATTTGTCATTCTCGTGTTTGGATGCTCTGATGATTCCTACCTTGTATTTTCAAGGCCACCTTGAACATGAACCTCGATTTTTAAAGGCCACCATGGACATGACCCTCGATTTTTTAAAGGCCACCATGGACATGACCTTCTAGTTTTCAAGGCAACCTTGAACATGACCCTGTATTTTAAAGGCCATTTGACATGAGCCTGTGCTTTTAGAGGCTAGGCATAGGTAATAAATCACGTCCATCTATTCTGAAGGCCATGTTGATTTATATGTGTTTTAGTAGGCCATAATGGATATGATAGTAAATGATGAAGCCAACACAATGTCAGAGTATCACAATTACACCTTATTAGGTGAAAACGTCTAGATTTGCTCACTTTGGAAATCATCATTGTTATCCTTTCATTGTTAGTGTTTTTTCATGAATATATAATAAAACCTTTTAAATAGCTGTTCGAAATGTTCATTATATGACCTCAATTTCTCGTATTTCGACATACTTGGGAAATCTAGGAACAGACTGAGAGACTTCAGTTGTCAACAACTTGTGATTTAAACCACCTTTAGTTTTCTACTACAAAATACTGAAATGACAAACAATGCGCTTTTTTCTGAAAACAAAAAGCACAACTAGTTTTGACAGAAAAGTTTTTGATTGAAAATGAAAACTGACATAGCAAGTGATGTCCCGCTGAGATACTGATACATCAATTCAACATAAGACGACTAAATATCAAATAGTAATCATTGTGACCTCTAGTACCTACAACGAGCAGCGCCTCCCATGTTTTATGCAGTCGGAGTTTATACATACGTTCATACATATGATAGATGCTAATAAACAAATTCCGATTGAAATCAGATGTGTGTACTCGCTTTTTTTTCTTTACCTGATTTTCTTCATATTTGCTGTTTATTTTCTACTGCCTAATCTTCTATCAATTGGCTCAACACTAAATCTGTTGCCAGTGGAAATGTCAACGTAGAGAAATAACACAACAGTTTTATTGAGTGAGAAATTATGTGTACTGAAACGCGTCTATATCGTCATGGGTTCAATATAGTGCTGAGATATTCAATTAAATATGATACAGGGAAAAACAAACGACATATGTAAAGAAACTCTGACAGGTAAAGACTTAAAGAAGCAGATACACACATCTGAATTTAATCAGACTGATGCTGACTTCTACTCTAAGCTCAAATGGGTATATCAAATATGAGATAAATCCTTTACAAAACTGTGTGGCTGGTACTCACTGCATTTTGTTCTGAACTGACATGTCGTCCAGCAAAAGTGTGCTTTAAGCAAAATTATAAACAATCACCATTGGTGTCAATTGGAATATCCCGCGCAGAACCTTTCCTTAGCCACCTGGTACTGTATTTACAATGATTAGAAAAGAGAAAACTGAAAATATCTCTGAGTCCAGTTTAAACAAATCAGTTCAGGCATGTCTGAATGACGGCTTGAATCATGAATTTATCATAACAAAATAGCCACTTGAAGGCAATTTTTGATTGTATCATGGCTATAATTGACATGTTTGTATATGTCATCGTAATATGTGTTTATGCTAAATTTGTAACAAAATCGGTTCAGACGTTTTTGAATGATGGCTCAAACATGAATCTATCATAAAAAATGACAGCCTGCAGACCAGGGATCCTACACTTCATCTGATTCTGTTTCCATGTCCATCACGGAATTCAGCAAATCTTAGATGATAGTGAGATGCTCAGTGTCTCCAGATGTGAAAATGCAGTGCCGCCGGACCTCTTTTCCTGTCAATATACCTGTTGCTGAAACAGCAAAATGAACAGAGCAACCATTGATCAGCTATTGATGTCAAGGTGTGCAGAATTAATGGTTCACCAAATTTTGTGTTTCTTACAAAAACAACTTATGGTAAAAAGTATGCTTTGCATTTGTCAATGTCTAATATAATACTTTAGGATTTATCGATCTGATTGCTGAAATTAAATTTTATATTTTTTTTGTTACTTTATGCCTATGATAGTTGAATGTGTTGAAAATTTGCTTGAAATTGTGAAGAATTTTGTTGTTTTGACTACATGCAAAAGATTTATAGATAAATCAACATCATAGACGTAGTTTGTAAATTGATTTAATGTCCATCGCTGTGAAAGCGCCCATGTGAGTCACGTTAGGGAAAATAATATTTTCTGCATATGTTTATGTGCGTTTCGGCAGACTATCATTGACAGATTGATCACTTATGTAAACGAGACCATTCACTAACTGTAATTAATAATAAGAAATAATAATAATACAGAATATTTATAATGCGCCTAATCTCAAAAGGGAGATCTAGACGCAGGACAAAATAAACTTTTCCTTTAAAAAATATATGTCTTTAGGGCATGGCGGAATGAAATATGTGAATCCGTACAGGCAGACTGTTCCAAGTTTTCGGTCCTGAGTGGGAAAAAGACCTTAAACCAAAGGATTTTGTGGCAACACGCGGCATTCTAAAATGACGTGTGTCAGATGAAGAACATAGGTGTCTTGAGGGAGTATACATTTGCAAAAGGTCAGATAGATATTGTGGTCCAGTCCCTGAAACCAAGTCGAAAGAACTGTAGAAAGTTTGTACTGTGTACGACTAGCAATTAGCAACAAGTGCAGCGATTTCAAAAGTTGTTCTATATTGTGTGATTAAACGTGGTATCTTACTGCTTGTGGTAAGAAGGCGGGAAGGCTAGTATTTTTGTTATCTATTTACTTTTTGCTGTACAGATGTCATAGCAACGAGGTGTGTCCTTCATCTGTATCCTCTACCAGGAAGACGTAGTGCAAAAAATACAAGCGATGTCATAAAAAGCTGACCCGACAATCAATAATTAACACCTGAATGAATAAACAGCTTATCAGGCTCACTATATTGTTAATAATTTATTAATAGAACTCAAACATCATAGCGGAGAACTTATTGAAGAAGGAAATAAACCTTCTGGAAGGAAACAGCCTGTGCAAAATTATGAAACATCGTAATTGGTCCTATAGTTTGGTGAGAATGCTCCAAATGGGTTTTGTAGAAACTGCTTAAGAGAGTAGTGAGACACGGAACTCGGGCATTTTGACCGTGACTGTTTCTCAACTTTATTGATTGCTTTGAACTATCAGATGACAGTTAATCACTGGTGAACTCAAATGAACTCTTTACTATAAGCCTCTAGAAGTCAACAGTCTATAATTCAAAAGAAAATTGTTTGCATGTTCTTAATGATTATTGTAATGAAAGAAAGGTTTTTAGGCTTACTACTGTGTTAATGTTTATTCA
This sequence comes from Ptychodera flava, assembly GCF_041260155.1. Classification (NCBI taxonomy): domain Eukaryota; kingdom Metazoa; phylum Hemichordata; class Enteropneusta; family Ptychoderidae; genus Ptychodera; species Ptychodera flava. Next base: position 2,515,653 of record NW_027248279.1, on the reverse strand, counting down.
TCTGGTTATCGCTTGGTCGCTGAGGAAGAAGTCTGTTGGAAAAGACGCCACCTGGCCAGACCCTTTTACTGTAACTAGGTAATACTTAAATGCTATTATGTTCCGTAGCTACGCAGGCATAGTACATACAGGCAACCAAGTTTCTCAAAAGTTAGCTGACAAAATTATCACTTTGTGGTTGGTTGTTTTCCTTATCAGCGATTGTAGTACATATGCTGGCGATTCCGCAATTTTAAATTTAGGGTGGCCATTGACACAGATTTACAAACCTACCCTTATGTAAGGTGTTACTGTAAGTATGGTTGAATTATGTCAGTGGAAGGCGAGTTGTTGTGTAGGGATGACATTTAGGGTTTTACTATTTGGCTTTTTTATATTTTGTGGGATTGTATTTTGATATCACAGTTTTGGGCAATCTAAAATCCACGAAGGTGTGTCCATGCCGAGGGACTTGGTCTCATTTATTCGTGTACAAACCACGATCTTCAGAATAATGTTTTTCTTATGCCACTTGTCAAAGTTAACAGTTTGTGGCGTGATGGCAGAAAAATCGAATCAAATGAATATATAACATTGTGATTCAAAACATATTTCTTTATAAAGGTTGATTTTATGATTTTATCGCAATTCAACTCTATTGCAACAACACTTAATGACACGGAATGTTGAAGGGGCTCGGAGGGGAACAAAGACACACTGTTTGAATATAGGTCAAGTGACAGGAAATCAATTTTTGGCAAAGCGCACTCTCCAGTAAACTGAAGCACATTTTCTGTTTGTATATGTCTGTGCAAAGTTGGCATAGTTACAGGTCAAGGGACACGGCTTCAGGGCGTCAGGCCATAAATGTCAATAAGGTGACCTATAGTGCATGGTCTTTTTTTAAAAAAACAACAAATGGTAGGTACGCATTAGTGTGCTGTTATTTAAAGCTGCCAAAGAAACAAACTTGAAACTTGTCCAACCAGGAAATGATGTGTAAACAATATATAGAAATTGCTTACTGTTGATGGTTTACAGCAAAAAAGAAAGAAATACAAGATTGCAAATATAATAAGTAGCGCAATTTTTCAAAATATATTTTGATAAAAAGAAAAGTATCGTTTCTTATCCATGCACACATTATTCTAAACGAGCCATGTCAGTCTTTTATAAATGTTCTCTTGGAAAACTTGCATGATGATAATATCATGCGGAGTTTGTCATGCGTCAGTTGTGATCATTAAAGTTATTACCTTCATCGTGAATATGTCAGAATAACCACTGTGTGTAATTATAAACATTCCCTATTCGAGTTTTTTTCTTAAATCTGATATATCCCATATAATTTATACTTTTGCTAAGAGTATATTTCATCATCGCAAGGCTGAAACCTTGATGATTTCCAAATGACTATTTCACAATTAGATATTTCGTTAGACTTTGTTCAAGTCTGCATGTAGATTGTGAACATGTGAATGGAGTTCATTCAATGGTGTTAGTGCTGTTTTCGTCTAAAAAGCGTGAGTGGTGTGTGCGCCATTTAGTGGAGTTTCACCCTGAATCACAGACTTGGCTGTCTTGCACGATCTGCATTGCTATAAATTATGATTTGTATTTACTGGTGTATCATTCATTAGATTACATCATAGTGCTCGGCGTATTGGCAAGAGCTCTCCCCTAGAGGTGTGCATAAAAGTCATATGGCGTTGATAATAAAATGTCGATAGACTGGCCCCAGTCGCCTGGTTTTTCTAGGCAGCAGATGATTGCCCGGGATCAACGCAACAGCCAGTCAGATAGCATGACAGTCTGGTGAAGTTGATTGCTACAATTTATTCTGTTTGATATTAAATGCCCACAGACGTTAAGCAAGTCTAGCATGTCTCTCTGTCAAGTGCGAGCATTTCCACTAAAGTCAGCACGACCTACGTGTTGTGTCATCGTAAATTAATTGAGGAAACCTTCCACTACGCAGGTCTGGTCCCTGGTGTACATAGCTTTCAGTCCTCCTTTGTTCAATTTCTAGGCTTGCCCCTTCATTTTCGATGATCGAACGATAAGCTTTAGAACGCGGTCGATGTACAAACTTTAGCTAAGTGCGTAACGTACTCGATGTCGATGTGGCTTCGCATTATGAGAATGGCTCTCAAAACGAAGTCCTTTATTCAAATACTACCCTCATATAAGACAGGTTACATACCAGGCTACTGTATCTAGAGTACGGGAAGTCAGTTTTACCCTATGGTGTCTCTAATTAGTTGCGTCGAGCTGTCGATCATCAAATGCGCTTCTCCTCGCTGCCACTACATCGCACATTCTACGGCCGAGACCATACACTCACCGTCGAATGTCCCGCCAGAAAGACTCGTTGACTGGACTAACCCAAAAGACTACCTTTGTTGACTATACAGCGTCGCCGCTACACGTACATTCTAGATTGCTCTGGAATGCATACTACATACACTAATACTCCTACTGCAGTTCCGACTATGAGAGAAACTTTTCCTCGCTGTGTAGAGAAAATTACAGTGAAAAAAGGGCTAGCTAAAATTTGTCTATTCTGTTGCCAAAACTATCACGCTATTTTGTACACCATAGCAACCGCACTGAACACTGTACACAATGCGACTGTGCGTGACACAGAATCCGCCGCACAAACCGAAAGCATGAACGCGACACAGTCGGCTCAATAATAATGGTGACTTGTCCCTACCGCAACACAAGGAACTAGTCACAAGAGCTTAGGATATTATGCTTAAATTAGAATGGAGTATTGAAGATGCAACAACGTTTTTCAGTCGACAACAAGAGGAAGAACAAGTCAGTAAATATCTAATCATGAACGGGCGACTCGAGACTTGGTAGTATGATTCATCAACTGTTACAGATAATATTTCAATTGATGTGTCTAACACACTGAGAATGATTTAATCAATGAGAATGATTTAATCAACCTTGGAAAAAAGTCATTGCCTTTCCTTGACATCCCCACATTTGTTATTTCTTAAGCCTTTTTCACCACTCGGTAAAATATCTCGCCATAGATACGTTTCAGTGGACAGATAACGACTGTGTACGTTTTGTAAGGAACAGTCGATGTTGTTTTTGACATTATATTTGTTAAATAAGGATATTTATGGTACAAATAGTTTGATTGATAGGTTGAATCGCACCAAGAAAGAATCAGTAAAGTTTGATCGACAATGGAAAACAGCATTCGAGTGCTTTAAACAAGAAATTAGAAGGGAATCAGAATGAATGAGATCAATTTAATTTAATTTTCTTCGATAGTACGATGAGAAAGTATTAAGTTCAAAACAAGAAGCTAAAGCTTTAGTAAGTTTCTCTATACTTCACCCTACCACGCCATGCATATTTCTAAAGTTGAGACTTATAACTGACAAAATCAGTAATACTGTTTCTAATTCACTGAAAATGTTCATGTGACATTATGAAAACCAATCTGAAAGCCGTTTACATAGCCTTTCGCGGGTCCACTCTTCTGCATTTTGTCTAACGACTGACCACGAATCAATGTACCGTAACACTATTGTTTTCGATACAATGATTTATTATTCATGTACCAACTAAATAGATTTTTAGTCACTAGTCATCTGGCTTAATGAATGGAGATAAAGAAATTCACAATATCAGTCGGTGGTAAAAATTACAGATGTAAAATAAAATTATTTTTTGATAAAATAAAGGATGGTCGAATCGATAGCCTTTGTACGTTACTTCTACAACTATTTACAAAATTAAATAATGATTTTAATTGCTCACATAAATGGTAGCATATCTGGTTTGAAGAAAACTTCTTCAACAAATAATTTCAGACACACAAATATTTATATGTTTTTCCAAAGTTTCTTAGTGTCATGCCATGATATTTATCGTTGAGTTAACATTGCTTGTGGAACCTTAGGAAAACCAAACTGCTAAGATATAAACACAAAAGTTCTCAGCACCTGTTTGAACATGCATTTATGTGAACAGCGTAAGGTACTGCGATCCTTTATATTACCATTGGAACTAATTCGGAATAATTGGATTTTCATATTTTGCAAATTTCTAAAAAGTGTTAGGTGCCATACAATGTATAGCTGAATGTTAAAATATCGCAAATAAATCATACAAACAAGTGTGATATGAAAAGAAAAGCAGATAAGATAACATTTGTAGATTACATCGACGCTACTTCACCATCCAATTATCCCAAATTAGTTCCAATGGTGTTATATATGGTTGAGATATTTTACTAATATTGTCCAGTGATCAATGAAATACTTTGGCGTTGTGATCTGGAACGGAAACCAATAATTTAGTGTAAAGTCTGTGAAACCCAAGTCACAAATTAAAAGAGACTTCAAAATTCATCTCTTGTTTATCTACCATGTTACTTTTCTGACATGCATATTGCACAGTTTTGTAAGTTATGTAGGCACAATGTTCAGCGCAGCGCTCTATGGCATAATGATAAATTCAAAGATTGTTAATTGTTAGGGCTGGACTCCACATGTATAATACTATTATCTAGTCCCTACCCAATTAACTAATGCTTCATGTGTCTTTATTTTCTCTTTTCTTTTCTGATCCTCATCAGAAAAATCAATCCTATCGTAAGGAGAAAATGGCCAACTGTACATCTGATTTACTTAATTAAGCAGTTTGTAAACCCCATTCATATCATTTTGTGTTTTACAATCTTGACTTTGACTTCAGTCTGTCGAATCAACATTATTTATCAATCCGAATCGTATGAAGTACCTCTTCTAATATTTTTAGAGCATGTTTATCCCGATCGGAAGTGAAACTTATTTTTGTTCAAGTATGTTTATTTAGTTCATTCGGCATCACGCTGTATTCCATGAATGTAACGGACAGATGATCAGTTGGAAGTGTATTGTGGCCTATCCAGAAACACAGAATGATTTTCAGATTATATCAGGTTTAGATATTTCTGACGAGGTTTGAATTACGGTGGTCTTTCTTTCTATTAGGCATCGAAGGAGGTGATGTATTGTTAATGCTTCTATGAGGTGTATTTCTGAGATGTAGGGAAAATATTTCAGCGCGTATTGTAGATTGTCCGGCCATTAGATCTGACAGATAAAATGATGGTAAAATCCCATTTTTTAAAGTAAATTTTGTTAATCAGGACAGGCGATCATACTGAATCTAGCTAAATTACGGAAAATCAAAATTCAACATGAAAAAAAACCTGATAAAGAGAGTTGTTTCATAAGTATTATTGGATTATTTTTGTGATTATTACAGCAAAGGCAACCTCAATAGCCTTGACAAGCTTACTTATCTTTCGCGAGGGGCAATGTGTGTGTGTGCTCGCTTTGCTGTTCTAACGATCACCAATAGTAATTTACCAGGGAGTTGCTGACGTCAAGCATCTGTTACAGAACAAAATAAACAACAAACTAAAGAATCATTAGAAACATATGGAAACATTTTCAATGTCGATTCTGATTCAATGTCGAAATAATGTGCTAAGTTGATAAGCCATAAAAATTATTCATGTAGTTGAAATATAAGCGCTTTAATGATGTTGTGAGAAAACACATTTACATGGTTCACTTACTCAACTATAAACGATACCCCTTGACCTAACAATGTGGTCATAAATATATGACCAAACACAAAAGCATCTCGGCGGAACTTTACGATGCTTAGACATTCATCATCTCAACTTGTTGCAGTTGCAGACGTAATTTTGGACAAAGTGGAAACTATGGGCGACAAGCGGTCCTACATCAGCATTTATCGTGAGATCCTTAAACTTTTGGTGTTTACAGGTATGGTGATCACACTTCACTGCCTGTTATGTGTTCTTTACCCGATAAGACTTGTTGGTGTAAGGATTGTATATTGCAGAATTTCGTCTTAATATTTTGCACAAGCTTTCTTGTTTATGGGTCAAAAAAGTTTACCGTTTTTTTTCTATTGGTCGGTAGAATGTTCATTTCAGCTTCGGCAGGTTCTGCAAAGAAGTAAGAAAGACATTTATTTAGACTATTATCATGTACATTGCTTAGTGCAAGGGTGTACGAGGCGCCAAATGTAAAAAAATTAATTTACACAATCAAGCTCTTTTTAGAGATAGAAGAGGTGGAAAATGTATATATAGAGAGGAATTATGTATATAATATACATGTAGAATACATACATACATACACATATACCACATATACACATACATACATACATACATACATACATACATACATACATACATACATACATACATACATACATACATACATACATACATACATACATACATACATACATACATACATACATACATACATACATACATACATACATACATACATACATACATACATACATACATACATACATACATACATACATACATACATACATACGTACGTACGTATACGTACATCGGACTTTGATACAGCTCGAAGATTTTACATTAAGCCTCGTTTTCGAGGCTGCTGCTGACTTCTACAGTATCTGACAGCGCTGCAAAATCTTATATCAGCCTCAGTCTGATGAAGTATCGCTGTATCAGAACGAGGTTCTATATGTAAGAAACTTACTCAGCTCAGCACAGCTGCAAAAAGTTTATATATATCAGCCTCGATCTGATAATACAACTACACACAGCAAAGTTTTACATACAACTTCGTTCTGAGGGCACAGCTACAGCTGGGAAGTTTTATACACAGACTCGGTGGGTAAATTTTACATACAGACTCGTTCTGAAGAGAGCTATAGCTGAGAAGTTTTATACACAGATTCGGTGGGAAAATTTTACATACAACTCGTTCTGAAGACACAGCACGCTGGGAATTTTTATACACAGACTAGGTGGAAAAATTTTACATATACAAACTCGTTCTGAAGACACACCACGCTGTGAAGTCTTATACACAGACTCGGTTGGAAAATTTTACATACAGCCAGCTGGGAAGTTTTATACACAGACTCGGTGGGAAAATTTTACATACAGCTAGCTGGGAAGTTTTATACACAGACTCGGTTGGAAAATTTTACATACAGCCAGCTGGGAAGTTTTATACACAGACTCGGTGGAAAAATTTTACATACAGCTAGCTGGGAAGTTTTATACACAGACTCGGTTGGAAAATTTTACATACAGCTAGCGAGGAAGTTTTATACACAGACTCTGTTGGAAAATTTTACATACAGCCAGCTAGGAAGTTTTATACACAGACTCGGCGGGAAATTTTACATACAGCTAGCTGGGAAGTTTTATACACAGACTCCATGGGACGCTTTTACATACAGACTCATCTTGGATTGACTGTAATACCTGGTGATGCTTGTGCTCAGAAAGCGTGATTGAACTCTGCCCGGTATCGTACGCGGCTAGACCCTGGCAAGACGAAAGCCAATACACGCATAGTGCTCCGGGATAGTGCTGGCGCTTGTGCTATTAAAGTGCATTTGAACTTTCCGGTTTATTTTGATCTAGTAAGGTATAGCCACAACAATGATCGTGGTATTGCTATCAGGTGAGATCACCACTGATCTGGGCTGCTCGCAGCCTAGCCCTGTGTACATGTCTGTGTGTTCCCCCGGGTGTGTTCCCGGCGTTATACGGCCGGGAACACACAGACCTGTACGCAGGGCTACTCGGTCAACCATACAATGGCGTCAACCATACACCGATCGTTCAGTGAGACCGCTGCAGTCCGTCAGCTGTGCAACGAACTTTCGCGGTCTACACAGTTACAAGAATAAAGATAAAAATTTAATACTGAAATCTTGGTGCAATAAACCCATGCACAATGATGGATGAAGGTAAATTTGAGTAAAAAAGACAGCAATTCTTGGTCTTGGACTTTACTCGGGGCATTTGACACAAGGAGCATGGAGGTACACGCGAGCATGTAGCTAAGGGACTAGTCAGTTGCGTAGCCAGGGGGGCGGTGGATTCATGGGGTCACCCTGTCTTTGACTTTGGTGATGGGAGCACCATGTTTTTGAAATGCCCAATAAGGGGGGGGGGTCAGTGTGTTTTTCAAGTTCAACAAGGGCTCATACTTGCATAAAATGCATTGTGCCAGCCACAAATTTCAGCATTGAGTTGCATTTTCGGGCGCGTTACTTTAATAATAATAAGACATATTTTTAGAGCCCTGTCCTAGTGCAAAACTTTATATATTTGACATATATATATTTGAGATATCTGTATGTTTAAATTTTTCGGCGTGCCCTTGGGCGTATTTCTTTAAAATGTCAAACATATTTTTCAGCATGCCCTTCATATGAAGAGCATGGCAAGTTCTTGATACTTTCTGTTTTCTCTATAAGAAGCAACATGCACTAATATTTCAATCACATTTTCCTTACAATAGTTTCTGGACATCTGCTTATGCATAAAGAGAGTTGGAATACATACAGCTCATTCAAAATACTGTACTCAAACTTTAGAATTGACACTTTTAAGTTCCTATCTTACAACTGACATGACACCAATTTCATTAAAACACAGAATGACTGATTGTTGAAAATATACCCCCAAAATTATATATAGGCATATATATATATATATATATATATATATATATATATATATATATATATATATATATATATATATATATATATATATATATATACTGAATTATTCAATTTATATTCCACCTTTTGTTAACCTTTGTTTCACACAGGGGGGTCACCCTGTTTTTGAAAGTTGGAATGGGGGTTCAGCCACTTTTGACATCGGCAAAAATAATCCACCGCCTCCTTGGCCGAAGACACTGACCAGTCCCTAATACAACGGTTGTGTTTACGAGAATTAGAAATGATCAGACACTCAAAACACCAGTAAATCAGCGACGCTCAACCGACAGAGTATATGAGATTCATTGAAGACGGCATGGAGGTCGCAAGAGATCTCTTTCTACCTCCATGCCATGTTCAATGAATCTCATATACTCTATCGGCTGAGTATCGCTGATTGACTGGTGAATTGGAAATCTGATCATTTCTAATTCTTGTATTAAACACAACCAAGCACCATGCTCTGTGTAGGCCCTACCGCCACTCTCCTTGCGTCGAATGCCCTGAGGAAAGTCCAAGACCAAGAATTGCCGTCTTGTTGCACAAATTTGTCTTTATCCATCATAGTGCATGGGTTTATTGCACCAAAATTTCCGAATTAAATTTTTGTCTTTATTCTCTTAACTCTGTAGACCGCGAAAGTAGGTTGCACAGCCGACTGCAGTGACTTGCAGTGAACGAGCACTGTGTGGTCGACGCCTAGCGTATGTCCTTTCTTCTAGGAACAGCCCAGATCAGTGGTGATCTCTCGTGATAGCACACCACGGTCATTGTTGTCGCTAGCACAAAATAAACCGGAAAGTTCAAATGCACTTGAATAGCATAAGCGCTAGGGCTATGCTCTTCATGGCAGGGCTGTGTGTTACCGGCGTGGCGGTTGTGGCGGGAGGCCGTATAACGCCGGTAACACATGTGGCCCTGCCATGCAGAGCTAGCTCTAGCCGCGTACGATACCGGGCAGAGTTCAATCACGCTTTCTGAGCACAAGCATCACCAGGTATTACACTCAATCCAAGACGAGTCTGTATGTAAAAGTGTCCCATGGAGTCTGTGATATAAAACTTTCCAGCTGGCTGTATGTAAAATTTTCCAACCGAGTCTGTGTATAAAACTTCCCAGCTGGCTGTATGTAAAATTTTCCAACAGAGTCTGTGTATAAAACTTCCCAGCTGGCTGTATGTAAAATTTTCCAACCGAGTCTGTGTATAAAACTTCCCAGCTGGCTGTATGTAAAATTTTCCAACCGAGTCTGTGTATAAAACTTCCCAGCTAGCTGTATGTAAAATTTTCCCACCGAGTCTGTGTATAAAACTTCCCAGCTGGCTGTATGTAAAATTTTCCAACCAAGTCTGTGTATAAGACTTCCCAGCGTGGTGTGTCTTCAGAACGAGTTTGTATATGTAAAATTTTTCCACCTAGTCTGTGTATAAAAATTCCCAGCGTGCTGTGTCTTCAGAACGAGTTTGTATGTAAAATTTTCCCACCGAATCTGTGTATAAAACTTCTCAGCTATAGCTCTCTTCAGATCGAATCTGTATGTAAAATTTACCCACCAAGTCAGTGTATAAAACTTCCCAGCTATAGCTGTGCCCTCAGAACGAGGCTGTATGTAAAACTTTGCTGTGTGTAGTTGTATTATCAGATCGAGGCTGATATATATATAAACTTTTTGCAGCTGTGCTGAGCTGAGTAAGTTTCTTACATATAGAACCTCGTTCTGATACAGCGATACTTCATCAGACTGAGGCTGATATAAGATTTTGCAGCGCTGTCAGATACTGTAGAAGTCAGCAGCAGCCTCGAAAACGAGGCTTAATGTAAAATCTTCGAGCTGTATCAAAGTCCGATGTACGTATACGTACGTACGTGCGTATGTACGTATGTATGTATGTATGTATGTATGTATGTGTATATGTGTGTATATGTGTATGTATGTATGTATGTATTCTACATGTATATATATATATACATAATTCCTCTCTATATATACATTTTCCACCTCTTCTATCTCTAAAAAGAGCTTGATTGTGTAAATTAATTTTTTTACATTTGGCGCCTCGTAAGGGTGTAAGAAAGCATTTGCAATAACGAGCATACGGTTAAACGTGAAGTGTACAAGGAATAAGTACTATACATCAATTCATCATTCAATCAATCAGTCAGACACGATCGATTTCGCAAAACCCTGTAGCTTCGTCGTAATCAGCAAAATATCAATGCAGGAACTGACCATCTTAATAGTTGAGGGCGCTCTTTGTGCCTCATAACTCTGTGCAACATGAGCAACAAAGTTGCGATAACGTTATAAGTAACATGACCTTCTAGCAGAAAGCAATGAGTGTTGAGGTCAACTTTGGAACTTGATCGATGCCAGATTAATCAAACGAAAATTTTAAGTTAAGAAATGGTTTCAAAGACCGAACAGTTATATGCGTTTCGAAGATTAGCATATAATTACTATCTTTTCGTTACATAAGAGAATTCCTTTGATTGACGCTTGTGTCACCAGGTGTTGAATGCGTATATATTGGTGTAAAGGTCTTTTGTCTTCACTCTCGGTCGAAACTCCACGATGTCCACACAAGTATCTTTTTATGTGTATATTCTCTAAATCTTGTAATGCAGTTTTATAGATATTGTTAGTCTGTTGCCTTTTGACAATGCGTTGTAAGGCGGGAATAGTGTAAATAAAAGTGGTGAGTTTTTCGAGGGTACACAGTACACTAGTTGGGTGCGACGACTACCGCATACCGCATATTATCGCTTTTGAGTATCATTTAATTATTAATTCTCGAAGTTCGGTATAGATATAATGTGCCACTTCAATCCACCAGGGAAAAAAATTACTCTAAAAAGGGATAACCTTGGACTATTTGTAACAGTCAGTATTTTTACATTAATATGCATTTTGGGAAAGTCCGTCCTTCCGGCGAGAATAAGATATGAAATACGACATCATTTGCATAAATGTAAAGTGGTTATTGGTAAGACATTCTTACTGACCAGCCATTTCTTAGTGAATAGACCGGAGAAAATGTTAAGAAAGTACGCCTTCAATGTCTCTGACGGCGTTCACGTTAGGTTATGGGAAACAAGACATAAATAGTGCCCACAATTTGTGCTGATAATCTATTTCTGTTGAGTGTATTGGTCACAAAATGTTTTAATTGATATGAAAGATTACTTGTTGTGCCATTGATTTGCACAATACTTTTTCAGTATATTTAAAAGCAATTTAAAGTAATTATAAAAACTGTGATAAATTCAATGTTACCATCACAACACCTAAATTTTCGCTGTTAAAGACTGGTAAATGATTGAATTTAACGTTAAGGTAATGGCAGCAACAAAATTATATTTACGCTGATTATTATGAAAGTCCAAGTTTTGGCATGTTTGCAAGGCATTTTAATTTCAGATTATATTTTAAACGCTGAATGTTATGATAAGGTTTTGATTCTGTGTTTGACAACATTCATTAAAGATATATGGTATATTTGTACTCCTTGTTTGCATAAATGCATAACAGCGATCGCGAAATGTAATATTTAGGATATTTAATGCAATCGTTGTAGAAATGAGAAGCTAAGTAACAACAATGACTTATTTCCTTAATTGCCTTACATTGTTCTTATTGCAATGTACATTTCCCGCATTGCTGTTTGCTGACTGTACTTTTTAAAGTGTCGCTGCACCCAACACAGCGTATTTTGTTCAAAAATCACTTGTTTACTAATATAAATCAACTTTTATTAATTTGTTAACACAAGATTGAAATATTGGTTGGCTTCACCTTTAAGCTTATCAAGCAGGTATAAGGTACTTAATAAAAAGTATTAATTTTCGCAAATCCTCACATATTACACGATTTCCTTGCTTCTCTTTTCTGCGTATTTTAAGATTTCAAAAGAAATTAACTCCATTCTAGCTGGGTCAAAATTTGTGAAATTTTCACATTATGCTCATTAACTACGTATAACAAAACGACTATTTTGTTTTGCAATTAACTTCATACATTTTGAATCAGAGGCATTATAATTTAGCTAGTCGTGTTTTTGATCACCTTTTTATTGTCAGTTCTCAACCCATGTCAATTTAGAATGAGGACAGATAATGCCAAGATTACGCTACCATTAACTAGAGGAAACTTTTAGCCTTCTGAAGGTTGGCATTTTGAGCCTAATTTCAGATAATCCGTTACAATATGATTAAAACAATTTAGCACATAATGTAAGAAATATTGTTGAAAATAGTAACAAATCATCCCCATGAAACGTCCATTAGACCGTATTTGATATCATGATATCATGAGAGCTAGCATGGTATCGATCGCGACAAATCGGTCTGTGTCACGACCTGCATGTATGAACGGTAAGCTTACCGTGCAGAAAAAAAGTTCCGGTTGATGACGTAGAACAGGGATAATTCGGATTTCTTATCCGTCCCGTTCCACGTCACACAGGTTGTGATTGAGCTGAAGCTAGAGAGAAAATACGTCATACAGGGTTCGATAAGGGTCACTCAACTCATGTGATAAGTACTGTGTTGATGTATTTAAGGTTCGTGCAGAACGCAACTAAGTTTCGCATAGTTTACCTATTTGCACAATAAACATATATTTTATCCTGCATTTGATGGATGACCGACCGAAGAAAACAACCGTATGCTACTCAGATGCATTCCATCGCACACTGACTCACTCTTGGCCAAAACAGGAACTGCCTTGGCTGTAACCGTGTCTTTTAATCTTCCGATGCAATCGTCGTAGTAATTCGATCGTTCCCCAACTGCAACGGTGCTAGACTGGTTCACATTAATTTATCCACACAGACTTGCACAAAGCACATTGTACGTACTCACCGATAGTTTTGCGAGTGATTTTTATTGCCTGCAAACTATGTAATAAAGGGTCAAAATACAGGTAAATATTCAGACTGTTTACCGCCAAGTTCTAGAAACCCCTGTCAAAGGACATACCCTCCACCAAAGTGTACGTGTGTATATGGTTTCTTTTGGTCTCGGCAACGTGTTTATTTTACGCAATCGCTGTAGCACAAATCGCTGCGCATGCTACTTATTTTGGTTGAAATAAGCATATTTTCATTCATATTCACGTATCTGTCACGTTTAACGTGTCAGGGATTATAAGATTATGTGTAATTGATATGTTTGCCCGCACCTGCATTCGGAAGAAACAGGAGTTGTATCCAGACTGATCGATGCAGGGACTGAGGTAAAAGACATTCACACATTGTGCTCTCGCGAGCTCGTTTCACTCTACCATGGATGATACAAAGGTAACTTGCAAGTGAGGCCACAGTTGTTTGTCTCATGAACACGATTAAGACGAGTTCAATGGCCTACTATCCGTCCTGCACATCATCATGTATCCCACGTCTTCCGTCGGGATTGCGTCCCGTGCGAAGACAAACTCTTTCAACATTGGTAGGAAAAAGACGCGTTGCCACAACAGACTAGTTGCTCTTGGAGGACGTTGTCTTAATGAAAATATACCCATCAGCTCCTTTGCTATTTGAGTGCAAAACACGTACATGAGGTGACGTCTGTATCTCGATCCATTTTAGCCGTGTCCATGAACTGATGCCCTTTTATGGAAAGCGTTCATGAATGCTTTGTTCAGCCCCTGGTAAAACATGGCTCTATGGTACCGTGGCGATGATTGACACGGCCTGAAGTAAGCCAACTGTTGGTTGGTCTATGGATGTAAGGGAACGTTCAGTTATTATTGTCTGGCTTGGGCCCACAAATTCTTCCTGTGCATCAGTCAAAATAAGTGAACCCCCTACCCATTGCACCCAAAATTGATGATCCGCCGTTTTAAGATGACACAAATTTCATGACCCCCCCCTACCCATTGGAGCTAAGGTGCACGCAAACACACCTTTGAGGGCGATAGAATAAAAACAATTCTCAGATTTTTTCAAATGACCCCCTCTGCGTTCAATCTACCCTTCTGGCTTGTATAATTTTAAAATAGACCTCAAAGGATTTGGATAGAAATTACAAGCAGGTCGCATTTTCGTACAAGTATTTTTGGTCATGAAATTTCAAGCATTCCTTCTGCTTAACTATTAGAAGGAAATTATAATGCGCCTGATATAGTGCTTCGTTTTCAAATATCAAATCATAACACATGGAATTCTATCTGGCAAAGTATTTAAATTTTCCATAAAACGCAATCTATATTCATACATTCACGTAAGGTTAATGATTCATGTGTGTAGACTTCCGTCACTTCATGCTTACCATCTTGGCTCTTACAATTCACCTGGTGCGCAAGACGCAACCTCTTCTTTATCTTCCATATATGTCTTCTAACTTGGTTCGTATAGTCAACTTGTTCCCAAGGAGCACACTCCCTCTCCGACTTCCCAGGTCAGAGTCATAGATTTCAAATTTCCTTGTCATTGTCTCGTTACTTGTTGATCTATCCCAACTACAGAAATTTGCTCTTGTATCTTAGCACCTGTAATCCCCTCGGCTCGAATTTTATCTGTGTAAGTCACTTCTGGCTCAACCTGGGCCCTCAGATTTACCTTGGGCCCCTCTCCCAAAGCTCATATCATATTGCATAGGGTCCCTTTTGCCGATATTCTATGTTTTCATAACATTGTATTTCAATATCGGCTTGCACAGTTAACAGGTCCGCCAGGATTTTCTATCTCGTCACGTTTTGTTCTACGTCGCACAGTCCCTGTCCCCAGACCACACCCGCCCAAGAAGTATCTTTCTTGTATCATCCCTTGCTATGGGAAATCTACCTATCCACGTCACAATTCTACACATCTCCAAACAGTTCCTCTTTTAAGGTTCAATTCAGTTATTCCTTCCTCCCTTGGGCCTTGGATTCCATCCCGACCTTCATTCCTCGGGAATTTTGCGAGTTCCAACATTTTCGGCCTCGTATTGTAGATCCAAACTTAGGGCAGTTGCTTGACCGTTCTCTAGGCAACCAACTGGTCTTTAAATCACTTTGCTCAACTGAAGGGGCCCTCTCCAAATGTTGTAGTGGTGGTCATGTTTTATTACTTTTGTGTTTCAAAATATGGTAATGTAAAGTACTGCAGAAAAGTTATGCGTTCTATTTCCTATACCCGCAATTTTCTTTGGGTTGCCGTTACATTTGGCATTAAAACAATGTTAGTGTATCTGAATACAGTTGTGTTTCAAGATATGGCCATGAATTTAGGCATTGTAGTAGTTTTGCATATGGTTTATTCTTATCAAGCATACTATTCACATTTCAAAGTGTTTAATGTTATCCGTTATGTAGCTAAAATCAAAAGATCCTGACGATTTAAATTATAATTAATGGTTCCTGATTTGATTTATTCTTTTGTCATTTTTAAAGGATTTTGCAGAGCTGTGGTTGTTGATGTTGAGCACAAAGTCGTCGTTGATGAACAAAGTGACGCAATTTTGAAATGCAATTATTCCACGAATTCGAACATTTCAACCATGTATTGGTACAAAGATAATTCGGCCGGTAGATTTACTATCGCCGAAAATTTAGGAGAAGGTTTCACGGTAAAACCTGCATGGAACAGACACACAGTTCTTCACGATACGAGCAATAACACAATGGATCTGAAGATAAGTAATACGGAAGAGAGTGACTCTGGCAATTACATCTGTCTTGTCACCGCTTTCAACGAGACAGATGGTCTGGGAAATATAACACTTACAGTAAACCAAGTAAACAGTTAAGTATATTTTGAAAATAGACTTTTGAACATAGGCTTTTAAATACAGACTCGGTGGGAAAATTTTACATACAGCTAGCTGGGAAGTTTATACACAGACTCGGTTGGAAAATTTTACATACAGCCAGCTGGGAAGTTTTATACACAGACTCGGTGGAAAATTTTACATACAGCCAGCTGGGAAGTTTTATACACAGACTCGGTGGGAAAATTTTACATACAGCCAGCTGGGAAGTTTTATACACAGACTCGGTTGGAAAATTTTACATACAGCTAGCTGGGAAGTTTTATTCACAGACTCCATGGGACACTTTACATACAGACTCGTCTTGGATTGAGTGTAATACCTGGTGATGCTTGTGCTCAGAAAGCGTGATTGAACTCTGCCCGGTATCGTACGCGGCTAGAGCTAGCTCTGCATGGCAGGGCCACATGTGTTACCGGCGTTATACGGCCTCCCGCCACAACCGCCATGCCGGTAACACACAGCCCTGCCATGAAGAGCATAGCCCTAGCGCTTATGCTATTCAAGTGCATTTGAACTTTCCGGTTTATTTTGTGCTAGCGACAACAATGACCGTGGTTTGCTATCACGAGAGATCACCACTGATCTGGGCTGTTCCTAGAAGAAAGGACATACGCTAGGCGTCGACCACACAGTGCTCGTTCACTGCAAGTCACTGCAGTCGGCTGTGCAACCTACTTTCGCGGTCTACAGAGTTAAGCGAATAAAGACAAAAATTTAATTCGGAAATTTTGGTGCAATAAACCCATGCACTATGATGGATAAAGACAAATTTGTGCAACAAGACGGCAATTCTTGGTCTTGGACTTTCCTCAGGGCATTCGACGCAAGGAGAGTGGCGGTAGGGCCTACACAGAGCATGGTGCTTGGTTGTGTTTAATACGAGAATATAAATGATCAGATTTCCAATTCACCAGTCAATCAGCGATACTCAGCCGATAGAGTATATGAGATTCATTGAACATGGCATGGAGGTAGAAAGAGATCTCTTGCGACCTCCATGCCGTCTTCAATGAATCTCATATACTCTGTCGGTTGAGCGTCGCTGATTTACTGGTGTTTTGAGTGTCTGATCATTTCTAATTCTCGTAAACACAACCGTTGTATTAGGGACTGGTCAGTGTCTTCGGCCTAGGGGGCGGTGGATTATTTTTGCCGATGTCAAAAAGTGGCTGAACCCCCCATTCCAACTTTCAAAAACAGGGTGACCCCCCTGTGTGAAACAAAGGTTAACAAAAGGTGGAATATAAATTGAATAATTCAGTATATATATATATATATATATATATATATATATATATATATTATATATATATATATATATATATATATATATAATATATATATATATATATATATAGGCCTATATATAATTTTGGGGGTATATTTTCAACAATCAGTCATTCTGTGTTTTAATGAAATTGGTGTCATGTCAGTTGTAAGATAGGAACTTAAAAGTGTCAATTCTAAAGTTTGAGTACAGTATTTTGAATGAGCTGTATGTATTCCACTCTCTTTATGCATAAGCAGATGTCCAGAAACTATTGTAAGGAAAATGTGATTGAAATATTAGTGCATGTTGCACTGCATGAAAACCCAATAATTCTGATAAATTCACATTAATGAGTTGCCTGTATTATAGTATAATACACGTGAATTCACATGAATCCACATGAATACAGGCTTGCTGAATACAAAAAATGGATTCTTGACTGTATTCATCTGTATATGCACTCTTCAGCTAAAATACAGGCAATAATCCATGTTAATACAGTAAGTGTTATAGGGTTTTTATGCAGTGTTGCTTCTTATAGAGAAAACAGAAAGTATCAAGAACTTGCCATGCTCTTCATATGAAGGGCATGCTGAAAAATATGTTTGACATTTTAAAGAAATACGCCCAAGGGCGCGCCGAAAAATTTTAACATACAGATATCTCAAATATATATATGTCAAATAATAAGGTTTTGCACTAGGACAGGGCTCTAAAATATGTCTTATTATTATTAAAGTAACGCGCCCGAAAATGCAACTCAATGCTGAAATTTGTGGCTGGCACAATGCATTTTATGCAAGTATGAGCCCTTGTTGAACTTGAAAAACACACTGACCCCCCCCCCCTTATTGGGCATTTCAAAAACATGGTGCTCCCATCACCAAAGTCAAAGACAGGGTGACCCCCATGAATCCACCGCCCCCCTGGCTACGCAACTGACTAGTCCCTTAGCTACATGCTCGCGTGTACCTCCATGCTCCTTGTGTCAAATGCCCCGAGTAAAGTCCAAGACCAAGAATTGCTGTCTTTTTTACTCAAATTTACCTTCATCCATCATTGTGCATGGGTTTATTGCACCAAGATTTCAGTATTAAATTTTTGTCTTTATTCTCGTAACTGTGTAGACCGCGAAAGTTCGTTGCACAGCTGACGGACTGCAGCGGTCTCACTGAACGATCGGTGTATGGTTGACGCCGTTGTATGGTTGACCAGTAGCCCTGCGTACAGGTCTGTGTGTTCCCGGCCGTATTACGCCGGGAACAAACCCGGGGGAACACACAGACATGTACACAGGGCTAGGCTGCGAGCAGCCCAGATCAGTGGTGATCTCACCTGATAGCAATACCACGATCATTGTTGTGGCTATACCTTACTAGATCAAAATAAACCGGGAAGTTCAAATGCACTTAATAGCACAAGTGCCAGCACTATCCCGGAGCACTATGCGTGTATTGGCTTTCGTCTTGCCAGGGTCTAGCCGCGTACGATACCGGGCAGAGTTCAATCACGCTTTCTGAGCACAAGCATCACCAGGTATTACAGTCAATCCAAGATGAGTCTGTATGTAAAAGTGTCCCATGGAGTCTGTGTATAAAACTTCCCAGCTAGCTGTATGTAAAATTTTCCCGCCGAGTCTGTGTATAAAACTTCCTAGCTGGCTGTATGTAAAATTTTCCAACCGAGTCTGTGTATAAAACTTCCTAGCTAGCTGTATGTAAAATTTTCCAACCGAGTCTGTGTATAAAACTTCCCAGCTGGCTGTATGTAAAATTTTCCCACCGAGTCTGTGTATAAACTTCCCAGCTGGCTGTATGTAAAATTTTCCAACCGAGTCTGTGTATAAAACTTCCCAGCTAGCTGTTGTACAGGCTGGCACCTTTTGTAGAAGTCAGCAGCAGCCTCGAAAACGAGGCTTAATGTAAAATCTTCGAGCTGAATCAAAGTCCGATGTACGTATACGTACGTACTTATGTATGTATGTATGTATGTATGTATGTATGTATGTATGTATGTATGTATGTATGTATGTATGTATGTATGTATGTATGTATGTATGTATGTATGTATGTATGTATGTATGTATGTATGTATGTATGTATGTATGTATGTATGTATGTATGTATGTATGTATGTATGCTTGCGTATATGTGTGTATATGTGTATGTATGTATGTATTCTACATGTATATATATATACTTAATTCCTCTCTATATATACATTTTCCACCTCTTCTATCTCTAAAAAGAGCTTGATTGTGTAAATTAATTTTTTTACATTTGGCGCCTCGTACACCCTTGCACTAAGCAATGTACATGATAATAGTCTAAAATAAATGTCTTTCTTACTTCTTTGCAGAGCCTGCCGAACCTGAAATGAACATTCTACGACCAATAGAAAAAAATGGTAAACTTTTTTTATCTATAAACAAGAAAGCTTGTGCAAAAATATTGAGAAGAGTAGAGTAAAATCTATAGCATTTTAAGTGAGGCGTCTACTCCATCCATTGTTCCGAAACATGCGCTTTCATGACATTGTATCATGTGAGAATAGGTGACTAGATGCTCGAATGTATTATAGCTGGTTGCGCATGTGACGACATTGTAGATAGACTATATATGCTCAGATAGCCGAGGTTACTATCCCAAGGCAGACTTTAATAAATATTTTCCCTGTAAGTTTTGGTTCAAACTTTATACTCTCAGAAAATCCAGGTTTTATATACAACTCGTAAATTAAGAAATTATTTATTGTATTCGTATTCGTCCTAACGTAACCTGTATGATTTAATTAACCCATCATGTCTTCACTTTACTTTCTTTGTCTGCTGCAAGATCTGAAACAGTTTTCTTCTAACTCTGTGTTGGAAAAGCTGCTATCTTTAAATCACAGCTTGTTCAGGAACATCGAAAATAATAAAAAGCGTAACTAATAAAAAGGCGTACAGAGCTTAGAATTCTGTGAAATAAAATTAACTGGATTTTGCGTAGAAACTGATTTAAACTTTGGTAATCACATGTATATAAACCTTCAAAAAGGATGAATACTACAACAACAGAAACTGATTTGACTAAATAATGCCTTCTTGAAAAGAAGACAATTTGTTTAGATATATACAAAAGAGGCTGTCTAACAAACTATTGAACTCTTCGTAAAATTTATGTTACCTAATGACAAAAAATTGAAAGGAAATAAAAATGTAGCGCCCTCTGCAAATATATTCTAAAACTTGGTCTTATACATATTTACAGGGCGCTACAGGTAACCCGTGGTCGAAATATAAACTGCAGATTGTCTGGCACGCGGTATATCTTGAAATGTATAATCTCTGTTTGTGATTATCTTGATTTTATATATACGTCGTGATTCTGACTGTTTACATAATTTACGATATAGTCCATTTCTTTCTTTGATTCGTAAACCTAATATTATGACGTGTTGCGTCTTTGTTGTCATATAGTTGAAGAAATAGTTTAAAAACAAAGTGTAAGTGAATTTGTGGTCATGATGTATCATTCAATGCATTAGTGTGGTTGAAAATGATATACAATTCTAATGGATGATGGGGATCTGGATGTTGAGGGCCTCATAAGTGCAGCATGAATTAAGCGACAGACAGTATAGATCTCCCATGCTCCTTATCTACGTTGAACGCCCTCTATACACTCATCTAGATCGTGTAAATTTTAATACAGCTTCATTCCTTCTCATACCGTTAAAGCCACTCAGTATCACCACAGCGAATCGATAGCTTATATTTGCGTTTTCTCTGATGAAGAAAAATATTACGGTAAATTATATGCCTATTTTTTGTCAATAACCTATTCATATATATGCCTGTATTAAAGAGGCACTCCCATTTGGTAACGTTTTTAAAACACATTTTTTAATGCCAAAGGTCGATATTTGACGTGGCGACAGCGCGTGGATCGCGAGATATCGATAAAAACATGTCATTTCCCGAGCGTATTTTTCACATCCCGAAGTTTTACGATCGTTTTTGATTATGACGCGAAATCCCCCGAAGGTTTGTTGTTGTGCTGATTGACGATATTCTAGGGAGTCCATAATAAGTTCGAACGACGCAATTTTACCTCCCACTGCGCAGACTTTATATACAGCATTATGCCTTTACCCACAGGTCAGTTTTTGAAAACTTCTTCTTAGCTTTTGTCGTTTTCATTATTCTAAATCAGTTGTATAATATTTTTAACCAATACCACATAAACATCAGTTTTTACGAGTAAAATATTAGCTGCCTCCGATGACTACATTTTGTCGTCTGCCGCACAGTACGTGTGGTTCGCCGCGCGCGTGGTATGCGTCTATGCATACCACGCGGTGGCCGCTATGTATCAACCGCACGTAACTGGGCTAGTCCCCTATGCGAATTCTGGTGGAATCAGCAAAAATTGTTTTTCGTTTTTCACCAAGTCAGTAAGACTCAGCTTCCTCCCATTGGGCATGACCGATCACCGACGCAAGTGGTACTGTGGCGTACAGCAGCGTCGGTGTAGACTCGTACTCCATAGCTTAGTTGACAATGGCCCAAGTGCCGAACGTTCGATGTTCGAACGTTTACTTTTATGAAGACATGCTTTTATCGATATCTCGCGATCCGCACGCAGTCGCCACGTCAAATATCGACCGTTGGCACTAAAAAAATGTGTTTTAAAAATGTTACCAAGTGGGAATGCCACTTTAATACTTTGCAAAGGTAAAATCCGTATACCATTTATAATTTAATAAAATGTTGCACTAATCATATGTTTCACTTTTAACCCTAAAACTTAAAAAATTATAAATAAGATTGTTTACGCTAAATATTCGAACCATGGAAGCAGATTAATTAGGGAACGGTATGTGTTACCTTCAAACTATCAATTTGATATTTGGCGGTATAGCTTTATGAAAATTACCTTCATTAACTCTTATATAGTATGTTATCAGAATTAAAAAGTCTTCAATTCAAAGACCAAAGGGCGTTCAATGAGCAAGATAGTGCAAGGCAATATTGTCTATCAATTGCTTTATATGTGCATATTTGATATATTCTGCCAGTTAGTATAGCTCTAAAGCTATGTAAGCTTATTTTTGATATCAAAGTACTCCCGATTTTGCACTATCGTTCTGAAGTTCGGGAATCCCATCAAGCCCAAGATTGTTACAGTGACAAGATTTTGCATTTTGTTTAGAAATTACATGGTAAAAGATGAACATTTGCAATGATGGGTTAATTAGGTTGAGTTTTCATCCATGTTGTTGCACGCATGTTATTACATGTATTGTAAAATCATCGAACACTGGCTCTGGCTATGATTGTTAAGAATGGGTAGAGATAGACTAGCCTTCAAATATTATCAGTTCCTATGGTGAGTAAAATGGATGGAACTTGTAACTTGTGGGAATACAATTCAACTTATTTCTGCAAAAGTATGGATTTTGAGAGGCAGGGGAACAAAAGGCTGCGGGCGATGAAGTGAGGTTTTTAAACAAATATGAAACCAAAGATGTACATTGTATAGGCATGGATATGAAGCAATGGTCAGGGAATTTGGGAAAAACTAGCAGATTGGATCTATACTCGACATTTAAAAGAGAATTTTGTCTAGAACCGTACTTGTTTATAAATTAAGGAACCTGTGTTCAGATTAGCTCTTTGCTAATTCCGAACCTCAGCACATCCTCTTTCAGTAGAAACAGGACGATGGAACAAAACCCAACGTCTAGACAGAACATGTGACTTGAGCTCAATGAACCAAGCGGAAGATCGATTCCACATTTTACCTGTATGTCCTGGTTATCATGATCTGAAAATACTATTACTGCTATCTGCATCTGATGTAAAATTTTATCCTGTTTATGTCAAAAGAAAATGTAAATACGCTGAGACAACCGTAATTGTATCGTTTTTGGCAATGAAGCGCAGAGATGCATTTATGAGAAATGCAGACTATACTTAATGTTTTCCTTTGTTTTAGAATTGGCTTTCATTATTTGTTGTTTACTGTAAATAATTTCCCCGAGTGACACAAGCACAATATTGCTTATACTTTTTTTCATGTTATGACCAGTGGCCACAAGTACATAAATGAACTTAATATTATATTAACAAAAATCCATGTTTCTTTGAACTCAGATCAAGCTTTAAAGTGAGGACAATAAATGTTATACCTCTTGAACTATGGCGCCTGTCGTGATCATTTATGGAAGGGAGCATAGCTTTTACATCCTTAAACTATTGATTATAATCAAGCTGATATTCATTTCTTGCAGGAACAAAATTAAACTTTAAATAAATAAAGGTACGCATCTGTGTATTTAATACAAATTGGTACTGCATTCTTATGTGATACCCGTAGTACTGAATTCACATGACGCCCGTTGAAGATGACAGCATAGTGAGTTTGAAGTTCATAAGACGCCGCATTCCCAGTCGTGATTCGCCAGAACAAGTCAATTGAAGAGAAATTGGGTATAGTTTTCAAAATGTATTTCCCTAGAGGATGTTCCTGAAAAAGTGTCCGTTTACGTGAAGCTTATGACTAAAAGAGCGAGATGTTCATGTCACAATGCACAAACTAAGGTGCTGCATGTGGTGACAACAAAGTTCCGAACACAACGAGAGACGATTTGCGATATGCTATGGAAAGCCTTGTGTCTTTTTCACGGAGAGCCTTTTACTACTGAAATCGATGTGGGCAATCTCTTTGTAAACTTTCGATAATGGATTGTTTCGGTGCCTATAATTTAAGGACACCTGCATGAGCAAACGGAGTGTTTTAAAACACGTATAACCTTGTCTTCATTTTGGCTCCAGAGCAAGCTTATTTACCCCCTTTCCAGTAGCCATGCGTAATCCAACTTACAACCTTTGGGAATAGCCGTGTATTTCTGGTAACGCATGTCCTTCAAGGTCAAAATTTTGCGCAATTACCGTGACATTCATGAGCAGGTCGAATGTGTTTACTGAGAAAGAGTTATGTATCCTAATGAAAGTCTTGTTTTTGACGATAAATCATGTGTTTAACTATTTCGACGGGAAGTAAGAGCATTGTTATTTCTTTAAGTTTCGATATATGTAGACATCAATAGCGACACTATCATTTGCTGTAATGTATATCAACTGAAACGGCATGGGGGCATTAATATTTTTATTTCATAATGTTATAGCAGCTGACATTAGGGGCAAAAAAATCATGCACGTGGAAAGGGTAGAACACGTAAAGATGAGAGAAGGGCTTCTCAGATTATTTTGTCAACTAAAGGAACCCAAAAATGTTTAACCGAGTCTATCAAACAACTATGGACTTGTTTATGTATGTGAAGGAGAGACTTCATAATCTGTAGCCATACGAGAGGCAAATAACTTGTCTTTGTTCGTAGAATGGCAAAGTATTTCACAAAATACGGGAATGGCTATCCTTGCCAACCACCCCCGCAGAAAAAGCTCAGTTCTTCTCTAAATCGTCAATGGCCTGTTTATGTCAGTCGCTTTCACGATGACAATGGAAGAGAGCGCCTTAAAATTATCTTGGCCTCAAGGGCATTCAAGATCGGTAACTTCCGGTTAGCAGTGAATCATATCAACGGAAGAGGCTTGACAGACTAAAGAAAATTAATACCATGCAAACATGCTCAAAATAGTGAAGTGAAAGTTTCAATCATGAAATATATCACCGGTGATTTCGTCAGAACTTAGGACGTTGTGATAGGCTTGTTTACCAAAACTGCAGAATAGTCGGTACTTCCTCTTGGTGACTTGTTTTACTTTCACCAGTCATTTTCACCATGACAAGCCAAGATGGAGTATCATAAAGTCATCGTCACTTTACAACTGTTCACTTTGTTCGTCTTCCCGACTGAAGGTAAGCTGTCACCTTATCTTTCAGTCAGCATTGCATTCTGGGGGGATCAATCTAAAGAGAGCAACCAGGGGAAATCCCAAATACATGTTTTACGATGTATGAAATTCTTAGCACTACATCTGAGAACTCAAAAATTAGAAAGTTTTATCGTATTCAAACCCATAAAGTACAGCACCCATTCACATAGCGAAGACATCACAGTCAAAAGCGGTCGGCTAAATCCCCACCCCTGTCTTATTCTACCTTTCTGCTAATCTCCATCACTGTTTTTTTTTTGTCTTGTCTTCGGGATTTGGCTGTTAGGCCGGCTTCAAACCTGAATAGAAATACGTGATGCAGAATATAATGCCTTATTATGGAATAAAAATGCAAGTGCGCTATTGATTCCCATAGTCACATTTAAGTCCAGGGATTCTACTGTCACACCATAGACTCAGAGATTGAAAGGGAGGATGTTGGGGGAATCAGATTGGACAGATTTTACCTAATATAATTATTCTATTTTGCTACTCCCTCTACACTCGAGAAAAATTAAAGCTTAAGGAATTTGAAAGGTGTAAAGTTATTTTTATCAATACTACTAAAGCTCTTCCTGTTTACAGATTTTTTGACCGTTGTGAATTTTTTCATTTTATTGTAATCAACATTTCAATCTACAGTGTAATGTCGCTCTACCGTTCCATTCAATAGCATCCAGTTAAATTTATCAAATTTGTTGCCGGAAACAATATGATACCTGACAGACTTACTTATACAATTTTAATTAAATTGGTTATCCATAGCGATATAAATTTTGACAGATAAAAGGATATTCTCTATCAATCAAAATGTAATTTATCGACTTATCGACGGTGATGAGTGTCATCACACTCTGGCATTGCACTAATAGACAAGATACTTTGATTTAAAGTGTTTAATCAAATGGGCAAATTACTACATTTAGTATTTCCTTTGAATATGCCGTTGAACCTGATCGAAATGCATCGAGTCACAACATTCATTTACATGTCACCTCTTTTCTATTATCGACAATGAACAAAAATGTGTGCCAATTAGTGAATGCTACATAGTTCACCAGCTGTACCGAAAATCTATTAAAATTGCTATTTTATTTCAATCTCTGATTATCTCAAGGACTCATGAGATGGCCAATTGTCATACTGATTAAGAATCAAGAAGATGGTCAAATTACTAATGATCGATTGATTTTTCTTTCACACATTTGTCCTATATAGTCGATGTCAAAATCATTTTACGCACATACAAATAAATACTTCATAAATTGTTAAATAGTCGACTAAAACATCAGCATTCCAGTCACGATTTGACGTCAACCGTGTAGACTTGATTAAGATTGGCACGATTGAAACTAGTTTAGAATAATTTGATTCAATGCCAGTATATTTTACAAATGTAAGCTCATCGAGTCTTTTTTGGCAATACACCTGTTTTATTGATAATCGGCGATATTGCAACTATCAGCCTTAGGGCACCTAACACTTTTAATAGATTTGACCTACAAATCCTACTGAGAGTAAATGTTAGATAAGATAAATTGTATTATGAATATGCCTTTGTCCCACTTGTACTGCAAGGGAACTCGGCTAGAATGCGCAGACAATTCCCTGAAGAATTTGAGTTTTAATCAGAGTGACAGTCCCGGAGACAAAGCAAACGTGTGGCAAAGCCTTTTAGCGATGCCATGTTTTTACGCCTAACTGAGAGCTATTGACAATTCTAACATAAGTCATTTTAATATCATTGCATGTTATAACCAGATGATAGATGATTCTATCGATACATCTTGGAATCCAAATAAATTGAAACACTTTTAACCTGTTTAACTCGACTTTCAGGCAATATCCCTGTGCTTCCAGTAAAGTGGAGAAAGACGCCTACGGATAAGATTGTACCAAGCGGTGCCACGGTGAGATTTGCATGCAGGCTGGAAAGAGAGCTACAAAACTGGCCGCGATGGAGACACATAAACCATCAAGGACAGGAGAGATTGGTGTCAGCTGGCATTTACTTGGACAGAGAAAGCTGTAGCAATTGTGAGATCAGCGGTAACCATTTGAACGGAGAATACGATTTAATCATACGTAACGTTGATGCAAATGTTGACGCCGGGCAGTGGATGTGTGAAGCCATAGGAGGAGAACCAAAGTCAACGTACTCAGCTACACTGACAATTGT
Organism: Ptychodera flava; assembly: GCF_041260155.1. NCBI lineage: Eukaryota > Metazoa > Hemichordata > Enteropneusta > Ptychoderidae > Ptychodera > Ptychodera flava. The sequence continues at coordinate 2,488,014 of NW_027248279.1, read as the reverse complement.
AGGTGGGTGCATATATCCTCTTTCGGTAATGATGCGATGCAGGTCGTAAAAGGAAGTTTAGATAATACATGTTAAAGCGCATGTTTTTGTGACAAAGTTAACGGTTGATTGAAAATTCATTTTCCTCAGCGTGAATCGTGTCAAAATTTTCATAAGTTAAACGAAACTTGTAAACTCGTACAAAAGTGAATTAAGACGGTAGCCAAAGCAACAACACATTGAATAAAACTGGAAGACAATACAACTCTTGTTGACCATATGTAAGCTAACCAAAGCGATTCTTGTTAGTGTCTAAGGAGTTTCTATTGGTATTACAGGGCCTATAGGAAATATTAACACTACATGTCTTAGTTGTTTATGGTTTTGCTAATAGTTAAATATATTTACAACAATGTCCTTGACTTTAAAAAAATCCGCAAAGCATTCTTTTTTGTTTCTAACTGTATTTAAGACTATTGTCAAGGGTGCTCTTTTGGAAGATTATAAACATGAAAGATATCATCTTTGAAGCTTCTCGATATACTGTATGCCTAAATTATATGTACTTGCATTGTCTTTCAGTAACATGATCAAAATGTATTTCCGCAATGTAAAGATATACATGGCCCTTGAAATGTTGACGTCACAGCCTCTTTGCTACAAGACACAAATCCGTTTGAATTTGTTTTGCAGACGAGACCATGACATGCTCAGCTGACAACATTGGTCCGGAGAACACAGTTGTCAGTGGCGACAACATTACATTGACATGTTATTCAAACACAGAGGTCCTACCGGGTGATGTAAAGTGGACTGTCAATGGACGAAATTCGAACGTTTCTGGCCAAGCTCCTTTAACTTTCAACACCCAGATAACTAAGTCAGCCATTGGTGATGTGTTCGACTGCAGATACAATGACGACGCCGATCTAAATACGCAGACATGCAAATATAACATGTCTTTTAATGTTCAATGTAGGTTTTTTGGAATATAATTACATCATACTGCATAATTAAACTGTAAAAGGGACATCATGATAAATCAGCGAAATCCTTTTCATGTGTACATGGCAAAAATTTGAAGTGGCGTTTCTTATTTATAAGACTTTCAATAACTTGTGTTCACTTACATCTTGTTGCCGCAAGGCGACAGCAGACGTGTGCTTTCAATACATAACTTTCATCACTGGTAATTGATGACTTATATTAACAATCTATTCTTCCCGCACTCAAATATCCTAAATCTCGTGTAATTTTCATAGCAATTTTAAAATTACATTCATACATTTGTCGACAGATCCTCCAGAAGCGATTTCCATTTCGTCAACCAATGACGGAATAATCACGGAGAACGACAAGTTTGAAGCAACATGCCGAACTGAGAGTAACCCGGAACCATCATACGAATGGTTTGATTCACGTGGGACTTCTGTTTTTCCCGGACCAATCTTGAGTATAGAGCAAACAAAGAGACAACAAGCTGGTACATATCGATGTGAAGCTACTAATGAGCTGTATGACGGCAGGGAAGGACGAGCAGTCTCAACAACAGAACTTATCATTCAATGTGATTATTATTATTATTATTATTATTATTATTATTATTATTATTATTATTGTTTTTGTTTCTTGTTGTTGTTGTTTTTATATTGATGATTTTGATGTCATCACCATCACTATCATTATCATCATCATCACCATCTCAAAGCATCTAAAGTAATAATTGCTCTCGTCAGCAATTCCATTTTATAAATAATTTCAGGCAAATACTGCAAGCGGTCCTCTAATGCAATACAATCACTCAAATTTGAATACGAATGCACTTACTGTTTTAATGTAAACTTCCTGAAAGTACAATCCGTAGATCAATGACTACTTTATTATTCTGAACAGTAAGATAAGGCCAAAGTAATTAAATTCTTTGTTTTGCGTCCCCACCCGCCTAGGTTTTTAAGGTTTTCATGAAAAACACACACAGTGTATTTGAATAGGAAATTTTAGGACATACCCGCTTAGCTTTTCTGAACTAAAATTTTGTTACAATTTTGTATTTGCTACAATTAAATTACATTGTGTTAATTTTCTTGTGTGTGGTTTTTCAGCCGCTTAGACGCGTACCTTTTCCCATTTAGAGTGGACGCAAAACAAAGAATTTAATTACTTTGGCCTAATAGAACTGAGAACTTTAGAAGTTGCCATTTTGCAATCAGACTGGCGAGGCTTATTTGCTCTTTAGGAGTGTCGGAAACGGCTACAAGTTACTTCAGTTATGCATTTCACTCGATGTACATAAATAAAGGAAGCTGATGGAATTGTCATTGAAAGTACTTACAATTCTTTGCGTGCACGTACGTATTTTCAAAGTAAGACAAATAATGATTGACAGTTCGTTCACTTCTTATTTGAACAGATCCCCCGGAAATACAAGCGATGAATACCATTAATATTGCTCAAGGAGAATCTCTGCGGCTTGAATGTAATGTTGATGCGAATCCAGAGGCGCGTGTTCAATGGATTTGCCAAATGCAACCGAATATGACGGGAATATGTTGGTATTCGCACAACTCGGTCGAGGACAAGCCGGTAGCTATACTTGCACAGCTCTTAATATGTTGGATAATGGACACCTTGGAAGAGATAGTAAAACAGTGTTGGTAAATGTTGAATGTGAGTATTGTTATGAATAACAGCTACTCCCATCTCATTCTTCCATGTCAGGGTAAATTACCTACCTTTTTATCAGTATATTATGCGACAAACGCTTAAACATGCTTGAAAGGTTATATTATGCATGCACAAACAAACATACATTCATAAAATTGGTAAAAAATGATGTGTATTTTTCACTCTTTCGGCTTCATCCACAGATCCGCCAGTACAAGTCAGCACGACTCAATATACAGCAAGTATCGGTGACTCTGTCACCTTGAAAATCGATGTAGAATCTTATCCAGCAAGAGTAGAATTCAGTAAGTGGTCGAAAGATGGTTCTGAATTTCCGAGTACGAATGTCACGTCGACTAGCTGCAGCCTGTACATCGATACGGTCACTGAAAAGGACTTCGGTACTTATGAAGTGTACGGCACCAATACGTTTCGTGGCCTACAACAATTGACAGTTGAATTACGAGAAAAGGGTACAGTAGTTTTTATATTTTGTCTATCTGAATTTCTGTACTTTGTTTGTCTCTTTGTCTGCCTCTTACCGACGTTTTACTTAACTAATGGATTTGACCATTCAAGCGGGGTGATTAATTTAGGGCGACACCGAAGGATTAAAAGCGCGCGTTGGTTACTATCGCTGGCAACGTTCCAAACGCGCACTTTTGCACGTGCAAAATCTTACCGTTCCGTTGTTTTCTATGGAGTTTCAACTCCTGATATTTTGAAAATGCTCAAAATCTTTCAACTCAATTGTAGATCAATTAGCTGAATTTTGGTAGGATTATTGACGTTATACATGAGAATATAGATAAGCATGCGTTTCTAAAAATCATCCGGGCCGTTTATGAGATATCGCCGTAAAACCCTTCAAAATTCCACAAAATGACACAGTGGATATGTTCCTGTACAAAAATCATTTGTACTTGAACAGATAACCTAATCCATGCTAGGGGCTCGAAACAGGTATCTCATGTTTTACATTCTGAAATTTGTAAAATTTGATGCAAATTTGTAGGAGCTGAAACGTTTTAGAGTAGAGCTGTGAAAATTTGTATATATGTGATGTCGTTGACCAATGGCCCAACAAACCTCCGTCTTTTGGAACTGCATGGTTCTGTAAATCTTAATTATGCAAAGAAAATCATGAAAGCTTTGCATTTTGATTGATTTTGGAAATTACCCTTTGCAACCGTTGCTTAGCAATTTGAATCCTTCGTACGCGTATAATCGGTCGTGTTACCTTTTTCCCGTGTGCTATCAGTCGACTGATGCCAAAATTAACATTACATTATAAATATCCGTCTTGGATGGCTAATCACTGAAAGTACCTTTTTATAACTTTATTAATGTACCGCCACGGTTAGCACTTCAAACTGATATTTGACTTATCGGAGGATACAGCGGCTGGCTGATTTAGTTTATAAAGCGAATAAGGGTGTACCATTTATTGATTTTATCACACACAAATTTCAAAACTGTGTAGTATATAACTCTATATAATTCAATTACCAATGGTTTGGACAAGCAGATGATTTAAGGCAATTTGTACCGGCAACGAATAGTATTGTTTGTAGTGCAGAAAGTTCTGAAGTATTATTCATTACAGTCAACAATGGAAGATATATAGGATGCATCTTACGCTAATCTACTTTCGTGTAAGCATTTTCAAATTCGATATCAGCAAAACAAAACAAAAAATCCGTCTTATAATACTACTGTTTTTGTATGGTTTTACAGAGAAGTTGAGTGCTCCTATCCTGTCATTTGTAACGATTTCGTTCAGCTGGTTCTTCGTTAGAATCGAAGGAAACCATTTAGGCGCTCACCCCGAAGACGCCGTGTACACAATTGAATTCAAGAAGAGAGGGGCCAGTGCGTCAAATTGGGAGGACAAGAGCCAATCACAGCTCGCAGCTAGCATAAGTGGTCTCCATGAATCGACTGTTTACGACGTAAGGGCCTTTGCGAGCAACGAATTTAGCAGAAGTGATACTTCAAATATCACTACAATCGAAACATGTGGTAGGTTTCAGTCATATCGACTGCATATATTACATACACCCGATCTGTCGTCTGCCCATCCATACAAATCAGACGCCCGTATAAGAACAGCGTGACACCTCCTTTCGAGAACGTCGAGCTTAATTTCAACGTAAATGAATGTCTGATGGATGCAAGTGAAGTTCTCAAGCGCGATGATTGCTACAAAGGGAAGACAATCTTGAATGGGCCATGAAATAGCGAAAAAAGCAAACATAAAACAAAAACAAAAACAAACGCTGTACATTCAGTTTTTATATTAATGTCACGTAACGAACAGTGTTTTTTTTCGCAAAATTATGTACTTGTTTACAACCAAATTGAAACTTATCTCAGCAAAAAGAGCTCGGTATGCTTCCTGTTGGTTTGGCCGTAATATTTTTATGACATTTTTATGCAAATTTCGCCTGTGAGATTTTTTCCTCCCAAATTAAACCGAATTAACGATTCTGAAATGTTCGTCAAGCGTAATCACTCGACTTGAAATACGCTGAAAAGAGGGTAAATGAGTGGTAGTACTTTAAATGATTCCTCAGCATTGCCTCTAATCCTTTCTCATCTTAGAGAAAACCACTAGTTAACATTAGGTTTGTGCCATTACAGAAGATAAACTTTTTTATTTCTCTTCATGTCTCATTTAAAGAAAAACCTTTGGTCAGGTATGACTCCATAACAAATAAGATATCTTGGCCTGGATACACGAAGAAGAGTTGTACACACAACTGTGTCCAAATCGAATCGTTCCTCCAAGATGAATGGACGGTAGTGGAAAAGTGTTGCGATCCTTTGAAATTAAAGTACGGCTTACAAGAATCACAGCGTGGTGAAGGCACATTCAGAATAAGATTCTGCCAATTCGAAAACGAATGTGATCATGAATACTTCATGTCAGTAGTAGGTAAATAGGTACACTCGCATTTTTGTGATAAAATCGGAAATGGAATCTACATTAAATCACTTGATGGCATGATGTATACTGAGGTAACAGTCGATATTTTTGCATTCCACGTGTTTCAGTGAGAAAAAAGGCGTGTATTTAAGTGTAATTATCTAGCAATGAATTCGCATTTTATTTTCGATCACCCTTGTCTTGTCTGATTCCATCAATTTGATTGGTCGTTCGTTGATAATCATTCATATTGGCTTAATCAATACTGAACTAACACTTTACACCAACTCCCGAAGAAAACTTGCATTTTAAATGAAACTATCAAAACCAAGGTCATTCAGGTCTTATGGCGATAGTTATGGAAAACAAGCAGAGTAAAAAGTACATCTTTTTATGCTGTTATAAAGTATTGTGTATATGACATATAATTAACATTTTCAAAAAGCAAACTGATAACTTATCAACACGACTTGCTACGGTTATGCTTTTATGTCTGTTTGATGTTAATACATTGTGATATCCTTTCCTTTTCAGAAGCCGCAGTGGAGAGCTCGAGCTCGAGCCCAAATCTGTACATCACAGTCGGAGTCACATTATTTGTTGTGGTGTTAATCGGGCTTGGTCTTTTTGCATACTGTAAATGTCGCAAGCGTGGAAGTGAGCATGCGTACGAGGAATACGCATTCAGAGTAAGTGGTTGTTCCTCTTTGATATGTGTGAGACTTTGTAAAATGACCACGATCCACAGAAGGCCACTTCTACGTGTGAAAGTACTGCGTTAAACGTTATGTGACATTTCATTTTCATCACACGAAAATGATAAAATTCAATGCGATGTTATGGTTGTAATGATGACTGTTTGTCTGTTTTGTCATATAACACGATTGGAACTATTTTGGGAAAATTGGATGAGAGTAATTATTAGGAAAATGTAACGAAATCGAAATTTTTACAGCCGAAATTTTACAAAATGGTAGAATAGAGTAAAATTTGAAATATTGTTCTCATCTAAAAAAACAACGAAAACATAATGATTATTGCATACCTCTTTCATCGGATTCATTTTTATGAAAACATGTTGATTTTTGTGTAAATGTACCGAAGAAACGACACAAAATACTTAAAATTTCTCTAATTGACGACTTTTGAAATGCCCCTGACTTTTTCGTGAATTTAAGGCTTCATAAACATTAAATTGAGTCAGGGCACATTTTGAATGACCCTGACTGACTTAACTGTAAATCAATCAAAAGACTTCATTTTGGTCGAGGCAAAGTGACAAACTGAGATTAGTACTAGTATTTCAGTAATGAAGAAAATATAGACAAGCTCACACATTTTCATTCAAATATAAATATTGTTCATATGTTTTGAACCATATTGCATTAGATACTATCATGCGCCGATTCTTACCCATAACATTTCAACAGGATCATAAATTTTGAATAAAATTTTAAAGATGATAAGCAAATATGGGGTAATATTAGACAAATTTCTAAAATTCTTGAGAAATTGCGCCTATCCAATTATCCCAAATTAGTTCCAATCGTGTTATATTTAAACGACCAGTTTTTAATTAAAATTGTGCTACATTTTTCTCGTAAAATAAATTTATCGACATTTTGCTATTTTAATATAAACATGTATTAAGAATGAAACATTGCGCACGTTTATTAATCTTTTTTGAACCAGCTGTTATTTTAAGGTCATTGGTGTTACGAATAACAATACGCTCCGTTAGAAAACCTATTAACAATAATGATTAAATCAGTATATCTAGTGAGTTGCATTCCCATGCAGTCGCGCGAAATCATATTTTAATGGAAATCTTGTTATTTACATATACGGTAGTACATCAGCTAGCCAGACTAAATGTGATTACTGGCGATTGCTATTTGCTATTCCTCCCAATGCGCTGTGACATATCAACAAATCCTTCTCCAATATTTGCATAGCCAAAGGAACTCAATGCTAGAATTTGAGTGTGTTTCCTGCAGCATCGAAAACTGAGCGGAAACTTCATTGAACTGCACTCTGTACGCACAGTAGTGATTCGAAACCAACGATGCAGATGTGTAATTTGATAAGCTTTTGTATTTCTTTACACACACAGGATCCAGCGTACTGGTCAAACACTCTTGAATCGAATCACTATGAGTTCATTGGTTCCTGTGCAGACATTACTGTAAGTAGATAACGCCTGGCGGTATCAACAGAAAGTGTATTCTAAAGTTAGGGCGCATTTCTGCGAAGAAGACGATTTCGAACATCTGCGTATCCGATACAGAAAAATAAAACAAAGAGAAATTGTGTTTATCGTTGACATCCATATCCTGTTCGTTTTTGATGCACTAATACAGAACATTTGGTGGCAAAATATGTCCAACCAACATTACTCCTGAAGATATTTTAGGTGGGTCGTTGCTATTATTGTTTGTTTTTTTCTGAAGTCGTTAGTCAAATTTTATTATTTCTGTTGTTTTTATAGCGCGCTTTCAAGTCACTTTCAAAATCCAAAAATAATTCACATTCACTTGTTTTACTCTCATAGCTGTTTAAATGTGTAGAGTACATCTTTTAACGAATCATGTTTATATTAAATATCAAATGTTCACTATAAATATTATATGGCCGAGTTCCATTCTTGATTAAAACTAAGTTTTCTACGATAAATTTAACGCTTTATTCACTGAAATTTTTATCCTTGTTCTGTGTACTTGTATTCATAAAGAGGCAATGAGGATATGTCCAACATATTTTTTGCACAATAACAATGAAAATACCCAACAGCTGTAGCTCTTGTTCTCTGTTAGATTAAACTACGGAGTATCATAACATCCAAAAGGTACGTTACATTGAAAGTATTTAAATGTTACCTGTCCCGTTGCAGGAAAAAGATGTGACCACATTTGATATAATGGGAGTAACTAAGGTAGACTGCAGTGGTAGTGGGGAGAAAGAGAACATCAATGCCGTCGACAAATCAAAACAAGTTCCGAATGAAGGTGAAGAAGTAAGTGTAGAAATAAACAGGGCAAAAATTTTATTACGCGTTAAGATATCCAACTACAATGATTCGGTATCTGGAACAAGTTTAGATTGACATTGGATCCGGCAACTTGAGAACATAAAGAATATTCGCAGGGTCATTCAAGCGATTCTCTACATCGTATTAACACAATTAAATAGTGTATGTAGAGTTTACAGACAGTGACTACGAAGAATATATATGTGTTTTTTAAGTTGAAAAGAGACTAATATAAATTTAAAGAAAATATCGTAATAACTGCAAGTAAATGATTTCAACAAGGTACAGTTTAATTGTACCTACGAAAATGCGGTTTAATTAACATCTTATATTGCACAATATTAGGAAGTGTACGTTTTACGGGTTGATCTGCCAGTGATATTGACTCTTTAACCCGCTTTTTTATTCATACAGTCATATATGCCGATGGCGCCTCAACATGACAAGATGCCAACGTACTCAAACACTTAGAAGACTCAGCGAGTAGAAGAGATATGATGGGCGTCATGACAGCCTGTCTTATAAAACATACAGTTCAGGAACGAGTTTTCATTCCATCGGCATTCTTATTGTTATCACTTTCTAAAGTGATTTTCTCTGTGATGACTACAAAATGATGCTTCGTAGGTAGTAGGATTTTATTAGTAACCTTAAGTCCATAAAGTACCACACCATATTTGGACAGTCCAAACTATTGTGGGCAACCTTTGATTAGATGCTGAAGTTGCCGGTGATGCAAGTTCAGATTCGAACAGCCAATGGTATAGAGTATGTCATACATCCGTACATGACATATTTATTTACAAGGCCAAAAAGGGGTACCATAGGAGAGATATATAGGATGACGGTAAAATTAGTAAACTTGATAGAATCCCAACCTTTTCCGTATGTAGATGTTAAGGCCGAACAAAAAATTGTGCTGTTCCGAAAACCCGACCTACCCTATTTTTGAACCTGCCGACCCAGAACTTTTAGTACTACGTAAACACAGAAATAAAAAAAACAAAAAAAAAACCCGAAAAAATTACCCGTTCGTTACTTGACTTTTGATTTTTGCTTGAACAAAGATGTCTTTATGTTTGATTTTTATGATACATTTTTCTTGATATTGGGCCAGTGTTTGACCGCCCTGAACCCCTGAAAAATGCATATTTAAACATTATTGTTTTAGAAAAAAAAAAGCTCCCGACCTGCCTACACTACTTTTGAATACTTAGTTATAAGACAAGTACAATTTTTTGGCCTTAATTTTAGTTTGATGTCTTAATATTGAAACATTTGTTTCAGTTTGTCATAAAAGTTGTATAATACGCATTAATTGCAACACCGTCCCTCCACACACCGGTCTGGAATAGGCTGCTGCTTCTCTGTTTCGAGGCGCGTTGCGGGAAAACATATCAATTACAAAAATCCGTGAATCCCTGACACCTAAAAGGTGACAAGTAGGTGAATTTATCCTGTATAATTTCATACAATATTTAGACAATTTTGGGACCAATCCTGACGGGTGTAGCATGCTAGCAGGGTACGCTTACCCATTCCGGACACCTGGTACACCCACTAATTATCAGTGGTTCAGGATGGTCCTACTTAAATTTGTGAATCACTATTGTCCCATGGACCTGGTAATACATTACCTTGAATGGAAACGATTATTGGACCAGTTTAATGTCATATTACATGAAAAATATGCTAATTTTAACCAAAATGACAAGAATCGCCGCGATATTCACTACAGCGATTTTGCTGAATAAACTTGTCGAGACCAAAATGTATTGTAACACAAACGTTTCGATATTGAGCTTGGAGCCTCAAGGTTCTTTCTCATTTTTAAACATAAGAATTCATTTCTTTTCAAAGCTGTTGCGTACTCTTTTGGCCTCCAAAATAGATTGAGCTTGCAAGGAATCGCCACTAGACAACTGTACGCGACCGTACCTCTAAGTCTTAAAACGGATAAACTAAGACACAAACAACATCACTATCACAAAAATCATCTTTTCGGAAGAAAAAAAAAATATCAAATAAGTGTCTCACCATTCCTAAAATCCCGTAAATTTAATTTTCAATGACTGAAATATGCTGACTTTGATTAGATTCCAACATGGAAGGGAGGAAAAAACCTCGTGACCGAAGAACAACCTGCGCGATCAAAGTTTCAAAATGGCGTCGCGGCAAACTCAACAGCATTCCGAAACATCAAAGCATTAATTTCGAGTAATGTTAGAAAGAAAATCAATTCAAGAAAATAAACGTTTAGGAAGGTATACACCTCGAAAGTCAAACTTCACGGGGAGTTTTACGGTTGATTGGCAATTTTCGTTGTTCAAAAAACGCATGGACGACCTATGGTGTCCACCATCTTGATTTTTAACAGCAAATGCATCGTCGAAATCTCAGGCGTTTTCTAAGACAGAACAGAGTAAACGACAACCCCCGCATACAACCAATTTTTAAAACCCTATGACTGATTGATCACGCCAAAGTCATTTCGATTTCTTCTTATTTCTACGAGTGAAGGGGGGACTTTCGTACTATAAGGTGCCTCTTCCTACCTAGTTAGGTCATATTTGGTGGATGAAAATTCGACGGAAAAAACACGGAAAATCATAGACGAAATTTACAAAGAAAATACTCTCAAAAATCACAGTTTCTCAGTTGTATCAGAAATCCTGGCTATGATAACAAAGTTAAAGAGGAGCAAAGACATGACAATAAATAAAAATACTCCGCACCGCAAGATGTTGCCAAACACTACTGATGGCGTACCCAAGCAAGTCTTTACATCCGCAACGCGCTTCGTACCTACGGTAGAGCAATTAACACCTTTGAACAATAGCGCACGTGTCGCGTTTCCTGACCGGTGGATGGAGGGACGGTGATTGCAAGGATGGTAGAATGAAACTTGCTAATAAAACTTGCCAAATATTTGTTATTCAGAGCATTTAATAACTTCCGCATTATGTTATTCTTACGAATGGTTCGTTTATGCTAGCAACATACTCAGATTAACATTTAAATCCGAAAAGCAGAATTGATAGGTGACATCTTCAAACTAAACGAAATTTAGGACAGTAGATCTGTTGAGAATATATCAATTCCTGCCCGGCTGCAGGCTTCATATCTAATCGGTGAGCCAAACGTTAGCTTGTCAGGATACAGGCCCGGCTTGGCTACACTAGTGCAGGCTGTACTATCAATCAGTTTGCCAGATTGGGCTGTCAGTATATTGACTAGTATAAATGCTTCAATCATATTTTCTGAAACCTCTGCATGGTTGGATTTTGACAAAGGAAGGGACGCATTTCCATTGCCTGACTCCGTATTTCACTTGTTTTGATATATTGAGATAACCAGACGTTTTTTTTCAATATTACATTAATTTTTCATGTTGGTTTAAATATTGTACAATGACACAATGATGGGAATATCAACAACTACCATTTCAGTGTCCGAACAGTAATTTCTGCATGTCTACTAAATGTTATTTTTTTCAATTTCAAATATTATCTTTCAATAAATCAGATATTAGGGATCCATTGTTCTGTATTTGTCATTATTTATTTTGACGAAACGATTGACGATGACACTTACATACACCAAACATTGACCACAACCAAAATATTCTTAGAACATAATCATGTGACTTCATGACTTGCGTGCAAAGCATCGATATTTAAGCAATACTTCCCGATGTAATCATTAATAATTACAAGCACTGGAACAATCAGTTTGTATAATAAATCATAACACTGGTGAAGGTCAAAGTATCAATCTGACAGTTCTTATTGTATGACTTACACGTGACAAATGAACAGTATATCATGACTTGCACTTTTTTCAGTAGACTTAGTCATAGAACGAGCATAAGACATACTTCTATTGTAGGAGAAAATACACTAACTTCAATGACCAAGTCCGCCTTGGTGCTGTGAATAGCGTCAAAATGGTCGACAGTGTACAAGACGCAGAAATGCAATATTATGTGTTAATGATTAAAGCTATCTCTGACCTAATGTACCTCAACGGACTGGTATATTCGATAAAGAAGGGACAACAATCAACACCACCATGATGACGTCACAATACGACATACGTAGAGAGTAAAAGTACTTACAACAATCACGTGATAGCTTATCCTTATACTGTCACGAGACTAGAGATATGGGTTATTTATTGGATGGATGGACTCATGATTACCATGTGACAAGTAAGCTGGGCACACCGCTATATTGCGCACTCTGGTGTTGATACTGTACGGCACATCACTCAGTAACGGTTATATTTTCACACACGTAAAAGTCTAAAACGATTTTGGACTTTGATTAATTTTGAAGCCAGAGCTTGATAATCTTGAAGATTTCATATTTCAACAGGGTAGAACGAGGCTAAGAATAACACTGACAATAATCATATATTACCATAAAATATATCTAGAGTCACGCGGCACTTCACCCATAGTACAACAGCTTAAACATGGTACACCAGCCCTAGCTGAGCAAAGCCAACAAAAAACAATAAATGATGCCACACACTTTTAATTTCACAAGGAATCGGAAGCGGCAAAAACTTGTCCCCTGCAACATTAGTATTCCCCGCAACGAGAACATAGAAAATTTCATGCAATCAATTTTCAGATTCCATTCAGAAAAAATGAGTTTCTCACAACCGGTCGCAGTGAGAAGAGTCTCTAGGTGTAGCTGTGTTAAATTATGCTGTGTGGAAGGGGGAGAAATTGTAACAAATCCACTGTCCAGGGCATCACTTTGCCTTCAGATCTCTAATAAAAGTGACCAAGTGCGACTTGTAGCTGTGTTACAATATGCTTTGTGGAACTGGGAGAAAGAGTAACGAACCGACTGTCCAGGCCTCACTTTGCCTTCAGATTTCTAATAAAAGTGACCCAGTGTGACTTTCTTTGTTCCAGTGCCAAAGTATGGAAGGCAGATTCATGAGTTGCTTTCAGTACGGTTATCAACCCATGCCATTTAGCCTTTTAACTTTAAGATCAAACTTTTGGTTTCATGTCTCTGCTAGATCATACTGCAAACGTTGTGGATAAGCTGTTTTATGAATCTTAAATAGTTTTCATTGGAACAAGCCACTCACTGTAATCTTTGTACTGCACTATAAGATAAATGAAATTAATGTTTCTGTTGACACATACACGCACACCAGAGAGACTGGAGCAGTTCTACGTGATCTTGGTTGATGCATGTGGGTCTGAGAAAGTGCCTCAATGTTTTTTGTGTTGGTAACAGTAAATGCACAGCTGAGATTTGTTTTTTTTTTTATAAAATTATTTTGTGAGTCTTTCCTTTAAGATTCAACCTGATGCATATTTCATAGCTATTAGAGACATTATCTTTTCGAGTCCCCCCTTTAGTCCCCAAAATCTCTTTCAAAACCCCTTTATACCTTCGATATTTTCACAACACCGTTACCTCTCCCATCGCCCCCGAAGAATTTCCAATGCAGCCTTACAAAATATCGATCTTTTAAATGGGAATAAAGATGAAGATATATCTGGGAGTGAGAACGTTTACCGTGTTGTGGCTGTACCCCGATCATATTCACATCTCTCTGCTATACCATTTTACATAGAAGGCCACGGTATCATACTGCAGGTGTTAAGTGTTCCCAGTAGCTACTTCACAATGTTTGAGGAAAGAACACAGTAGAGACAGATGTACGTTGGATAATACCTAGCGACACGTATACATGTATATAGCAGCTGTACAAGTACTTCGCTTGATAACCTATGTACAGACAGGAAGTATTGTGAAACGTTCGACCTTTGACCGTTAATTGGCAAGAGTTCCAATTTTTTTTCTAACCTCTTGTTTATTCTGTTTTTATTTCCGAGTAACTGAGTTCGATACATGGCAGGCTGAACTGTACATTTGAAAACGAATTTCCTTCAGCTACCATTTATCATGTTTATGGGCAACTAAAAATACCATGGAAGTCCAAAAAACAAAAAATAGCAGTATATAAGAGAACAGTTCTTGAACACATTGTCTAGGTACTTGATTTTTCTTCTTATTTATACTACTACTAATAATAATAGAAATAATAATAATAATTTATTTATAAAAGTGTCTATATCCACTTTGATAAAATGTGATCAAAGACGCTATAAAATTAAACTACTATTTTAAAAATGAAAAATTTACAAGTAAAATGAGAAAAACTTCACAACTTAAAGGAAAACATACAAGTAATAAAAATTAAAAATTCAACAAAAACAACACTTTGCACAACAACTCATCTGGTAACCTTAAATCACCAAAACGTACATAAAATATTAACTATAGGCTAATTTAAAGAGGTGCGTCTTAAGGTTTGATTTAAAAGAAAGAGAGTAGGGGAGCATCGGGTCTCGAGTTGAAAATTGAACGAGGCCGCAACACTGAAAGCACGGTCCCCATATTTCTTAGTACGTGACCTGTTTTGGCAGAATTTAATCTGATCATCAGATCTCAAATTACGATTTTGAACATATAAAGAAATCATGTCACATAAGTAGTATGGAGCAATGGAATGGGTACATTTGTAAATAAAATGACATTATAATGATTCTCCCATACTAATTCCGTTAAATGTTTCGCATAAATAAATATATATATATATATATATATATATATTATATATATATATATATATATATATATATATATATATATATATATATATATATATATATATATATATATATAAAGAACGGATTTCGGTCTGCTGTCATCAACCAACCTCAAATTCATTTAGATATAACTTTACTGCCGGTTTGTATAATACGTTGACCAATATCACACAGTCAAGACTGTAAATAAATTTACAGTCCTCTGTAGCTATGTTGCGACCAAAGAGGGAGCCACACGTTTTTACCAATCAATAGAAAATACAAATAACAAAGTCATAAATTTAGACGATCCTTGACACTTTGCACAGAATATCAGGTCAAGTATTCTATGACCTTCGAACTGTCGTCCTTGGCAACACCCAAACAGTTGTTGCTAAGTAATATGTTTGTTAAACAATGTTTTTGAGTGATTAAAGTACGTCTCATTGCATGTATCAACTTCGTTATTTTCTCTTCTGCCAGTATTGACTACAACACTAACCATCGGCCTATTCACAGCACACACAAGGCAAAGGGAGAGTACATGGCGCAAAGTAACCCTCGTCGTCAGTTAGTTTGAGACTCGGCTAGATCAGTGGTGCGTTGTAGCGGAATTCGTTTATTTATGTGATACAATGGCCATGATTCTGCTCCAACAGTTGCTTCGTATAAATGTTTGCCCTTGAAACTACGAGCGGGTCGGTATCATCGTATTTCGCACGAGGCTGTAGTGGATTAGGGAACATCGACCACATTAATGGAACCTACAAGGGTCGTGACGCCATTTATGCATTCTAGCTGTCATGATAAGTGTTTGTGAGTTGCAAAATGTTGAAAGAGACAAAATCACGGACACACCCGTGTAAACAATCTGTGTTTTGTAAAGTTGGTCAAATAAACTTTCCTGGCTCAGGACGAGAAATATACAGTTTCCACTTGTTAAATGGGAAAAGAGCCGTAACTTGATAAAAAGTAATAATGAAATAATGTTTTAGATGTTTGAATCATTCAATATATTAATTTCTTCCACCGTGACATTTCCTCTCATCTTTGTCTTTCATGTCTACATAACATCAATGTAGATTTGTTGGATTAATAAAGAAATCAAAACAAAGAAATTAATTCCCTGGACACTTCAAAGAGGAAAGATTGAAACAAGTTTCGACAAAACTGTAAACAGCGTTACTGTCCAAAGGGTGCTTCGTAAGTTGTTTGTTGTTATTCCGCCAGAAATACCTGCACAGGAGAAATTGTGATTAATTTCAACAGCATAAAAACGATATTAAATAATTAAAGTAGTACTAGTAGTAGTAGAAGTAGCAGTAGTGGTAGTTGTGTCGCCTATTTGAATTCCAAATTACATCTGTAAATTATATATCACAAGAAATTAATGAAACTTTTCGATACGTACATGTCTTATATATTTCGATGTATGTCCTGTAATAGCTTTATGGCCGTCTTGGCATACGCTGAAGTTGAATTAACGAAAGGGTGACTATAAATTAAACTTACCGCATTTTTGGATGAGAACTGTATCAGAAGTGTCATGTCCTAAATCATTGGATGATGTGCAACTGACCTCAACGTCTTCGGGTGGAGAGATTTCAATTGTTGTGCCCTCCTTGTCGAAGTCATTCCAGCTGTAAGTTGCCTGTGGGTTACTTTCACATGAACACGTCAGGTTAACAGGGCACGTGTTATTCCCTTTTGATATCACAGTTTTCTCCGGGGGAACTTGGTGATATGCAGCGAAAAGGTAGTCCGACAGATAGCCGAGAATGAAACAAATATCAGAAAGAGAGAAACATTTATATAGTGCATTGGAAAGGTAGATTAGAGAAGACGAGTTTTCATAATACTTGTTGTCTGGGCGACAAACAGAAAACAGGCAGAGAAATAGACTAGATAGGCAAAGAAAAATCTGTTTTGAAACATGAGTACTCAGCAAATCTATGACTGAGTAAATTTACATCGATTCGGCAGTGAAAACGCTTAACTAACAAAATCGCACACGTTGACAAAATTTAGAGAAATTGAACAACAGATTGGGTGTAACACACGCTATCTTTCAGTTTAATCTCATCATACATGACTACTGCACATTATCACTTACAGAACACGTCTAGTTCGATATTCCTACGGTTCGTCGCCGGAATCACTTTTTCCGAGTCACTGCATGAGAATTTTCTTCCAGTGTGTGAACGGTGTGCTTTTATGTGAAGTTCGTCTGAGTCATTGTCTGGTATCAGTTCACCATCCTCGTACCAAGCAAAATTCTCACATTCTCCCTGACATACTAACAATGAGCAAATAAGGATCACTGTGTCGCCTTCTCTTGTTCTGTACACGCCTTCCTCTTTGAAATATGCCCCACTCTTTACTGTGATGTCTGCTTCTGAACAATTACCTTGATTGGGAAAAGCAAAAACGGAGTCAATTGATTGAAAATACAAACAGGTTTTGAAAAAGTTAGTGCCTGAAACGTCAATAAAGAGATGCCTGGGGGATTGTTAGGAGAAACACTCAAGAACTCAGGTTATACACCACCAATAAAACGCACCTACAAGCTCATCAAATAACCAACATAGCAAGACACTGTTGTTGTTGCTTTTGAGCATGCGTACATTTTATTTGCAACATGATGCTTAAAATAGGGCTAATTTATCATATACCTATGCCCTGTATTGTGTCTGTACTGAGTTCAGTGACATGATTTATCATGTTGATTTGCATGTCAATAAAGTGATACGCCTTGTTGATTTGCATATGAAAGGAATGATCAGCGCGTCTTTCTTTCATTCAATTGAATATTTGCATATGAAAAAGTGATACGACCTGTTGATTTACATAACAAAGCCTGATACGGCCTGTTGATTTGCATACCGGACTACTTACATGGTGGCGCCCTAATCAAAACAAACCATGGTGCCCGTCTATGATTTTGACTTTTGACTAC
The DNA here is from genome assembly GCF_041260155.1 of Ptychodera flava. Taxonomy (NCBI): domain Eukaryota; kingdom Metazoa; phylum Hemichordata; class Enteropneusta; family Ptychoderidae; genus Ptychodera; species Ptychodera flava. The sequence goes on along the minus strand of NW_027248279.1, from coordinate 2,469,836 downwards.
GATATCATGTCCGATCTCCAAAAGTGGCAGGGTTTTGAAGCAAAGGGAAATGCGGTACCTAACTAAATAAAACACATGTGTCGATATCGGATTAACCTGCTAGTAGTGCTACCAATTTGAACAAATTAAAGAGCAGAGCATCACACCGTACGGGCACTGACAGATCGATGACAGACCAGCTGTTCCGTCCGTGCATAAGCACAGACTCGCAGACGACAAGCAAAAGTGCTATCAGACATGTCGGAGGACCGGCAAATTCAAAAGCATAACTTTCAAAAATATCATGTATTCATGGTAAATGCGCTCTGGAAAATAATACCAAACACAACACTTGCATGTACCGTACCGATTCGGTAGATATCCTACATGTTTGATGACAGAGTTCAAGCATTTCTCTGCTCAACCGTAAAATAATTGTCAATGAGCCAGCTGATAGATTACGTCAGACGCTAGTATATCAATCCGCCTTAGCAAGATGACGCAAATAAATGTAGTCCATCAAGAAAAACCACAGTGAAACGTATCATATTTTAATATACGAGATTTATTCATTCAATAACGTGGGCATAGGTATATGATAAAGAGGTTATCCCTCGATATCACCTCTTGGTAGGGTCGTATTGCTGCTTGTGCGGTTGTGGGCCGCATCACACTCGTCTTCGACTCGTGTGATGCGGCCCACAACCGCACTCGCAGCAATACGACCCCACCAAGAGGTGATATCGAGTCGAACCTCATAGTACAGCATATCGGAAGCTGTTATCCAATTAGTTGGCTGAATTTTACTGTTATAATTGAATTATATACAAATTGACTCTGTAAGTAACTGTGAATAGTGAAAATTGACCAAGGAAATACAACTTTCTGAGCAAGCTGCATACCAGCAGTAAAAATATGCTGCTCCCCCTCCGGCCCGCTGTTTTTATCACAACAAAGAACTCAATTGTCTTTTTCTATAAGTCAATGTCCTTGATGAACGAATCGGTATTATATCTTAAAAATTAAACCTGAATTTTTCACATTAAATGTATAATTCTGCTCGTAAAAAGAAAAATCTTGGTGGCAATCAGGTTAACAGTAAAGTTTTGACGCTAAATTCCATCGGTAAAACATGTGCATATGACGTATGTGACCAATGCATTTCGACAAACGACTTTATTATTGGGTGGACTGGTATCGTACTCTTAAAGCTTGATACTGGATACAAGCGTGTATTGTGATTGTTATGTTTCCATAAGAAAACGATTGTATAACATATAGACATTTCGGAAGGCATTGAAACCTGACACTGTAACCATTGTCTGCACATGCATTCCGTTGGCAAGTGTGTGGTGCAGTGATAAACAAACAATATCTAGTGTCAAAGTTGCGTGTTGTTCGATAGAAGACGGCCGCTGCGTGGGTGTATTAGATGCTAAGAAACTTAATAGCCCCTATACGCACACATCGCCGAGTTCGGAGACCGATTTCCCAAACAAAACGCCACAAAAAGACCGGTATCTATGGTTTCTAACATAATATATCTTCGAATTTATACCTAAGTACTATCCTTTTTGTGTCAAAAATGATCTTCTGTCCATTTTTGGGTGCGATTTCCAGCCGGACCGGCGCTTTAGGATGAGTTTCCAACTTTCACGCGACAGCAGCGTGTGGGTTGAGATTCTGTACTGAGGGTACTAGCCAATGATAGCGCCGCTGGGCTTAATCCATTGCGTTTCCTAATTTCCTTTTTAGCCCACGTGTTCACACACATGAGCTAATGTCATAGCGATGTCTGTCTGTCTGTCTGTCCCTCTGTGTGAGTGTGTGTTTGTGTGTATGTCTGTCTGTTTACACGATAACTCAAAAACGCCTGAACAGATTCAAGTCAGGTGTATTAGACAGGTACTATATGCTAATTGTAAGAACTTGATTAGATTTGGGTTAGTGTAGCTTGCATATTAATGAAGTTATGACATATCATTTTTTTTCATATAATGGTTTCGACATACATCAAGAAAGACTGCCCAAAATTTCATGTAACTTTTCACATATGACAATCTCAGAATATTATGATGATAGTGTGAATGTCATGTCAATGAAATAAATGCACCAAATTTGATGAAATCTGCTGCAGATACTGATCAGATAGATATCTAACTGTGTTGTAAAGCATTTAGTAGTGTCAAGTTAATTAAGGGTTCATTTGCATATTTAATGAATACTGTAATTAGTGATACTACTCCAAAATCACAGCATCTCATGTGATGAAACGAGCTACAAAGTTGATCTGGTAGATATGTAATTGGCCCAATGAAGCATTTAGCTGTGTCAAATTAATAAACAGCTCATTTGCATATTAAATAAAGCTTTAATATGCAAATGAGCTGTTTATTAATTCGATTTAACTCTAAGAGTACTATGTAAAAGCTGATTAAACCTGCTACATATAGTGATATAATCTGATTATTCTGTGAAGCGTACTTCTATTAATGAAACTGTTGTAAAACACGTGAGCGCATTCAGTTCACATCTGGTTTCTAATGCATACGACAAATCCGCCGCCATTTATCGAATCACACGCAACTGTAAATCCAGTAGGCGTAACAAAGGATTAGATATGCCTTCACATGAGTTACAACACATCTGTCTGCTGGTACTGTTAATATTTTACTGCCAGGGCCTTTAACCACACATTCATCTGAAGAAGGTAGTTGACAAATACTCGAACAGCAATATTTTCGTAGTGTAGAATAGTGTTATCGCTATCTATCTAATGTATAATGTATTGAAGTTGCCCGACTCTTTCATAATTTGCGACACAACATGACTTACATTTTAGTGTGATGCGTGCTTCGTAGTAATTCGGTTCTGCCATGAATTGTGTACATCTCCAAGTCCCCGCATCGACCGCTTTAAATGGGTCGATAGTTAAAAAATACTCGCCCTCTAACTGGTTGCCAGTGATATCACACGTACTGCAAACTCTACGGTCCACAGTGGTGCCATCAGACACCTCTCTGTCTATCGGTTCTCTTTGGGACCATCCTGGTAGGCTCGATTCTAAACCATACAGGGCGCATTCCAAAGTCACTCTCTGACCCTCAAAGGTCGATATATCACGTGGTTTGGTACGCCATTGTAATCTTCCTGTGATAAATTATCAAAACAAATGTATGAATGCACTTTCCTTACACAGACATCTGCAGTAGAGCATTCCTGTAATGTTTTTCGATGCAAAACTGCTGAAAGAGAAAGGATAAATACAAGGACACATTACTGGAAACACATCTCCGCCTCCGGCGAGCTGCCACATTACACGTTTAAATTCAATGCAAATGAAACTACTTTTTTAAAAACATTGTTCTACTCACGGTGAACGCGTAATTCAACATAGTTTTCTATCGTCCCTGGTGTCTCTTCATTTGAAACTTTGCAGTAAATACGGGCTTTGTCATCGTTGTGAAGCACAGTCATATTGATTTCGTGTGAGTTGTTTGAAGCTGGTACCAAAATGTCATCCTTGAACCATGCCAGGTCCACACAGGGGGCTTCACATCCGAATGACGTGCATTGAAGGGTGATATCGCTATCTTCGTACACATCATAGATATTCCCTGTTGCAGCCAGGGCTCCATTCGTAACTGTTACACTTACATGGGTACAGGTGCCTAGTATGAAAGTAATAACAATGATCTACAGATAACATTCAGATTTTCAATAGAGGTGTTTGCATGACACGACTGGAACTTTTTTCCGGCTTGTTCAAAACGGATATTACAATACCAATTACACAGTAAAAAAACGTTAATTTTTCATATGCTTTGATTCAAAGCGATTGTTTGAGTTGATAGGTGCAGTGCAAATAAATTGTATGGAAGCTTTTTGAAGCCCCTTAGCAAATTGTAAGTGCGTATTGTTGTATCGATAGTAAAATGGTTATGTTTCTCACTTGGAAATGCAATAATCGCTTCATAAAAACCAGGTTCTCCTTTAAATTGTGTACATCGCCAAATTCCTGTGTCCTTGTCGCCCATAAAAGTGATGCTCAAATCATATTCCCCTTTCGTCTGGTCTCCTGTAATACTACACTTGGGGCATGCATTACGGTCAACGAGAGTGCCGTCAGACACCTCTCTGTCTATTGGCCAACGCTGTGACCATCCGGGTGGGTTGGATTCATTTCCACACACCGCGCAGTGGAGAGTGATGTTTCCATTTTTTGTAGAGCAAGTGTCAGCTGGGATGTTCACCCACTGACTACGACCTGTGGGTAAATAAAACACCATGATTGTAGAGTCAAAAGTTCGTTACACAAATTATGATTGCCTCGTTATGCAGATATAAACTGTTGTAGACGAATTTAATTAGGTTTTCTTTCCTTGAATCTGAAGGAGGACAGAGAGTATTTACTAGACTACTTATTATAAAGGTGAACGACATATTACATTTTAGACAAGTCCAAATTTCAAAAAACCATGCACTTACACTCTACATGTATAAAGGTTGCTGAGCTCTGGGAGAAAACACTGCCGTCATAGAGTGTATTTGTCGAGTTACAGTGATGTGTTCCCGCATCTTGTCTTCTAATGTCGTCAATAATCAACTGGGAATTGTCAGACATAAGTTTTGAGCCACGAAACCACTCCACACTATCTTCAGCAGGGTTGGCAGACACTTGGCACGTGACGTTAAGATCATCCCCGACCAGTGATTCAACAGACTGCGGCGTCGTAACCTTTATAGGATCTATTGGATATACGAACAAATAAATAATGCATATCGAAAATAAGTCCATTAATCCATCAAATATCAAATTTATATAGATAATTAAATAATTTTATAATTTAAAATATCAAAATATTTAACTTGCACTTTTTACATTCATACTACTACTACTACTACTACTACTACTACTACTACTACTACTACTACTACTACTACTACTACTACTACTACTACTACTACTACTACTACATATTAGTATTATTATTGTTCTTATTATTGTTGTTTTTGTTTTAATATTGCTAGTGTTGTTGTTATTGTCGTTATTGTTATTTTAAAATAACAATAATCATCATCATCATCACCACCAGCACCAGCACCAGCACCAGCACCACCATCATCATCATCAATCATTCGATCGATCATTACAACGCTTTTCAGAATTAGAGCGCGAAGCCACTGCAGTGAACTGCAATAAAACTGCTTACACTAATTAGTTTCAGCTGTAGCCGTGGCCACTTTGGTGTTGAACAAGGCTACTTGATAAAGACCAAAAAGTCTGCTTGTACAAAGGCAAAACTAGCTCTGTCTGAGGCTCGAGTTGTAAATGAGAGTTTACGATTGGCACCCTGTGTTCAAGATTAAGATACAATGTAACATTACCATGCACTGGTCCATGTACAAATCTTTTTTATTTCAACTTCCCCAGACAGACTGTCTGCATGGGACATACAATGTTGTCGACTTTGCCAGCTGCCTACAGCTGAAACTAATTAGTGTGAGCAGTTTTATTGCAGTTCACTGCAGTGGCTTCGCGCTCTAATTCCGAAAAGCGTTGTATTTTTGAGTTTGTTGTTTGTAAACTAAAATTGATGAGAACTATAAGTTAAACCTTACACTGGACATCAACATGAATTGTACTGGACTTATTGCATTTTGTATTGTCATAGAGAGCAGTGGCTGCTTCACATAGATATGTTCCGCTATAACTTCTGTCGATAATATCTATAGTCAGGTTGGGACCTGCTGTGAAAACTTGTCCACTGGGGTCGTACCAGGTGTAGTTGGCTGCTGGATTGCTGTTTGTGTAACACGTTGCAAAAAATGAGTCAAATTCTTTCACTTTTCCACCGTTTTCATAATGTATCATAACATATTTTGGACAGTCTGTTTACATGGAAAAAATAAAACAACGAAGTATATTATTAACTTAGTTTGATGTATATAATAGTGCTGATTAAAAATTAGGTATAGATATGGATAGCGGAAAGGTCGACAACAATATTATTAAAATCTACATTGAAAATATCATGATGACGACAACAGCAATTATCATTGTCATCATCATCGTCGTCGTCGTTGTCGTCGTCGTCGTCGTCAGCGTCATCATCATAAAAAATGAACTCCAGTTGAGTAATTTTAAACAGGACTATTAATCTACAATAGTTACCCGTCGGCAGCCTTTTAAACTGGCTTTCAGTTGTAGCCTCAGTCAACTCGAAAAAAAGTATCAAAGAAAGAAAGAAAGAAGCGATAACGTACATTGAATATTGAAAGTGATGTCGTTTTCGCAAGTAACTGGTTCCACTAAAGTACGGTATCTGTAAGTACATGTATAGACGTAATCTTTATTTGTCTCGTTGAATGTGGCTTCCCATATCAGGGTTCCGTTGGTTGAAGCGATGACGTCATTACCATTGACAGTCCAGGCAAGCTCACCAGGAGGTGGTGCTTTGTTCAGGTCACAGGTTAAAGTCATGTTTTCACCACTTATGATTGTATATCCGGGTCCAATGGGCTCAACTGAGCAGGTAAGATTTTCATCTAACAGATAAACAAATTTACGTCATTACAAGGAATATGCTGGCTTAACTAGACAAAGGAAATAAATCAAAGAAAGAAAACGAATTATCGAATTAAAGAAAAAAAGAAAGAAACTTTAGGAAAGAAAGATAAAAATAAACTTACTTGTAACATATTTTCATGAATAAATTATAGTGCAATGTGATTGTTAGCGTATTTCGAACAAGACAATTCATTAAACAATTAAAGGGCCTATGACATGAAAATAAAACGTTTCTTGACCCATTGGAGCTGTAGCGCAATCCATCTATTATCGGCTTGTCAATTTTTTTGTTATTTTTGCATTGCTTGTGCATTAAATTCGCATTTTAAGATGCGGTATCGCCTGGCAACTTTTACTGCTTCCCTAATAATGCTGCCGCCATGTTGTTACGTCATCGAAGGAACGCAGTTAGCCCGCACGCTTGGGTACCGCCATACACAGCAATGGCGTTTGCTCCCGCCTAGTGCAGGTTTCGATCGTGTCAGCGAGCAGAGCGTGGCACCATTTTACAAGTGGTATAGCCACAAACTGATGACAATATTTTATTACAAAATGCTAATACCCTTATTACATTTTGCGTAAGTTGTTACAAAATGCGTCATATTACAAAACGCCGCTGTACAACGTGTAAATTTAATCTCATCTTTAGGTATCAAATTATGATATAAACTGTGAATCATTCATGCACATTGTTAGTTGGATATATGATAGTGACATACTCAAAAATATTCATGTATTTTCGTTATTTTTATGAAAAATTTCTTCGTCGACTCGGGTTAGCATTGAGCTGTCTCTGTGATGCGGACTACGGGAACTCGAGCCGAGTAGAATCATTACTTGCGCGTGCCACCTGAAATGGTCACGTAACGCGAAGCCAAACGGACTTTTGCACCTGAACGTGTACGCCAGCGCCAACTTGGCGTCTACAATGAAAACGCTTTTTGGACTCAAAAAGAGATTTGGCGGGAAATGTATCTGCTACCAGACATCGAAGAAGCCACTAAATTACTTATAAATAGTTTGAAAAAAGCGTATATTGGCAGTCAGCGTCATTTTATCATCACTATACGTGTTTAAATTGCATATTAAAATATATAGAATTATGGTAGCTCAATGACGGAAAGAAACTAAAAACTTATTTATCAATAATGGAATTACCAAGTAAAATCAGCTCTACATTCAGACTGTTAGGAATGGCTTCAAACATTCGGCATTCCCACTGGCCTTCGTCGGTATTGGCGAGAGCATCCTTTATCAGTAAGTTGTATTCTCCCTTTGAGTGGTCACCAACAATCTCACAGTTGGGACATTTTATTGTGTCTACAATAGTGCCAGCTGCCACAAACCTCTCCAATGGTGATACCTGAGACCATTGTGGCCGACCAGAATCATCGTCAGTGACATTCACTGCACAGGGAAGTTTTGCAGATTGACCGTTTTTCATAACAATCGTTGTATCATTTAATGGGCTGATCCATTTCTCAGCAACGACTCTCTTTCCTGTCATTACAAAAACATAATGGATTTCAATACAATTACGTATTTCCGGAACTCTCAAAATGAGTCTTATCGTATGTCTCGATATTTACTGTAAAATATTTCATGGCTCATTCGGCAAATGTCGCCATAATGAAGCGACATCATCATTAGTATAGGTTAAAAAGTTCTGCAGAATATATGCAAAACACTAAAAACAGCTTTTGAGAGTCCCGGAAATACGTTTGCACTTTAATGATCAACACAATTAAGAAAGAAAATGACTGCCTCTCCCTATTGACGGTACGGTGTTGTTGACAACTTGCTGTTTACACAAACAAACGGCTCCCGCAACTTCAGTTTGTTTCGCGATCGATGACAATAGGAACGGGGGATTTATTTAGCAGAGGGTAGTTTTGATTGACACAACATAATGTTCTTCCCCTGCGACTTTATTTGGGTCCCGTTAATATGTTTTCTTGTGAGGTTCATCGAGACAGAATTGTCGCCGATGGTGATCACATCCGTGATAAGATGTCGTGTGCTTTTTGAATGAAGACTGTTAACATCTACAAAAATATTTCGATGTTTTTATTTGGCGGAATGAACGTAAATCTCTACAATTTAAGATAACGTGTACAATTTCGGGCATGGATATATGATAAATCGATTATTTCCCACTTTTTCCTATTCGTTGCATCGCAGCATGGTCGTCATTAGTGCTGCGTCAGACAAGAAACAAAGTCGAATGTTCGGCGCAGCATAGATGACACTATTGCTGATATGACCCAAATAAATTTTTCAAAGCTTATAGGGTCAAGGATATATGAGATTGCTTATTTATTGAAATAACATGTTGAGGCTTGTACTTATGGTTTTCTGTTAAAGTTCTTCAATTTTCAGACAAGCTCTGGCAAATATTTCGCCGTTCGCATGCCACAATCTACCTCCGAATAGGTAGTAAGCTCGTGGCGTGACAGCGACACCTGTTAACATAGCAACTCTCAGTGTAAACAGACAAAGTGGTGGCAGTGCATTGCGCCGTAAGATCGAGCGTAATCGAAATCAGGAAAGATTTAAAGTAAGATACAGTGTTTTATCGATAAACATTGTAATAGCATAGTGCACCTTAAAATTGTCTACTGTATGACGATTTTTGTATCCCGGTGATTTCATTGAGATTTGGAGGATTCGTCGCGATGTCGCGCATGATGTTGACTTCGTCGTAAGCTTATAGTTATGATTGAAGCTTGTTTACACAAATAAATATATATTTACGCTCAAGGCGTAATGAAAGTAAAGCCCCAAAGTTTAAGTTCTTGGCATGGGTATATGATAAATCGGTTATTATCCAATATCCATTATCCTAAATCGTCAGACAAACGACTACGTCTCGTGTCTGACGCAGCACAAAGGGCACTCTTGCTGATACGACACATGAACAGGTAATAAGCTTATCGGGTAATGATGTCTAGTTATCATATACCCATGCCCATATTGCTTCATCCTAGTGAAGTTCGAATTCGCCGTAAAGTATCAGCCGTGATATTTCACGGTAAACGTGGTTATGTGCACGGTAAACGTCATCAGTTTTGGAGTTTTTTTCCGAACTACATCAGCAGTTTGTTGGTAAACAACGTAAACAAACAAAATGGCTGCCGCTCCCTGCCTGCGAGGCGATGTCGCCGACATAAAAAAAATGAAGGGCTTCGAGGAACACGGGCATTTCTGGTTGCCAAATACGGAAATAACATGTTGAGTCTTGTAATGTTTTCCCATGGATTTCCAGTTAAAGTTCTCGTAGTTTTTGGTCAAGCTCTATCAAATATTCTGCCGTTCGCACAGCATCGGAACTGTGCACGGTCTACCCAGGTAGAGCGTGGCGTGACAGCGATGTCGCGCGCTCGACGACTGTTGACAAGGCAACTCTCTGGGTAAACAAACAAAATGGCGAGCTCCATGCTGTACGACGATCGAGCGCGATCGAAATCAGGATAGATTTAAAGCTGAGGACGTACAGTTTTTGATCGGTTACAATTGTAATAGCATATTACACCTTAAAATGGTTCATCCTGTGTGAAAATTTTTGCATCCCGGTGTCTTTCTTGTTGGGATTCATTGAGATATGGAGGACTTGCAGCGATGTCGCGCGTGATGTTGACTTCGTCGTATACTTTATGAATGAAGCCTGTTCACATAAATATTCCGATATTTATGCGTAAGGCGTAATAAAGTAAAGCCTAAAAAATTTAAAGTTTTTCGTACTTTTAGTAAAATTATAGGCATCGGTATATGATAAGTCGGTTATTACCCAATATAGTCTGTTCCTTGTGTTGTTTCAGCATTCGTGTAATTTGTGCTGCGTCAGACACTCGACTTCGTGTCTGACGCAGCACAAATGAAACTCAAGCTGATACGACACAGGAACAGGTGGTATTGGGTGATAACCTAAAATTATTGCCTTAACACCAACAATAATGACCGCTAATGGTCGATGAAAGGTGATGTGAACAAGGGATAACATACCATCAGCGCGTAACACCTGGCAGAACGGGAGTAACAGCCAAATACCAATAACAGAGAACGTCATCGTAGATAAGTTCCTTTCAAGTGGCCAAACTTTGTCATAATGGGTATTTGCTAAAGGGTTGCTTCGTTCTTTGTCCGATCTAGTAAACGTTTGGTATTTTTATTCGTCATGTCTATTAAAAATCAGCCTATAAAAGGGTGTGGCAGTAAGTTGTAAACAAGAATTTAAAGAGCGCGACAGAATCGATCTGTATTAATGCTAGGTCGTAAACATAGTGTACATGATACTAGGCTTGTCGACGTCAAGATAGTTTCCAAGTTGTCGAAACTATTAATGTGGGAAGTTTCTCATAATAAGGACAACACTAAGCTGTGCAATTGGTCGCCGAATCATGTTAAATCTAATGTCTTGGAATATTTGATATGACATGGCAAACAATTTTGCCCAGACTTCACGGAAGCTCTTAATACGTTAAAACAGAAGATAAATTACCAAACTAGTGAAATTAGGATAGGAAATCCCTAGATTTGTTTCTGTACACTATGTACCAGACATAAGGAGGCAATAGGTAATGAAGAAGCAAAAAAACGAAAGTAGTTTATACCGCCAATTTGGATTTTTTAATTAAAAAAATTACCTTAAAGAGTCAAAATGAGTGTCTCGATTTACATCCGATAAGTTGGGTGTCAGCATTTTATCCCGTGGGTGACGTACGTGGAAACTTCAATCAATAGATAAAGGGATACATAACTAACGTCTTTCGATTTATCCACCGAAAGTTGTGAGCCGTAGGCAGATAATCTCAAACAAGCATTACCACTGACATCCCTTATTCTGCTGCCTATTTTATAAATGTCAAGTTCATGTAAACCCTTATTACCATCGTTATAAGTCTTTTAAGCCATAACCAAGAAATATTTTTCAGAGATTCACGGCATTCTCCTTATGCAGGCTTGTCCCGGGATGCCGGGATGACCCATAAACAATATATATTTTGTCAGAAATGTACAGCATTTCTTTTATACGGGCTTAATGGTCACGTAATCAGAGCAAATCGTTGTGTCCATATCCGTATCCTGGCAAATGGTTTCCGCCCAAAATTTTGAGGTTGTTATAGTTTGCTTTTAACTACAGTTCGTGGAATTTACAGCAACGAAAAAACTGTAGATTATCCTGTAAACATGTCCAGTTTGTGTGTAAAGTTGTTAAACTTTAATTTTCAGGGAGCTACGGGTTGTTCTCCATATACAACAGAAACACTCAACTAGAGGTTAAATAAACGCAATGGTTATGGTTCAAAGGGTATTTAGGCATTGTGCGCTCGTGTTTACGTCATTTCTAAATGTCAGAGATCTAGAGGAGATAGATGTGACAGATGCTGACAAAGGTGAAGTAAGGAAACAAGCAAAGTTTGATTCTCTGCGATGCGTGGATGTTGCTGAGGTTTTATAATATCCTTGCCTTCTAACCAATTAGACAGCATGGTCGCGGTTCTTTCACTCACCGTTATATTTCTCGTTTCCCAAGGAACGCTTTTCGGGGGTAAGCCACATTAGTGATTTGCATTCTTTTTGCAAGCATTCAATCGTGTAGTTTCAATGATGAATCACAAATATTAGAGTATTACACATCACAAAGCATGAAAGGTATTGGGATAATTGAATGGTGAAGTAGTGTCGATTTAATCTGCACATGTAACATCTTTCACTTTTATTTTTAAGTTACACACTTGTTTTTCTGAGTAAGTTGTAATATTGCGACATTCAGCTGTAGGGCACCTAGCGATTTTGATAAATTTGAAAAAAAAATGTCAAGATCGAATTATCACAAATTAGTTCCAATCGTGTTTTCAGTAAATTCTTGAACTCATAACCAACTATATCAATTCTGTTTGTGTTGGTGAATCTCTCAAGCGTTCAAGGTGATATATACGATACCGAAAGACGGTACCTTTGTGTTGATTTAAAATGATTTTATGTATCTAAACAGAGTAGCCTTCTCTATGGAAAAAAAGGAACTACGTGAAAGAGGAAGAAAAAAGTTACACACATTTTGCGCATGTGCATATCTCGTTCGATTTGACATTTGCTCTGCTACCTACAATGTCAAACTAATTTTAAAACTCTGCTCACTGCTATAATAAAATAACTACTAGGTAATCATTAAACCGGTTTAATATCCCCAGAAGAGAGCATTAACTTCTTGTCTACACAACACTACAAACTGTACACATCTAAGAAAATATGCGTTTACAACACTGAAAAATTAACTGTGTTCTATTCTCAGTTACTGAGGTTGAATGCGTCTCATGGATCAGAACTCCAAATGACACTGTTGTATTGGAAGGCACTACAGTAACGTTACACTGCACACTTGATGGGATTGAACCAGATACGGGTTGGCCAAAGTGGTCACAAACATTTCCCATCGATAGAGCTGTGTCAGCTGGCACAATTGTAAACAAAGATGTGTGCAGCAACTGCATGGTATCAGGCAATCATTCCATCGGAGAATACAACCTTCAGATACAAGACGTACAATTGAATCCTGATGAAGGGCAGTGGGAGTGTCGGGCTTTTGGGGTGTCGCCAAGCAGTTACACAGCAGAGTTAATAATATTTGGTATGTTGTAATTTTTAAAGATATCAAATTAAAGCATATTCATTTAACATTTATCATTTTTTAAACAAAATACGTTTGTATATATTAACGTTCCATTATTTGACTTTATGTTCTTCATTACTTTTTTGCATAGCGTTGTAAATATACATTACTTGACCTCTCTTCCTCTCCTCGTGTTTGCTATTTGTCGGCCTGCGTCTGTGTCTGCCATTGTTACTGTCTGTCTGTCTGTCTGTCTGTCTGTCTGTCTGTCTCTCTCTCTCTCTGTCTGTCTGTCTGTCTGTCGTCTCTCTCTCTCTCTCTCTCTCTCTCTCTCTCTCTCTCTGTCTCTCTCTCTGTCTGTCTGTCTGTCTCTCTCTCTCTCTCTCTCTCTCCATAAGATGAGGATCTAGCCTATCTAGTCTGCAACGTGAGTCCAATAGGACCGAATCGAACTATAGCCAGCGGAGATCTCACAAATCTGACATGTGATTCCGGAAAGGCAGCGCCTCCCGGTGAATTGGTTTGGACAATTAATGGATCAGACACCGAAACGAAAGGTCATCGCCCTCTTATATGGTCAAAGTATTTTCAAAAATCTGAGAGCAGTGATGTGTACAGTTGCAAATATACATATCCATCTTTAGAGGTACCACTGACATGTTCAGACGACATGACGTTTGATATTCAATGTGAGTGGTGATGGTTCATGTACTACGCAATACAATACAATGCAATACAATGCAATACGATACAATACAATACAATACAGTACAATACAATACAATACAATACAATACAATACAATACAATACGATACGATACGATACGATACGATACGATACGATACGATACGATACGATACAATACAATACAATGCAATGCAATGCAATGCAATACAATACAATACAATGCAATACAATACAATACAATACAATACAATACAATACAGTACAATACAATACAATACAATACAATACAATACAATACAATACAATACAATACAATACAATACAATACAATACAATACAATACAATACAATACAATTCAATACAATACAATACAATACAATACAATACAATACAAAACAATACAATACAATACAATACAATACAATACAATACAATACAATACAATACAATACAATACAATACAATACAATACAATACAATACAATACAATACAATACAATACAATACAATACAATACACGAAAGTAAACTAGACCACACTAAACTAAACTACATAGAGAACCAGCTGGTGTTAATGTTCATGAGTACAGAATGCGCAATGAAAATCGTTTGACCTTTTTCCGGATAAGTGAGAAATAGAGACGATATATATATATACCAACAGCTTTTACAAAACAATATTAATCTGTTGATAAGCTTATCGGTTTATTGTTTTCCACATACGCACATATCCGGATGATTATATCGTTTGACAAATACAAAGCGACCTAGCTGAAAGTATTAGATATTTTATTCAGGTAACATTCAAAAGACAGGTACAACTCGGAAATGAATTATACCCGCGTCTAATAAGACTAATTGACAAAAAATGCTGTTTTGCAGAGTATAAATCTATGTAGGACCATATTAATTAACTGAGTTTTCTTATGATCTCGAACGACTATTGACCTACTTTAACGTCTCTTGAAAATCGTAGTTTGTAAAGGTCAGGTATTTACTGGAAGGAGACACATTGTGCGGCTAAACTTTTCCACACGTTGGAGAGTTTAATAGTCCACTGTGTGCCAACTTTCCTGACCTGATGACAAAAGCTTTTTTAGCTGCGCACTTGTGATCAGAGCAACGAAAAAAAGGGCACGCTGTATGTGGACGCATTAAGACGTTTTGCAGTCCGTTATTTAAACGCTCATACCGACCACCTGAGGATGGCATCCGCTGGAAATCAGACTAAATATGATGTCGCATCATGCTGGTTGCGTCTTCAAGCAGTCTTCACTAATAATTCACTATATCAACCAATGATGTTAGAGTGTAAATGGGTATTTGGCATTAAATGAGATAATCGTTACGGAAGAAAATAAATTTATTGTGACTTTAATTTTTGACAGTTACTCCAACTTTTTCGTTATTTAGACCATCCGAGTTCAGTTGAAATTTTATATGATGATGAAGGAAAAGTAAAAGAACACGAAACGTTTTCTGCCACATGTCATGCTGAGGCCAATCCTACACCAAACTACAGATGGTTTAGTCCAACAGGAATATTGCTGTCGACAAAGTCATTGTTAATCATTAACTCGACACAGCGGAGCCAGGCTGGGACATATCGATGCGATGCGAAAAACAAGTTCTATGACAATAGGGAAGGCAATGCCTCAGCTGCAATGATATCGATGTGCAATGTAAGTAAACTTATACAGCATTTAAAAACCTTGCTCAAGGTAAATTAATGCATACAAAAATGAAACTGCGGGACAGACAACAAAAGACTGATTAATGAAGGCTTGTGACAAACTGGGCAGAAAAATAGAACAACACACTGAATGCAAAATTGGACGGTAGTAGTTCTATTGGTAGTTCTATTTGTAGTTCTATTTAGTGCTTGTAGGTAACGGGCAAGAAAGGAGAACAGTGTAAAGTTAGACAGGAAAAAGACGAAGAGAAACCAATTCGGAAAAAATATATTTATATTAGAGCACGAATCTATCATCTTGTCCTGTCATTTTTGTTAGATTCCCCGACAATAACAACTTTAGAAAACGTAACAACAGTAGAGGGGGATACAGTACAGCTTGAATGTAATGCGGAGGCCAATCCTAGAGCACTTATTTATTGGACACTGCCAGATGCTACTGAATATCATGAGGCTGAACTAATATTGGAAGACATCAAACGAACACATGCCGGTTTTTACACTTGTTCTGCTATTAATATTCTTTTCGACGGACAGCTTGGGAAAGATGAAAGAACTATAAATGTCGATGTCCAATGTAAGTAAACATCTTACGGTGTAGGAATTGCATATAAGCTAATACAATACGGGTTGTCAAAATGAGGAAATCTCATAAGGTCAACATGGAATTCCCACGTTGTCGGTAAGCGTGGACCCATTGCTGAACGCTGCATTACTATTGAAACATACGTTTAAAAAAGCGGAACTTGATCCTACCGTGGGTGTACTATCATTAATGTTGTAGTCCTGTTGCAATTATTAAATGATGACTGTCACAAGTAACTTATTGATTATGAACCATTGAAGGCTTCAATGTGATACATTCGTGAAGTTGTGAGTGGAAATTATTTTGACGCATGTTATCGAGATATGCATCTCTCTCTCTCTCTCTCTCTCTCTCTCTCTCTCTCTCTCTCTCTCTCTCTCTCCCTCCCTCTCTCTCTCTCTCTCTCTCTCTCTCTCTCTCTCTCTCTCTCTCTCTCTCTCTCTCTCTCTCTCTCTCTCTCACACACACACACATCCCATGTACATGCCATTCCACAATATGACATGAAAACGTTGAACAGTCGCACCAACACAAATAGGTGAACCAGACTTTGCCGCAGGCATTGGTGAATCTGTTATCCTAACTATTGAAGTTGAAGCAAACCCCTTACCGGTATCCTTCAGTGAATGGCGGCTGGGTGATTTGACCTTCACCAATACTACCAACACACAAACCTCAAGTAGTCTTTTCATAAGGAGTACAACTCAAGATCACTTTGGTGTCTACGTTGTACATGGTGTCAATAGCATAGGCACTGGGAGATTTCAAGTCGCCTTACTTCAAAAAGGTAAAATAATACTTTGGAAATAGTTTATCGGAAGGAATCAATCTTTCCGTATCTAGGTAACGCGGCCTTGTCGATTTTCCCGTGTAATATTCTGAGAGCTGAATTTTAACAATTCTTTGATGCCTTATTGAACTATGAAGAATTTCCCCTATCATATCCCTCCTCCCAATCATCACCATTATCATCACCGTCATCATCATCATCATCATCATCATCATCATCATCATCATCATCATAATGATCATCATAATAATTATCATCATCGTCATCATCATCATCAACATCATCATCATCATCATCATCATAATGATCATCATAATAATCGTCATAATTATTACCATCACGGGCATCGTCGCCGTTGTCGTTATGATCATCAAGTAGGCGGAATAAAACATACATCCTAATATAATCTACATGCAATTATTGATTGTCAAATTCATAGATTTTGCGGCAATGTTTAATTAAATATTATTGTTTTTATTGGCATTAAATGCAGCGATCAAATTCCTATTGAGATCATTTATTGAAGAAATTGGTCGAGAACGCCTGTCATTTTTCCACACTTTGTCAAGACTTTGCAGTACTGCCACTTCTTCCCGATGACTTCATTAGTTGCAGTTCAATGGACTTAGTCTATTTCTTGGAATTTTATACAGTTATGTAGTTACGACATGACTCAAGAAAAAGTGTATCTCATGCATTCATTGCTTTCGTATTATGTGATATCTCCGGGCGCATATGAACAATGTGTTTTTTGAATTCAGGATATTGTAAAATGGCATAACTTTGTATCATCTATTCTTCCTTTATTTCAATCAAAATGCATACATGCATACAGTTTAACCTGTCAGCATATCATAGTGCAATTGTTCATAATTCAGTTTTATATAACAGCATGGAGAGTTACTTTTCAAATGATAAAATTTCATATTATGCTCAATGCATCGCCATAACATGCCTAATAATATTGATTTTAAGGTTTCACTATACTTGAGGGACGAAATGAAAGCGGTTTCAATATCACAATATCAATAAAATACGATGAAAATCTAAATATCGCTGTTGTAGACGATTTCTGGGATAACTGTCCTTTCGTATTTTATCAAAATTGATTACTTTTTATCTACTCCCCCGATGCTATACGATCCGTTGTTCATATTCTAATTACAATTCATTACCATTGATCAAACACCTTACACGTACTCTTCAAATGCAATTCTAGACAAAATTTTTCTCGAAACAATGCGAAATTATTTAAACAAAAGTACTCTGTTCTGTGCTCTCAAATAGAAGTGCCTGAACCACCGCAGTTAGAAGCCTCAGGAAAGACCCACAACAGGTTACTGATTAAAATCATTCCTGGTTTCGATGGAAGGGATCCAGAAAACATTTACTTCCTCGTTGAATACGGATCCAAAGGGGACGATTTTCTCGTTTGGACTGGGAGTGGTTCTAATGATCTCCTGGCAGATATCCAGGACCTCGATGAGTCAACGACCTATGAAGTAAGAGGCTATGCAATCAACAGTGTAGGAACAAGTGACAAGTCAGATTTATATGAAATAGACACAATGAGTAAGTGTATAATCCCCGTCAGTATATTGGAAACTGTTGAAGGCCAAGTTATCGTCGAATCAATTTATACTGAACACTGCTGTTTCTATCTCACAAACTAAAATGTTTCTTGGAATCTGGTGACAGGCCACCGATTAACATATCATCAAAGCACAGGCAAAGAGAAAAAACAGACTAGAAACAGGTATTGTTCAAGGAGTGACGTGGTTGCGTATTCCTCTTCATATAAGTCTCGCCTCAGGTAGATGGTGTTGTCTCTGCTTTTCGAAGAGTGCCGAACATGCATTCTGCGGTAGTTTCCGGATTTTCGCCAATTTTTAAGCAAAACTATGTTTGGCAAAATTCGTATTGTTGTTGTCGTGTAGTGCTGAGCAGAATTGATTTGCTGGCGAAAACGGGAAAAGGTTTGAGCCTCGCGTATATGAGTTTTACCTGTTTTTAAAAGTAGCTCTCATATTTTTATGAATATATATAAAAAGTGTGTTTCAAACCAATTTGAAAGTCTTTTATCGATACTGTCAGACTTTAATCAATAGTTTACGATCAGTCATACAGTCTTCTACAAGTTCGCATGAGAGGGAGTGTTTATGAAACTGCTGGCGTGTTATGTTTTGATTGGCGTGAAGCAGTGTTTCTGCATTGAGGGCACACAAAGTAAAAATTGTCTCTAGGCGACAGCCAGCGCGATACCATCTCGTCCTACTTTTCGCATAATCTCAGGCAATTATGAACCACGCAAGAAGTCACAAAAAAGTCTGACACCTGTGGAGCTTATGATGAAAAAAACATTGTTGATCGAGATGGCCATGACAAAGGGTGTGCTGCATTTCTAGTCTGATTTTTCTCTTTGTTTGTGATCAAAGTTGGAGGAATAAAACCCATACGAAGGAAGTAACATAGCAATAGTCAAGTAAAAATGTAATTGAGTCTTTAATGAATAATACTAAACGTTTAACAGGAGTAATATTGCACTTGTTTAGTGTGTAGTTTGAAATTGTTAATAAATTCATTTTCTTACTTCTTTATACATCTGTTAATGCTTTAGAAAAGCCGGAAGTGTTTTACTTTGAATCTAACAACACTTTGACTTGGACAAATTACGGAAAAGGAAGCTTGACAGAAAATTGCGTGAAAATCGAAATGTCGATCGAAAGTGAATGGCTTGTTCTTGAAGAGTGTTATTCATCCGACTCAAATTGCTATGAAGTGGAGACCGAAGTAGACAATGACGTCATGTTTCGCATAGCATTCTGCTTGGAGGTAAACATTTGTGACAGTGAATACCACAAAGCCGTAGGTAAGCTATTTTGTGACGTGTTGGCTTACACCGAAGTTAAAATGTACACAAGAGTTATTAAATTAAGTCCAACATTGGTTCTCAATATCAAGACGTAAAGTAGCGTTGAACCTGGGTAACGGGTAATACGGTAAATGACATGTTTGATCATATCGCCGGAAACATTTTCTCAAGCCGTTTTGCGTTGTATATGCCGGACTGAAACAATAGTTTCCTGTTAGCGATAAGTTAGTGTAAGTGCATGAAAAGCTATCTGAACTGTGTGGTTTAATCTATCGTTATTTCGGACATAAAACTTACGATTTGAAATACCTGTACGTTAGGCTAAAATCCTTATTCAGATACAGTGTTCTAAGTTTTACGTTTATGCGATGGGCGCACCCTATTGTATTTTTAATTATTCAAATACAATTAACTTTACGTAGGTATTTTCTATCATTAACAGTCTATATACCTTCTACTGGTGGCACTAATATATCACTTCTTGGTCTAATATTTGGTTTACTTGGCGTTGGAATCGTCGTATTAATAATATTCGGAGTATGGTGGAATAAAAGGAGAAAAGGCAAGCCAAAAGATAATGTGAGTTATTGACATAAACGCGTTTATGTATCGACTAAACTTGAAATAGGCAATTTTCCGTTCAACGCAAGATTTTACAAGATCTTGCATGACTACCAATTTAAGAAAACATTGCATAGAAATCCGTACAGCTCTACTTCGGCAAAGTATCGAGTGAAGTTTCAATGAAATCTATTCACCGAACAACCTCATTAATTTATTTCCAGGATGCTTCTGTCAACGACATACCACAACATCAAAATAATGAGAATTACAGTCAGCATCCTTATGAAGATATTGATACACAGATATCTGTGTCAGAGGTAAGACCATGATTTATATACCACTCTATTTCGAAGATTTTGGAGCCTGTAAGTATTTCCAGACATAACAATGTCTGCTATGTTTAGTAAAGAAGGAACCTGGCCTTTAAAGGAGAAACCGAGAATTTGTAAGAGTAGACCGGATCTAGAAATATCAATGGTAATTACATGTACTTGGTTAATGACATAAAGAGGCATTAACGGCGTAATATTGATACCATTCCTTGGATAATCGTTATACTGTGCATTGCATAAAATAAAGAGACAAAATCCATGTGCTTTTAGTTCCAATAAGTAATTGCCCTACTATATAGAAAAGCCAATCACTTTAAAAGCAATATTAGTAGTAAACATTCAGTATTGTTCAAATGACAATAGCTACATTTGCCTTTCAAATATAGTGTGAAGTTATAATCAGTCTGAAAACAGTTATGAAGCTAAGACATTCGCTAAATGAAACAAAAAAGGAATTTCTTCACTTTTAACAAGAAGTCGATAGAACTAATGCAACGAATTTAATACTGTGGTTTTCGCTGACCTGGTGTCAACACAGGAACTAGAAATACTGCCTGCATTGAGGAGTTGCCAACGTTTCCAGGCATAATTATCGTCTAGGCAGTAGCCTAATAAAAGTCGTTGACAAATAAATAAACTGTGAGAAAGTTGAAACATTGTCTGGACGGAGGCAGCGAGGATTAAAAATAACACCTCACATCTACACAAATTCCGCTCAGAACCCACCATTTGCTTGAGGTATTGAGTGAATCTAGTGGTATTGCTTTGACTACATCTGACCTCCTTCAAGAAAACGTTTCAACTTTTATAGAGTGTGTATTTATTGTGATCGACCGATATTACCACTGGATAATTACACGAGACTGTGTTGGCGAGGGAGGTTTATGTCTAGTTCGTGTATTGCCAACGGGTCTGTGCTCAATAAAGAGCGATAATAGTAAAAGATTATCACCTTGGCGACCTCTTCTATCAAAACCAATTATTTTCCTGCGACCTTAACAATTTCCTATCAAACGACTTGGCAGCATACCAACACACGACAATACAGTCGACTATCCCATGCATTAAGGGACATAATGAGTTATTAAACTGATTTCAATTTGTACCTAACATCTCTGTTTAGAAACTCTATTTAAAAACGCTATTTTTTTTAATTCGAATCATTCAAACGCAGGTACAAGTGAATCCATCCATCTTGACTGGCTGCTAGATAATTTTTTAGAATTCATGAGAAATAACAACAATATTTATCAGTTGGTTTATATATTGATAACGATAAATGCAAAGTTTTAGGGAGTTATAAATGGGGGAAAAATCCTATTCTTTTCTGAAACAGATAACGAAGGCGAACACGGAAATTGTACAGAAAGAGATAGAAAGCACAAAGTCAGAAAATGAGCATCACTATCTTTGCCCTGTATCAACAAATCAAACAATCTTCGCTGAGTGTCATGCCAATACACAGGTTAGTCCCGACTCACGCACGGAAGAAAGAGAAGTCCGGCAAAATGTGAGTAATCTACTGAACACTTGTCCTAGTTCATCATAATAAATAGAATTTTACGTGTAATACAGCATACTGATTATTCAAAATAATAAAATAAACAATAAACCGATATAAATAGATAAGATAAATTATATAGCGCCCAGTATCCATCAACACTGGCGTTTCACACAAAGTCATAGCTAAGCTCACTAGAATAAATTTGTGGTAAAAGCTTAGATCTGAAGGCAAGAATGTTGGGAGCTCATCAGATATGAGCTGGTAGTTTTTTTTCCATAGAATTAGTGAATACTAGTCTGATGATCTGTCGCCATATGACTTCATCCGAGTTTGCGGTCTTATCATTCACTCATTAGTAGCTGCAGTAAAAGCATACTGCTAAAACTATACCAATCATCATTAACAATTCTTGAATGTCATCCCGTCTACTAATAATGAACACGGAAGGAGATTTCATGCAAAATAAGTCGTCCTTGCATGTAATTAACTCACCAGGATAACGGAAACACGGAACAAGATAAAGCAGGTTCAGTGAGAGCAAGTCCCGGTACAGAAAATGAATACATTAGTATGGAAGGAAGTGATGGGGATAAAATTGAATACATGAAAATGAAAGGAGGCAAGAGCGACAAAGGTGAAGTGGTTAACGTTGATCAAGTTGAGGATATCAAGAGTAGCTCATCTAGTTTGAATGCTACGAATAACACAGATGAATCAATCTCACCACTGTAGAGAGGATAAATAACACCCATAAAAAGATTGAGACCGATCGTTCATTGGTCAATCACAGGCGAGAAAATTTTCACAGTAACGCACGGTCCCTCTACGGTGCAAAAGAGCCTAACAGGAGGGATCGTGACCATGGCGGAAGCTTTCATCCTTGAGCTTTCCAAAATTGGCTGCACCTGACACTCCACACAAGACGACACCCCAGCATATTCTCATTAATCTTCAATAGTAGCTGTCTTTCCTCTTATATCAGTTTTTCATAGTAAGCACTCGAATAAATTCGGGTCAGCTAAAAATTAAAAAGACGTCCGGGAAATTGCCCAATTCCCGAACTTTTAATGTAAGCAAAAAATAATCATGTATTTTCAACGTTCTGACTGAAATTAAGAATCAGTCTGAAAGAAACAACAAGAGGAAAAAGAAAACCTGTTTTTCTTTTGGAGCATAAAACTCGGGTCGCGATGATGTTGTGCAAAAAGCCCTCTCGTATGGACAGATTTTTTTGTGTGCAATCATGCACATGATTTTAGTGTTCTTTAACTTGTACGCTACTTAGTTTATTGCGTCTATAAGACATCCATATATCCGTAGGAAATTAAAAGTAGAGAAAACCGACATTTTGATAAATAGATAAAACTTTAGCATAAAATGTCACCCGGCCTACCCTCATATTCTTGTGTTAGCATTGGTGGGGTAAACCCTTTAATTTGTAAACGCTTATAATGTCTCACTTTTTCGCTATATTTCCATCTATTATCAAAATGTGCATTATGTTGAACGCTCACCATCATAAGAATTAAGAAAAAGCTGCCTTCTTATTTCGGCGTGATTCCTGCACACGGGATTACGCTGGATTAACGGAATATACAGGCTATCCCTATTAGTCGCAAGGTAATTTATATGTAGCGAAACTTAAGGTAGAATATGCCTAGTGAAACTATATTCAGGCCTTGAATCGATCGAGACATTTCATTGATATTACGACCCCATTACAACGATAGGCATTCTGCAAATATTACATTTTAGCGTAATAAGCTAACATTTACACTGCGTACTTTAGGCAGTGTATAAATTTGCAAATATGTACGAACTTGCGTTTTATTAATAAAACACACATTTATAAAACTAATCAGTCACATTTTGAATACAATACTTTTAAAGTGTACTTGTCAATGACCGATACATTTCAAATGAAGTTACAAGATGGTTACCATTATATAGATTTATTATGCAAGCGTCTTCGTTCGAATATAAGCTTGTGACCAGTGAAACGATCAAACTGTACTGTCTGTCAAAGACAACTGTGGCACTAGACTGCTTTCCAGGAAAGAAGCTTTGATTCGATTTATTGCAGGTAATAGCAAGGGAACATTGATTTTTTTTCTGTGATGTTAAACCTTACAATGATTTCGTAAACTCGTTATCTAATCAACGCTATCACTGTAGAATGGAGCAATATATACGTGGACAGCAATTCACCATGACGATCTCTCATCGTTGCACGATACAGCGATAACCTTTCGGAATCCAGATACACACCATCACAGGGTCATATGTGGTCAGTAAGTTATTCATTCATATGCAAATCAAAATGCGATAGCTTGCGATCAAGTCGTTCAAAAAAAAAAACAAACAAAAAAACGAGTTATCTTTAGGAATTAACATTTTGCAATTATGTATTTTAGAATATGAATGGAATGTTGTGAAGGCCTGGAGGCATTGGCCCTCCGCCAGAGAGCACACCTACAAATTAAGGAACTGTGATGTGGCCATTGAGGGTGCACTACTACTGTCATCTATATTGTTTAACTTAGAAATAGCATTTCATATTACAAAAAAGTAGAAGTAAATGTACAATGGGAACGAGGCACTAAACATATTTTTAACCATGGCATAAAAGTGTATTTAAACTATATCAGTGTGCTAAGTTCGCCCTATTTAATTTCTGATTGGACGACAGCTAAGTCGGCTGTGGAAAATAAAGCAAGGAAAATATGACCCTTCAACTTGGTCATGGAAGCTTAATGAGAGAGAGAGAGAGAGAGAGAGAGAGAGAGAGAGAGAGAGAGAGAGAGAGAGAGAGAGAGAGAGAGAGAGATTTCGGCGCTATGTATATATATAATTATTTGAGAGATATAGATAAATTAATGAATAACTATAGAAAATATTCTGTAAAACCGATTGAATATTTGATCAAAACAGCGTTGTCCTTTATTTTTGTCTGCGTCACTTCCATAACCATAGCGTGTACGCGTACTATCTGTCGTTCAAGTGAACAGTGTTCTGTCCCGAGCGATGTCATATTGGGAGACGTCTGAGACGACGACCAAAATTTCACTTTCTTTCTCCGTTTGTGTACTAAAGCTTCCAAGAAACAGTTTTAAACGCCAGATTCTATACTTAGCAATAAAAACCTTTCGAAGCCGATTTGAGTACAATCCGAGCCCTGTGTGTCATAGATTTCACCCACAATTCGATGTAATTGTACCTGAATGAGGCTGGGTATTTGCAGAAACATTCGACATTATACTATGTAAGTGAGAAGGTCGAATCCAAACTTTGTCAATTTTGATAAAGAAGTTACATATAGTGACAATTTTTACAATCTCTAATCTATTTTTAGGGCATTGCCTAATATCTACTGATACTATTAAATAAGGGAGGCATTTCGAAAAAGAAGACTATTAGTAAGAAATGTGGGAACTATTCAGGTTAAAGCTGTCGGTGTTCTTAATGAACAAGATTGAAAAATTTCCTAATTCAGATTCAATTTCATGACGTGACATTGTATGGGAGCACCTTCGTCTGAGGAATAAACAGTGTGCAAGGACACTGATATAACCACTGTCACACGTGTTTGAATAGCAACACAACTTGAAGTTTTAATATTCTGCTGTGAGAATGATGAGCAATCAGTGTTCGTAGAGTCATATTCAACACCTATTGCCTGGTCATGAGGGCTATTGCCCCCGTCTATTACCCCGAGGGGCCGTGTATGTGTTACCAGAAACATATCGCTATAGTGATGTGTTTCTGGTAACACACGGTCACGAGGGGTAATAGACGGCGCTATAGCCCGAATAAAGACCAGGCTATAGGTGTTTTATAACACACCACATGCTCATGTTGTATTGTTATATAGTTTTAAATGTGTTTTGATATTTTGCACCGCAACAATCCATTGTGACAAGTTTAAGCTTGCTGGGCGATGTTTTTCCCCGCGATTTCAGATGTACGTGGTACCACCATCTTTCAAAATATATTCTAAGCATACCTAGCAACATCCTTGGTTGCACTTTAATCTTTTCCGTCGATGAGCTGTTCAAGATTTTACGCTGTTGGAATGTTGGAAAATGGAAAATGTTGGAAAATCTGTTTTAGAGAATGTGTCGTCACCTATCCCGGACGCACATCAAGTTCTAGTCACCCGCCATTGTTGCATAGCTGCAGGCGACACTACGGTCACGTGACCGGACACTTTCCAAATTTGGTCAGGACTATTTGCAATAAAGCACACCCAGCGATGGTATACCACGAGATTTTGACCAGTTCACGACATATATGCCCGAGCGACAGTGCATATATGAAGTGAACTGGTCAAAATCGAGTGGTATACCGTCGCTGGGTGTGATTTATTGTTATTATATCATAAAGGATTTTGGCTCTTGCCGAGAGCTCGCTCGCGCGTGTGCCAGCCGTGGTGTATCGACAATATATCACGGTTCTTTTCGCGTCTCGACCAATCAGATTGCTGCATTTGCGCGTTCAATATACTGGTATGATATAAAAGGTTTTATAGCACCACACTGTACAATGCAAAGGTATACTGGAGACTGATTCAGCGCAATGACTGTGTTCATAGCACATCACGGTTGGTGACCTCATTCACATACCACTGCAGGGTCAGTTGCCGGTTATCTATTCATATGCAAATCACAATAGTCTCTGCATGCAATGGCTGAAAACTGGCTTCAAAATCAGTGTAAGGAATAGCCAAACCAGTCTAACCAGAACGGAGCGTAAAACGTCATATTTTAGTGAAAGCTACACGCTATAACAGTTTTGCAAAATACCCCTACTAGTGTGCAATTAAATTCAAGAAATTCTCCCTTCTGACTCCTTTTTCCTACAGGCCTCCCAATTATTGCATTTTCCGTCTCACACGACTTCGCCTTCAAACAAACATAACTTATTTCACCTTCTCATAATAATGACGGAGGTTGCACTTATGAAATACGTTTTTCTATTGTTGACAAAGCGGAAAACCTCCCTTCAGATATCTAAAAAACTGTTCGTTCGCCAGATGGACCAGGTTCAGATTGTTGCCCTCTTACTTATAAAAAAATACGTTTAATTTGACCAGGAAGAAAGAGCTTGCGCCCAATTACAATTCGAGAAAAAAAGAAAAAAATACAAGACAAAACATACATCGAGAAAATAAATAAATGACAAACATGTAACAAAAAACTGAAAATGTGAGAAAAAAATTAACACGAATATGTCGTATAAAATAAGAACCTGCAGATTGTATCATAGCTATCATTAAAATATCAAAACTCTGATTCGTTAAAATAGTATTTAGAAATTTCAGAGATCGTTGTAGGTATGCAAACGTGTGCACATTATTCTTAGATAATGTTGATTTGAAATGCTGTACAAAGTGTAAAGAACGGGAAGGTACTTTAAAAATACATTCTCCAAAATTTCAGGACAATTGTAAAGAGAAAACACACAATTATAAAAGAAAGTCATACCTAAAAATTGTCTACTGTAAAAGCGGAAGTTTGAAAAATGTACTAAGTGACTTGTAGTTATTTGATGAGTATACATGCCAACTCTGCAACAAAAGTATTTTACAAATTTACACTGGAGCCTTTCCAGTCGATTGATAAGGTAATGTTGATTTAGAGACCAAACCTGGCTGGCGAACTCAAGTTGGCTTCTTATACTTAGTGTTATGTATTAAATCGTAAGGGTGTTAACATTGCAAGACTTGCTGGAAGTACGTTTAACAAAACCCCAACAATTTAAGCAGTAAATGTACTGCATG
The DNA here is from genome assembly GCF_041260155.1 of Ptychodera flava. Taxonomy (NCBI): domain Eukaryota; kingdom Metazoa; phylum Hemichordata; class Enteropneusta; family Ptychoderidae; genus Ptychodera; species Ptychodera flava. The sequence continues at coordinate 2,441,867 of NW_027248279.1, read as the reverse complement.
CATTGACGTCACATGCATTTACAAGATCAATCTTGGTCGTGCCATTGGATTACGCAAGATGGACGAGGCTACCCTTATCCGATTTGAACATCCCTAAAACACATTCACCATAATTGTTAGTGAAACGTTTTGTTTGTTTGTTTGTTTGTTTGTTTATTTTTCAAACAGAATGAAGCAACTCGTTCCCTCACTTCATCACTAAACAGCCACACAAAAACATGATTAATTTCAATGACTAGAGAACAGATGATTTACATAAAATGTAGAAGTACGAATACCGTCTGTAATTGTAAATTGACCTTATCTTACTGGGATACATCGTAAGCGATAAATCCAATTAACATAAAATTGTATCATGCTGGAATATGACCAGCTTTTTCTGATAAAACGGAGTGGAGACTTTAATGTTGTCATTGATTTCTTTTAATAAATTCATTTCATTCATTCATTCATTGCATTTGCATTGGTATTTTGTGAGAGGACTACACGCCATGAGGGGCCGAAAATGTTCTGGATCGCGAAAAAGAAGGATGAATTAGTATATCATAAATATTTTACACCAATATTACCTTGATTCTCCAACCAGCTTCCAGAAACCACACAAATTCCTTACTCAATAAATACCCGATATTATGATGCTATATCGTACGCCGAGAAAACACCAGACAATACTTACCTACACATTTCGTCACTTTCTAATCGTAGCAAGTTAGAGCGAATCTTCAATTATCTGCAGACACCATAGCAATTTGGTGGACAACCACTGAGTTGATCACCGATGAGTCTATTAAACGGTTCAGGGTCTTTAAATGACGGCAAAATGAAAACGCTCATGTGAATAAATTAAAGAAATAACCAAATAAACAAGAGAGAGTTTAGAATTATTTCTTTCTTATTGTAGAGTTGCTCAGTGTCTGTATAAAATGAAATTAATCCGTAGAAAAGCTAGATATCAATCAGTGTAAATGATATTCTTATCAAAGTAACTTCTCCGACTTGAGAAGTATGTATTCTCTGTAAAAATGTCTTTCCTGATGATTTTCAAATAAATATTTCTAAACATTGTCCGTATGGCCGCAGCAAAATTAAGCACCGTATCAAGTGCGCCAGCTATGGCATATCGAATCATATACTTCGTTTTACTCATCGTAGTTGTTTGAATCTTCATTAGGTGACGACTGCATTAACTTGCATCATAGACTCTCGAGAGTCTATGCTTGCATGGTACCTGAAACCAGAGTCCTTGCCTGAGCGACTCGGGTGACAAACAGAAGACTTTTAATTCCGAAGGTGTGAATGTTCCATTGTTATGTTTATCTAATCCAGCTGGTATTATTGTAGTGCCATTTTAGGAAAGGTAGGTTTGTGAAATTGATCCTCTAGGGAAGTAGGGTATTTCTAAGTTAATGGAGCCTTCCCATAATGTGAGACTTTGTCGGCATTTTCTGTTGTATCGTTATCATCGTTATCATCGTTATTAATATTATCGTTATCAGATATAATTTTTGTCACAATACAATGCAAAAGCTTTGACTGTTTGCAATTCAGCATTCTCCATCCGCTTAATTATATAGTTCCGTTGAAGTTTTAGAGTGTCTAGGTTTCCATGTTGAAATCTGGCTGAGGTTGACTCACTGCTTCCTACCAAAGGATAACATGGATGTTATGCATTCTAAATAAACTTTCGAGCTACACCGAATTGATCATTGTATAATCATTTTCCAGATAACGAGTAATGGTTTTATAGTTTTTGATTCATGGACTGAAATGTTGGATTAAAAATACCGTGGTGACGTAATTATATCAAATACAGAATCTTACATTTAATTAGTAAATAGAAGAAAATTAGCATAATTATATGAATGCCATGATTAAACATACCATATGGATTCAACAAGTTCGCTCCTTACTATCGAAAAATTGAAGGGAATGAACGTAAATATATGAATGCCATGGTTAAAATTAAGAACCGATAGTGTGAAATATGGATTAAAGTGCGCCCTCTACCATACTTGGTCAAAGTTTGATCGACAATGTATAAGCATCTGCTATGGATTCATTTAATTCTGAATATTTCAGCATGTGAAGATTTATAAGAGCTAGAGTTCCTATCAGCAATTTTGATACGTCAATGGCTAGAAGTCTCCATCATCACAGCAGGATCGTTTGAACATAAATTGATCTCTTGCCAAACTAATTATAAACTAAGTTAGCAAGGTAGTGCAAGCCTCCCTGTGTCTCTCAACGGTGTTATTTCAAAGTGTACTGCTAATAATTCGAGATGTCACACCCATCATCTGCACCAATATTTATTTACGGGGTCCTGGTTGGTGTTTTTCAGGTCTAATGTGGTTCCCATTGCACGTGATTGTTTGTTAGGGAAGTGTCATGTAGATGCTCTGACGTACTCTCTGAACAATGTATTTCCTTATAATTGGTTACAAATTAATTGTACAGATTGGCAATTGCCTCGGTCTTATCGTTCCCTTGTTATTTTTACATACAATGGACTTTAGATGAGATAGGCGATCGATGAATTCGACCAGAGTAGATTCGACTCGTTTACAAGATAGTGATTTATATCAATAAAGATTGTCCTGTGAAAACTTAAAAGATAAGAATTGTCGTAAATAAAGATTATCATCAGCGCGCTGTCAAAATCAACATTGCAGTGTTTGAAGCAAGGCAACCAAATATCATCAATTGTGACACATCCTTCACCTTTAAACAAAGCTGGCTCTAGACAGAGATGGGATAGCGTGACATTTTTCCTTGTAATGGCTAACATATTAATAAAGGTCTACAGCAACAAACCACAGACAGTGTGTCAGCTGTGCGTTCTAGAGGTATTAGTTGTAACAATCTGCACACTGGGTTCAATCAACTGTTATTGTCAATTTAGTTTTAATAGAGGTAATCTCATCTCTTCCGTCTCAGGTTGTCTCCAAGCAACAGGAAACAAATAAATAACACGACCAGCTGGCTTTGAAATGTGTTGATGCATTCCGATGTCATGACTTCCGCGTAATTAACCAGCAATTAATTGCACCATTGATGAGGAACGAGGTCGGTTTGTCCATCCCTTGATAACGTAATGATCGCTAACAATGTATTGATAAAAAAACGTTTGCAAATTTTAATAGCGGAGTTACATGGCGACAAACTTCATACAAAATGATCTCTTGTTTATATTGTGAACATCGTCATGTAATAAAACAGTTAAGCAATAGAGGCATTTTGAAAAAAAAAGATTATTGATAAGAAATGAAGGAACCAATTTAGTTAAAGCTGCCGCTGTTCTTAATGATCACAATTGGACATGTATATATTCTTCATTTAGATTCAATCTAATGACGTGGCAATGTACTGAATCACCTCCGCATAGGAATAAACTGTGTCCAGGGACACCGAAGTAACCATGGTCACGCCTGTTAATATGGCAGCAGAACGGGATGTTTTTATATTCTGCTGTGGCGTTGATGAGCACTCTATGTTCGTACAATCATATTACGTTTCATCGCACCATGGGGTAGAATGGTACAATGTACTGGAGACTGATTGAGCGAAAACTACCGTGGTCATGGCACATAACGGTTGGTGACCTCATTCACATACCACAGCAGGGTCAGTTGCGGGTTATCCATTCATATGCAAATCACAACCGTCCATCCATGCAACGCGGTGAAAACTGTAAAATATAAGGGATAGCCGAACTGGTAGGTTTGGAAAAATTCTCAAAAGTGGGTAGTTTTTCAAAGTGAAAACACATAAACATTCTAAGAAGGCGTAATATTTGGAGTGGGAAGGGAAGAATTCACTCTGTAACAATTTTACAAACTATCCCATCCAGTGTGTCGTTTACTTCATTCGCAATCAAGAAATCCTCCACTCCTCTCATAGTATGGACCATCCCAAAATTGTATTTTCCACTACATACCTCTCTACTTACAAGGACAGGGATTGGTGGTCTTTTAAGTTATCTGTGGTATGTAAATCTTTGAAGTAGCTCATATATAAGAAACAATATGTAAGTAATGGTAAAGCAAGCAATGAAAGTACTGTATGCCTTGACGTCCTATGTTAATTTTCAAGATGTTTGGTGATGTCATTGGATTTATGCACGATTGTATGACGAGCCTACCCTTTGGTTTGGAACATCTTTATTTTCGAACATTTATATCGGTACTTGTCAAAGAAATAACTTACATTTTTTGTATGGCTGCCTCAAAATAAAGCTTTGTATCAAGTGCACCAGCTATGGCAGATCACACATTTACTTCGTTTTACCATTCGTAGTCCGAGATTTCTTGAATCTTGAGACTGTAGCGACATTTTTTGTTGTATCATTATTGAAAATCAGAAATTGATCTTTGTCAGGATACAAAAACTTTAAATTGTTAACATCCTAGCATTATTCGTCCGTCGCTAAATTGTATAATTGCGGGTAGTTATTTAAAAAGTGCGCCTAGGTTTTCTTATGGAAAAATCTAACAGAGAGGTTGACACTTGCTGATCCCGCTCCCCACCGAAATATAACATCGGTTTTATTAATTAAAAATAAACAATTGAGCTTAACCGAATAGGCCATTTTCCAGATAACGACTAATGGCTATCTCATTTTTGATTCTTGAACGAAAATGTTGATTATAAAATCCCTGCGACCCAATGATATCACATTTGAAATCGTAAATTTGATGGGTAAAAAGAGAAGAATGAACGTAAACATTTGAATGAAATACAGATTCAAGTGCGCCTTCTGCTAACGTATATGGAAATTTGATCGGAATTTAATCAATGAATAGAAGAAACTGAAAGTAAATATAGGAATGCCATGGTTACACATAACTGGGACGCTATATTCATTGTAAAACATGGATTAAAATGCGCCCTCTACAACAGTTTGTCAGATCAAGATAATAAATACCTCCTTTTTGGACCCAACGGATATTGAGAGGCGTGAAAAGAATCATAAGATCTATAGATTATGTCAGTATATTTTATACTTCAATTGCTAGACACCTACATTATCGCATTTAAATTATCGTCCATTCACATATGTGACTTTGATAAATAACGACCAACAGATTTAAAAGCAAACTAATATCAAACTACCTTTACCAGTGTCTCTCAGCGGTACTGCTGATGATTCGAGATGTCACACCAATCATCTGCACCAATATTTATTTACGGGATCCCGGTCATGCTGGTTGGTGTTTATCAGGTCTAATATGGTTCCCATCGCACGGAATTGTTTGTCAAGGAAGTTTCATGTAGAGGGTCTGACGTACTCTCTTAACAATGTATTTCCTTATAATTGTTTACAATTTAATTGTACAGATGTACTGAAAACTGATAATACTGATTTGGCAATTGTCTCAGTCTTATCTCTCCCATGTTATTTTTTAGATGAAATAGGCGATCGACGAATTCGACCAGAGTAGATTCGACTCGTTTAAAGTTTACAAGGTAATGATATATATCAATAAAGATTGTCCTGTGAAAACTAAAAAGATAAGAGTTGTCGTAAATAAAGATTATTATAAGCGCGCTGTCAAAATTAACATTGCAGTAAGCAAACAAAATTCATCAATTGTGACACATCCTTCATTTTTAACAGGGCTCTAGACAGAGATGGGATAGCATGATATTTTTCCTTGTAATGAATAACATATTAATAAAGGTCGACAGCAACAAACCACAGACAGCCTGTCAGCTGTGCGTTCTAGAAGTATTAGTGGTAACCATCTGCACTCTGGGTTCAATCAACTGTTACTGTCAATTTGATTTAATAGAGGCGATCTCATCTCTGCCGTCTCAGGTTGTCTCAAAGCAACGGGAAACAAATAAAGAACACGACCAGCTGGCTTTGAAATGTGTTGATGGATTCCCATGTCATTACTTTATCTATTTCCGCGTAATTAACCAGCAATTAATTGAACTATTATTGAGGAACGAAGTCGTTTTTTTCCGTTAATGATTGCTTACAATATATTGATAAAAAAGGTTTGCCAATTTTAAAAGCGAACTTACATGCATGGCGACAAACTTTGTACAAAATGATCTCTTGTTTATATCTTGTAAGCATCGTCATGTTATAATATAATTAAACAAGGGAGGCATTTTGGAAAAAAAAAGAATATTAATAAGAAATGAACGAACCAATCTAGTAAAAGCTACCGCTGTTCTTAATGATCACAATTTGACATATATCCTCATTTAGTGCCTAGAGCAACTATTTTTCAGTCCTTTTCTCATTGTAACGCTTAAATGTGTACAAATTATTGTCTTTTTTCAAAAGAATATGAGAAATAAATTATCATTATTATTATAAATTCTCATTATTATTTAGATTCAATCTAATGACGTGGCATTGAGTTGAATCACCTTCGCAAAGGAATAAACAGTGTGAAAGGACACCGAAGTAATCATGGTCACGCCTGTTAATATGGCAACAGATCGAACGGGACGTTTTTATATTCTGCTGTGGCATTGATGAGTAGTCTATGTTCGTTAAATCTAATTAGGTTTCATCGCAACACAGTGTACAATGGTACAATGTACAAGAGACTTATTGAGCGCAAAGTTCTGTGGTCATGCCACATTACGTTTGGTGACCTCATTCACATACCACAGCAGGGTCAGTTGCGGGTTATCTATTCATATGCAAATCACAATCCATGCAATGGGTGAAAACTGTAAAATGTAAGGGATAGCCGAACTAGTAGACTTGGAAAAATTATCAAAAGTGGGTAGTCTTTCAGAGTGAAAACACATAAACATTCTAAGAAGGCGTAATATTTGGAGTGAGAAGGGAAAGTTTCATGCTGTAACAATTTTACAAACCATCCCATCCAGTGTGTCGTTTACTTCATTCGCAATCAAGAATTCCTCCACTCCTCTCATAGTACGGGCAACCCCATTATTGCATTTTCCGCTGCATACCTATCTACTTACAAGGACAGGGATTGGTGGTTTTTTAAGTTATCTCTGATACTTAAATCGTTGAAGTAGCTCATAGATAAGAAACAATATGTAAGTAATGGTAAAGCAAGCATTGAAAGTACTGTATGCCTTGACGTCCTGTGTTAATTTTCAAGATGTTTGGTGATGTCATTGGATTTATGCACGATTGTATAACGAGCCTACCCTTTGGTTTGGAACGTCTTTACTTTGGTACTTGTCAAAGAAACAACGCTTTTTGTGTGGCTGCCTCAAAATAAAGCTTTGTGTCAAGTGCACCAGCTATGGTATATCACATCATTTACTTCGTTTTTCCTTTTCTAATCCGTTTTTTTTTTAATATTGAGACACGATTTTGTGGTATCATTATTAAAATTCAGAAATTGATCTTTGTCATGATACAAAAACTTTAATCATCCTAGCATCATTCGTCCGCCGCTTAATTGTATAATTGTGGGCGGTTATTTAAAAAAGTGCGCCTAGGTTTCCATGGGGAAACATCTCCCAGAGAAGTTGACACTCGCTGATCCCGCTTCTTACCAAAAGATTACATTGGTTTTATTAAGTTAAAATGAACAATGGAGCTTAATTGAATAGGCCATTTTCCAGATAACGACTAATGGCTATATCACTTTTGATTCGCGAGGGACAATGTTGATTATAAAATCCCGGCGACCCGATAATATCACATGTGAAATCGTTAATTTAATGGGTAAACAGAAGAAAATGAACGAAAACATTTGATTGAAATACAGATTCAAGTGCGCCGTCTACCATCGTATATGAAATTCTGATTTGAATTTAATCAATAAATAGAAGAAACTGAAAGCAAATATAGGAATGCAATGGTTACACATAACTGGGACGCCATATGCATTGTAAAACAGGATTAAAACGCGCCACCTACAACCGTCTGTCAGAAGAAACATTATAAATGGGTCCTCTTGGACCCATCGGATATTGAGGCAGCGTGTAAAGGTTTGTAAGATTTATAGATTCTGTCTGTATATTCCATACTTCAATCGCTAGATACCTACATTATCACATTTAAATTATCTTCCATTCACACATGTGACTTTGATAAATAACGATCAACAGATTTCAAAGCAAACATGTATCAAACTGTCATTATCCGGTCGTGCTAGCCTCGGTGTGTCTCTCAGCGGTGCCATTTCAAAGTGTACCGCTGATGATTCGAGATATCACACCCATCATCTGCACCAATATTTATTTACGGGTCCTGGTTGGTGTTTATCAGGTCTAATATGGTTCCCATTGCACGGTTTGTTTTTCAAGATAGTCGCATGTAGAGACGCTGACGTACTCTCTTAACAATGTATTTCCTTATGATTGTTTACAAATTAAATGTACAGATAATACTGATTTGGCAATTGTCTCAGTTTGTCTTTCTCATGTTATTTTTCCATATTCTCGAGTTAAGATGAAATAGGTGGTCTACGAATTTGACTAGAGTAGATTGTACTCGCTTGGAGTTTAAAAGATGGTGATTTATATCAATGCAGATAATCCGGTGGAAATTACAAAGAAAAAGTTGTCATAAATAAAGATTATCATAAGTGAGCTGTCAAAATCAACATTGCAGTACTTGAAGCAAGGCAAACAAATATCATCAATTGTGACACATCCTTCATTTTTAATAGCAAGGCTGTAGACAGAGACAGGATAGCGTGATATTTTTCCTTGTAATGGCTAACGTATTAATGAAGGTCGACTAGGTCGACAGCGGGAAAACATAGACAGCGTATCAGCTGAATGTTACAAACGTATCAGCGGTAGCCATTTGCACATTTGCACATTGGGTTCAATCATCTGTGATTGTCAATTTGATGATCTCATCTCTTCTCGACAAAGTACTCCGGTTGTGTCCAAGTAACAGGAAATAAACAAATAACACTGTTAGCCGGCCTTGCAAAGTGTTCGCGATAAGCGTGATGCAATCCGATGTACCGACTTTATCTATTTCCTCGTAATCACCCAGCAATCGATTGGGCTATTGATGAGGAACGATGCCGTTTAATCTCGTGATAATTTAATGATTAATAACAACATAGTGATAAAACATGTCACTTTGCGAATTAAGTATAGCTAACAATCGTCTGAAACGTGTTTTACGTAGGGTCATTACTCCTTGCGTTAAGTGCATTTTTAATCTTTTTAAAACATACTAAATGATTCTATAGGTTGGGCACGGAGACACTGCCCAGATTTTTGCGCCGGTCGATTATGATTTATTTAACGGTTATATCGCTAGGGTTGTCAATTTGATTTATAGAGATGATCTCTAGGTTGTCACTGAGTGGTCAGTGACAACCCTAACCCTAACTGTCACTTTGCGCCGGTCGATTATGATTTATTTAACGGTTATATCACTAGGGTTGTCACTGAGTGGGATAAAGTTTTTAAGTAATTGATTGGGCTATTGATGAGGAACGATGCGTTTGGTCTCGTGATAATTTAATGATCAATAACAACACAGTGATAAAACATGTCACTTTGCGAATTAAGTATAGCTATCAATCGTCTGAAACGTGTCTTACATAGGGTCATTACTCGTTGCTTTAAGTGTTTTTTTTATTTTTAAAACATACTTAATGATTCTATAGGTAGGGCACGGAGACACTGCCCAGATTTTGCGCCGGTCGATTATGATTTATTTAACGGTTATATCGCTAGGGTTGTCATTTGATTTAATAGAGATGCTCTCTAGGGTTGTCACTGAGTGGTCAGTGACAACCCGAACCCTAACTGTCACTTTGCGCCGGTCGATTATGATTTATTTAACGGTTATATCACCAGGGTTGTCACTGAGTGGGATAAAGTTTTTAAGTAATTGATTGGGCTATTGATGAGGAACGATGCCGTTTAATCTCGTGATAATTTAATGATTAATAACAACATAGTGATAAAACATGCCACTCTGCGAATTAACTATAGCTAACAATCGTCTGAAACGTGTCTTACATAGGGTCATTACTCGTTGCTTTAAGTGTTTTTTTTTATATCTTTAAAACATACTAAATGATTCTATAGGTTGGGCACGGAGACACTGAATTATCTCAACAATTGCCCAGATTTTGCGCCGGTCGATTATGATTTATTTAACGGTGATATTGCAAGGATTGTCACTGAGTGAGATGAAGTTTTGGGTCTCTGTCAAGGAAACTCGGCTTAAATTATGGCTGTATTGATAAATCAATGTTATAGTGGTTCTGTGTCCTCGAGGGCTCGCAAAATAGCACCTAGATTTAATACTGTTACGTATTTGTTCATGTCTTATCTATTTTTACAAGTAAATTTAAGGTAAAATAGCAAGTCAAAAAAGCGCAGCGGAAAAATTGGACTTAGATTTAATGTTCAAAATATGACGAGTTTATATAAATACAAAATATCAAGTGAGAACGTAAAAGGGAAAATAGAATTAAAAAAAAAGAAGATTGGCATAAATGAATTATTCGTCATACCAATATTAAGACTGACACCCTTCGTTAATTTTGACCCATCTCTAATTTAAATAGCGAGACTCTCGAGAGAGATGGCATAGCATGGATGTGATAGCGTGCTATCGTAAATAACACGGACAACAAACGTTTGGAAAACACGGACAGCATGTCAGCTGAACCTTCCGGAAGCAGTAGCGATAACTGAAGAAGCCACGTTTATCTGGCTTATACGAGAACCTTTGCAAATTGAGTTTCAGCCTTTAAAATCAACAACCGTTGAGAACTAATGGTCATGCTTAATTTGTATTTTCATTTTGATTAATAGTGATGGAGTCAGCTTATTACAGTCAGAATACAAAATCAGGAAGAAATCAAAGTGGGTTTTGTGTTAGTTTTGAATCCAAAACTTGCATTGATCTTCGTTTCTGAACACACCCACCTCGCTAGGTACAAGATATGCTCAGCTGCGCTTGTAAACTAACGCAAAACCCATTTTTGTTTCGTATTCACCGCCACCCATATTAAATAAGAAGCGTGCGCAAAGGACTATTGGATTAGACGCCAAATTCTACAACAACAACAAATTAATTCTGCCAACACATAAAATTATTTTGCGATATAAGTGAAATTAATTCTACGATACATAAAATTATTTCAGAAAGTGACAATATAATGCAAAATATATTTTTTTTTTGATATACTGATAAAATTAATTTTAACTTCATAAAATTAATTCAAAAACATGAAATTGACTTTGACAGACAGAATTATTTCAAAAAAAAGGAATATACAAAATAATTGCCAGTACTAGACTTACACTACATAGACTTAGCTTAAACACATAATAATTAACGTTACATAATATTAATCAGAACGGACCTAGATTAAACAAAAACACTTTGATTAATTTACAACGGGAAAGAGGCCGGGGACTGACTCGACGGCCCATTCAGATTCTTTTTCTTTTTCTCCGTTTGGGTGATAAAATGGCAGAGCAACCATTTGAAACGACAGGAATAAACATACAGAGACAAAATATCAATAACACCTTTCGAGGGCAATATTTTTGATTAGGTTTCAATCCATGTACCCTCCCCCCCGCTCGATATAGCTATCTACCGAGGGAAACTTGTTATATTATCGACTCTAACACTTATCTTCTCTGATTATGTTCTTCTCAAATTTATTTTAAAACCTCTATTATTCGGTATTATATTTTGTTAATGACGGGACAGATTCCAAAGTTTGCCGATTGTTATTGCAAAGCGACACGTGACAAATTAGTACAAAATGACCTCTGCTTTATATACAAATGATCATTTTGCAAAGACATTGAAATAGCAACTGACGCTGCATTCTACCGTTAGAGTGATGAACATTCCATATTCGTAAATTGTAATGCCTTTAGTTGCACCACAGTGTTGAATAATGCAGTGTATTGAACACAAATTCAGCGCAACATGCTGTGATCACCGCACATTAGGGACTGTTACTGACCTCGTTTACATATAATAGCAGGGTCAGTTGCCGGTAAACGCATTCATATGCAATTCACAATTGTTCAGTGCACCAACCAGTAAATGTGGCTTATACTCAAAACGGAGCGGTATCGTAAACTTTAAAGTAAGGAGATGAAATATGTTTGCTCTAAAGAGTTTGAAAAATACCACAATCAGTGTGCAACTACTTTATTCCCCAATTCCGTCAATGTCTCTGCTAATCTCCTCATTTGAGCCTCGAGCATTGTACTTATGATTTTTTTTGCTTGATGTTATTTTGGACTTTACGCAAGAGAAAAATATCACACAACATTTCTATCGCCTTTCGTCACGTACTCATTGTAGTGAGTAACTGAGCTAGAATTAATCTTAAAATCTGTAGATACTTGCTCATTTGTAGCAATCTAGTGTACAGCCACCGAGATGATCACAAATAAGTCTTTAAAACCGTCACACGCCTGTAAAACGACAGCTTATTGTAAATAGAACTGAAACTCTAATATCAGTAACTACAGAAATAAATAAACAACCCAATGGACAAGAAAGAGTTACGATTTGTATACTTTTATTAATTTAGATTTGTTCTCTGTTAATGATACCGTGCAATGAACTGCATAAATGCAAGTATTGGAACAGTAAAATTATAAAGCATATTCTGAAAATTTCACTTTTTCGACTAGGAAAGAATGTAGCCCCCCCCCCCCCAAGCGCTTTGCCTGAGAATCGTCAAAGCAACGTTACTAAACATTGTCACATGGTTGCGTCGAAATATATCGGTGTCAAGTACGCCAAATAGGGAATGCTAGATAATTTGTACTTCATTTAACTGATCGTAATTGTTAAAGTCGTTAGGTATCAACGAATGTTTTTCATGCATTCTAATTAAAAATCTGAACAATATTTTGTCAGGACACAAAACCTTTTATATGCAATTCCAGCATTCTCCATCCGCTTAACATCATAGTTTTGGTACAAATTACTCATCAAAACAAGTGTGTAACTTAAAAAGAAAAGCAGATGAGATTACATTAGTCTCACCATCCAATTATCCCCAAATAGTTCCAATAGTGTTGTATCTATTTTCAGTAGCAAAATCTGGTAGATGTGATACTATTTGCTACAGCAATACAGAAAGATAAAATTGACGTTATAATTTTAAATAAACGATGGAACCATACCAAATCGACCATTGTATTGCAATTTTCGAGATAACTAATAATGACTTTATCGTCTTTTATTAATGACAGACGATGTTGAATTCTAAAATCCCGGTTATCGAATAATGTCAGCTATATCGTACATTTAACTAGTTAATGATCGTAACTATACGGATGCCTTAGTAAAACATAAAATAACGATGCAAGTTGTACCTTACTATCGTGTATCAATTCAGTAGATTGTTCGAAGGTTATGTTGAAATTAAAAGAAGAATACGATCGAAAATATATTTGTATGCCATGGTTACACATAATAACAACTACTGCAAATATGAATTAAGGTGCGACCGCCCTCTACTACAGTCAGTAAAAGTTTGTTCGATAATGATAAATAGGCATCCTCTTTCTACTGACTTAATTCTGCTGTCAGACATCACCAACAACTGTAGTTATGAAAGTGTTTTTGTTGTTGAAAATAATGCAATGAGACTATTGATAACACCCTAATATAAAAGTGAATATTTGAGTAGCGTATAATGATGCAAAATTCCTGTCAGTAATTTCCTATGTTTCAATTACAGGACGTCTTAATCACCCCGGCGAGATAATTGATATATTTGTCGATGCCTGTGACTGTGAAAAATACTGATAAATTGAACTCAAAGCAAATTTATATCTAACTACCTTAACCAGGTCGTGCTAGCCAGCCTGTGTCTTTCAACGCAGGTGAATTCCACAGTGTACTGGTGATGTTATGAGATGTCACAACAATCACCTGCATCAATGTATATTTACAGGGGCCTTCCTGGTATTTATCAGGTCAAAGGAAGTCCCAGAAACCTAGATTCAATAAAACGATTGCACGGTTTGTTTGTCAAGTGAGCCTTATACAGAGGCTTTAAAGTGCTCATTTAACAGCGTATTTCCTTATAATTGTTTACAAATTAATTGTACAGATGTACTGAAGGTAGATAATACTGAAGAAGCGAACGTTTAGACTAATCTCCTACATGCTATTTTTATAAAATGTGAACGTAATATAAAGAAGGCGATCGACGTAATACTATGTAGCTGGACTAGACTCGATTTGTTTGAAGTTTGCAATGTGTTGATTTATATATATGCAAATTATCCGGTCTGCATTAAAAGAAAAGACTTGTCGTAAAGAAAGATCATCATATTTGGTCTGTCGAAATCAACAGGCGAGGCAGATAACTATCGCCAATCTTGACCCATTCTTTATTTTTTGATAATAAGGCTCTAGACAGGGATGTGATAGCATGATATTTTTCCTTGTAATGACTAACCTATTAATAGAAACGACAGTCAACTTGGTCAGCTGAACGTTCAAGAATCATCAGAGATAACTAGAGTAAGTGTCACTCATTCTGTACTATTACCTTTGCACATTTGGCTCAATAAACTATTATTATCATCTTGATTTAATATAGAGATGGTTTCATCGCTTCTCGACGACAGGAAACAAAAAAATAAACAAATGAGATAAATAAACAAACAGCAGCAAATATATAAAACCAAGGCTTCCATAATGATCATTCTATGTGATTGACTTGTATCATTCATACTTTCCATTGGCGCCTCTCAACGCACTGTTGTTGTTACTACCTTTCCATGTAACTCCTTCTATTCATATTGTTATCAGTGCATCAACACTTCCATTTAATCTTGACATAACATTAATTGTCTTCCTTCGACACTGTTACTTTACAGCAATCAACAATAACTCACAAAATGTCGTCCAAAAATGATAGTGCAGTAATACCATGCTATTGGAGATGTACTTCTACCAAATGGAATTTTCCATTTTGTTGAAATTATCACTCTTTTAATTCAGTCATTTTGGTCTTATAGGACAAGAACAAAATAGCTAACTTTGATTTTGTTTGTGATAAGAACTGACTTTGCGGCCTGTTTGTGATAGCAACAATGCATTGCGATATCACGATTGTATCTATTTTCGCGTAATTAAGAAATTAATCGGGCTATTGAAAAAATGGGGTCAGTTTGTATCTTGATAATTTAATAATGACTATCCTTGTTTCGATAGAAATGTCGTTTTATGAGTTAAATATCACTAACGATCGCCTGACATGTGTTTTGCATCGATACTGTTTCGGGTCCTGTTATTTCTCAATACTCATCTCAAGTTTCTTTTTTAATTTTCACAACACAGTGAATGATTCTATAGGTTTGGCAGGCATACACTGGTTTGTGTCGGTGTCGAAGGTCATCTTCGTAATTAAGTTGCATATTGAATAATTAACTGAGTGCTCAGATTGAGCTATGGTCAACGATCAGTTATTTAACTGATATAGCTACTGTTGTAACTGACTAGATTCAACTGTTTCGCCTTTTCATTTGAATCGACCAACTTTATGGTTATGTTGATAATTATTTGGAATGCACAGAAACATGGTCTACTGTAGAGAGAGTAAACTTATGATAAAGGAGTAATTCGAAGAGAATATGGCGGGAACATTGGACTATAAAGTCTAGGAGATGGCGAGTTTTGGGGATTGGCATGAGTGAGAAGCTAGTCATAGCAGCAGGGCTGAAAACCACCGCAAATTGAGACTTATCGTTTATTATCTGTAGCAAGGCTGGACAGCTTGATATTTTAGCAATGGCTAACATATTAATGGAAGCTAACACAGTAAACACAGTACAACGAGTCAGATGAACATTCAATACCCGGCCTCGTATGCTTCGTTTACTCTATACGGTAACCTTTGCACATTGAGTTCCAATGTCTTTTGATAAACCATCAACGAGAGCAAGGGTCATACTAATTTGGATTATCTTCTTGTTTAATGGGGATGGCATCAGCGCTATTCAAATACAAAATAGGGTTGCCCCTAAGCAACAAAACAAACAAGAAGCTAAGCTTTTTGATATTGTGTAATCTTTCTGTTTGTCGACCTTCATCTCGGGCATCGTTGCTAATGTCCTCATGTTTTGCACACAGATAGTTATTTTTTATTACTAATCCCACAGACGAAGCCCATTTATAGGATGTGGAACTCGTCCTACCCGATGGAGCATTGAAGAGCAATGAGGAGTATAGAGCAATGAATCCGGTACCCTAACATGATGCCTCCGATTAAAATTTTTCGGTTAAAAGTCTGCACTTCAGTGGCCTGTGACTTACTCAATACGCGTTCCAAAAAGGTTCAAAGCGCAACCAAACCAATAATACAATGTTTCGGCGTTGTGAAGTAAGCTCCACACATTTACATAATTGTGGTCAGCGCTGCCGATCTCCCGAAATCAAGATAGAGCATAACAACCAAAACAAGTATGAGGTAGAACAGTAAAACAGCTGAACAGCTCTGTGTCCTCACAGACTTACGCGACTGTAAATTATCTTATTCTCTCCATGCGATCTCTTGTTTTAGAGCCTGGAAGAGGAAGTTGTATTCTTTAAAATGTGATAATCCGTCGTGACACGTTTAGTTCACTAAGTAGTGTTGTTCTTTTGAGGTTAATTTTACCCTTGTTGATTTAAGTACAGTTGTGATTTTAATTCTACACTTGTCAACATTAAGTCTATAGTAACCTTTCTACCTTTTGAAGCGAGGCGCCATTTTAAACTCCTCTTGCCGCAGATAGTCTGCATCTACTGTAGAAATGTTAAATGTATTTCTGTCATTACTTTTCTCATCTGCGAGTTTACAAGGTTGTTTTATCTCCAGTTGGTGGGTCGATATTTTAATGTATCCATTATCACTTGCTGCAGTTTTATCTCTCTTTTTAGATAGTTTGTAATTATATCTGATTAGGCTGGGGTTTTTCGTTGTTTTATTTGTAGTTACCTGACTTGTCTGGAATTTCATTTTGTGAATTTCTTGTACTGCACGTTGAATGTTGTCATCTGCGTATCTCAATCAGGATTCCCCTCATCGTAATGAAATGTCCAGAAAGTTTTAGAATATATTTGAAGATGTACAAAAAGACCTAAGGTTTTGATATGTAGATCACAGTTTAAATTACAACGAGCTCAAATAAGGTAAAAAAATAGCATTTTACCACAGCAAGTATGGCGGCCATCTTGGATTTAAAAGGCCGGCGTATCGGATTGACATTTCATTTGGTGATGATGTTTGCATAAACACAGGCAAGTAGCTTAAAATCAGTTTAGTCATTGTGTAGTAAGTGAAAATTAGACTCTGCATGGCTTGTGTAATTGTTATAGCAATGAAAAGGCTGATAACATCCCACTAGGCCTAGCTCATTACCTTGCCCAGCTATATTATTTCAATAAAGCGACAGTTCACTCTTCATCCTAGGTGTCGATAGCTTCATAGCCAGCGTGCGGCAAGCTCGCTGAACTGAGACCTACGACTAAGCCGCAGCGAACTTTGTGTTATGGCGGTGACCGGGGTGGTGACATTTTACACAAAATCCGGTATGATATGTTTGATCCAAAACGAAAGAATATGGATGCTTTTGATTTATATTCAATTTTTAAAGTTATTTCAGTAGTTTTAAAACTTTATTTCTTGCAAACCTTGCTCAAAAATACAAGCGAAGCTGGTCTGTGACGTAGGTTGACACAATCACAAAAATCGTGGGAATGAAAGCGACCGTGCCGTCAAGTATTATGCTTATCGTATTGCACTGACGCATGCGTATCAGTGAGCAGCTTGCTGAACGAACTCTTCCAACTGAAAAAATAAACAGAGTTATTTCTGGTTAGCAAAAATCTATATCACTCAAAGCCTTTGGTCAACCATTTTTCTTCGCCGGTGCCTGGCAGATATCAACGATGGAGGAAATGAAAGATCAAAGGTGCAAGACTATAATTTACACAACTACCTCTTCCCTGGTAATTAATTATCAAGAATTGTATTTTAAAAATTGGTATGATACCCTGAAACACTAAAAGACTTAGTAAATGACTGGACAAAAAGTGAATAAATATCGAGTTTGTAATATTCCACTTATCTGTAAGTGTATCAGTTAAAAGTCAATAAGGCTAATATCAACCGTCATCGAAACTTTCAGCACTGACACTGCAAGTTGCCACGGCAACTGGTTTCTTACAACACATGCTCACAACTCTAAGATGTGCTGAACTTGAAGAGTTAGAGGACTGTAAGCCATGTTTGGAAAGCGACATGTTTTCTAGATATCTTCTGTTATCTGCAGTGTGCTTAATATGTCTGACAGCTTCTTATTTTGTTCCTTTAATGGTCTCTTTCATATTTCCACATCTCCCCTGCCTAGCTGGCTGTCTCGTTTTCTCCTCTGATTTCGTAACACGTCTTTCCTTGCACTGAGAGACAGACACACACAATAATTCGATTTCTTGCTGAATAAATGTACAAGAACTTGAAAGGTTTCCTGTGCATTTATTACTGCCCCTTGAAGGCAGGTGTATATGCTCATATAAAGTTCACTGGCTAAAGATATATCTGATTAATGTGCTAACCTCTTCTTTCTAGCTAAAGGTCCACTAAGTTGTTAACTGCTCTAAATGCTACTTCCATTATGTTGTATGTGAAACAAGGAAAAAAAATCATCAACTTGTCAGATAGAACTAATCTTTTGTAGGAGAATTACAGAAAATACTCGAGTTAAAATATATTTACTAAGTTTGGTATACAGATTTATGAAATACCAACAAAGAAAATATAGACACAAGAAAACACTCATGAATATTCAGCTGAAGGCACATAACAGCTGCAGTCACATTGAATACATGTCAGTTTTCAATAATGAGTAAAAGTCCTTAAACTCTTGAAGTTAAACTCAACTGATAGCTCTGATATGTTGTAGACACGTTATTAGGGATAACCTTAATGTGATCTGAACAAATTATGATGAAATATTTTATTGTGTATTTTTGCAGATATTTTTGTCATTTTTAGGACAGGCGATGATGAAATGATCAATGCGCTATCAAAGATTACCACCTCCTTCAGCACCCCATTTGTTAAAAATAACCATTCTCTTCGTGACACCGCAGAGCTCGACCGGCTTTTAGGAACAAGCTTAAGTTGAAATTTAATTCTATGTTTACTTAAGACCATAACTCAGCATAAGCCCTTTCTCACGTGTCTATGTATCTTTTATATTAACCCAGTAAGCTTATATCCTAAATTTTTCGAAGAACAAGTGGTATCAAAATAGTTGACTGCAATGCATTACTGTCGCCATGAGTATATAATCTTATACAAACAGATGCAAAAGATAAATGCGACAGCTCTGTGTATGCTACAGTCACGATTCTGTGATAGTTTATAAGAGCTAAGAATTGAGCGTCTGTCAATTCACTACATCATACTTCTTCGATAGAACCAAGAAAATATAATGAATGCAATATGCACTACAAAGCTTTAACAAGTGTTGAATTTATCTCGCGCCATAATTTGAACCTTAATACACGTCTGCCCCAGGAAACAAATCTCTTATTCGCAGAGGTTAAAGACAACAATTGTAAAAAACAAATTCTCGAATAAGTTCGGCTCTGTCTACTCTTTTAACTCAACATGATTATCTCTCTTGTACATGTATGTAAGTAAACATTCTCTATTTGGACCGAAGGCTACATGATTGTGCTGTCTACAAGCACGTATGTACCTAGCAACACTGCTAACTGTCAGCAAAATATTTACTTAAGCGGTGACATTCAGGTCAGATGAAATTTATATCAACGGTTTTATTTGTAATACGAACCAATTGAGATGTGTTCCGACGTCTCAGGTTTATATACTTCCCCGTAATTGATCATCAATTAAGTACGCTATCGGTGTAAAATGGGGTCAGACAAGAACGGGAGACATTCCTCTGAAAGTTAGTCAGTCTTAAACTATTTGTCTAAATTCAGGACTGATATCGCCAATGGCAATCAATCTTGCGCAAAAGATTTCGTAACACGTCTTTCCTTGCATTGAGAGAGCTGAGAGAGACACAAAGAGAGAGACGGAGACAGAGACACGAGACAGAGACAGACAGAGAGACAGACAGACAAACAAACAGACTGACAGACAGACACGCAGACAGACAGACAGAGAGGGGGTCCGCAAAAAATCTTAACGACTTGCGTAAAAACAAGGCGCATTTCAGTACGGAAAATTATTTATCTATAAATTAGGTGTTATACGCCTCGAAAATGAATGACTTGACATTTTGTTTAAATATTGGCTAATATGACTATCTGTTACAAAATCAAAAATAAAAGTGAGGGGCTCCGTGCAAAAATTGGTTCTGGAAAGATAAATGACCTAGGAAGTTTCGATATTTGAAATTCATAATGGCTGTCATATCTGGTTTAACAAACAAGTCATCGTTGATGACACAGTCCCGCTGGATTAAGGTGTTTGAATTGTATCTGAATTTATTATTAGTCTTACTGTTAAAACGGTTCACAGAGAACTTGAGCAGTGTTCTCCCCAGAAATTTTTGCCAGAGTGGTGGCTAATTAGCATAATAATTTACATAAGTTAACCTATGACCTTCAATAGGTTATGAGAAATGTAACATACCGGTACAACAGCCTTTCCCATATATCCATAGACTAAAGACCATGGCAGTGATATTGGATCTTATTAATAAAGTAATTGCCTTTCTGTCAGAAAAATCAGGTAAGAAGGTACCCAACGCCAGAAGCAATGCTGGTAAGATTATTTAGGGATTTTTATCAGGATGAATGAGGAATGCAAACTACTTCAAAACAATCGTCTTTATTTCTTCTTTGGAAAATGTATTCTCTAATTATTGAACAAAGACAAGTAATATCTTTTTTCTCAACTTGCTGACCCTCTGTTTCAAGTGATTATAGTTTAAACATGGAGTCTCTGCTACCTCCATGCTTTTAACAAATAAGACTTTGAAAGATTTAAGGAAATCTGTCTTCCGCTTGACCGTTGATGATCACAGGCGAATGAACTTTCCGATCTCCAAATTTTGGGGCATGGACGTTAATTCGGTAAGCAATACGCATGTATCCCTGGGCATGTATCCCATCGTCCATGGTAACCGTGCATATTCAGCCGATTTGCAAACAGTTGGAAAGAGTAATGGAAAGGGCTAAATGTAAATCTAAAACACTCTTCATACAATTCTGGTCCCTGTACCATAGAGCTAGTACTGAGTAAGAGTTGAATTATGGTACCGGTGAATTCCCTATTGCAAACGTTCGTACGGAGCTGTGCACAACGGAAACTTCATCTCCGGCCTGAGGCATGGTTTTTCAGAAAAGTCTACCGCGATTTCACAGTTTTCAAGTATTAGCAGTTCAAACCACACCGCCTCTTATATAGTCTGTGTGAGCTTAACTTCCAGTGCTGAAATATTTTCGCGGATCGGACCTCAATCGATAGCTGCTGGACCATAACTAATTAAAACCTGACTGGTAAACTTCTGTACATTTTAGTAACGCCATCGCGTTTAGCCAGCTCATCGCGATGCAATCGTATTTAGAACGTTTACTTTCTGATGTCAAGTGCACGGCATTTAAGCGGTACATGTACTGATGTCGGCGATAGCTTGGCGCGGCAGATTGAATGCTTTGAAACGTGAAAAGAATGTCGACATAGTTATCCTGTATGTGTTCCGATAGACAGCACAGAAACAGTAACTCTGTTGGATTCACATTAATTAACACGATACTATATTTTACTTGCGCAGTACAATTTATATGCAGTAAAGTACATGCTATTGAAATCTTTTCCAAAAATGAGTCTGTCTCAAAGAATGGTCTGGATTTCCCACTCGCATTATCGCCATTCATGTCTCCCAATAAAATAACAGAATGATATGATGTGTCCATCTTTCTATCTGGCACGATTGTGCGGTGGTAAAATGTCCTTCACGTATACGTATGCATGTATGTACAAGATAGAGTGGCACATGCCACGTGGGGTAAAATGGATCAATACATAGATCCTCGAGAAAAACGTTACTAACACTTTTGTTAAAAGTAGTTTTATTGACAGTCGCCCCTATAAATAACGGTACAGTCCGAAAAATTACGTCATCGGCTACTTTAGAGTGACTTCAGATTAGGATTTAGCTCTGAATACCACATATCAAGACTAATTTTGGATTCAGATTTCGAAAAAGTAGCTGTGAATATCCCAAAAAACGTTAATCTTTGGCCACCAAATTAAGACGTTTCGTGAAAATAAGTAGCGTGCATCAAGAGGCAATATGGTACTATATTTCTTCCCAGTTATACAATGATC
Source organism: Ptychodera flava (assembly GCF_041260155.1). Classification (NCBI taxonomy): domain Eukaryota; kingdom Metazoa; phylum Hemichordata; class Enteropneusta; family Ptychoderidae; genus Ptychodera; species Ptychodera flava. The sequence goes on along the minus strand of NW_027248279.1, from coordinate 2,419,581 downwards.
GCTTCAAAGACAACTCTGGAATCTCTGATGACATGTGCACGGACGGACGGAACCTAACCTACTAGTCCTCGCTTCGCGGGACTAAAAACTAAAATGGTGAAAACCTTTCTTGTACCAACACCTTTAAAATTAACCTACAAGTTGTAGCTCAGGATAAATTCCATGTCTCCCGTTAATGGTCATTGCCCACTTTGATTGATCTCATCAAGTCATAAAGAGTAGTATTTGAAATTATAATCGCATATCGGCATGGGGCGGTATTACATCGTTTATTCTTCCGGAACTCTGCACTTGCATTCAGAGACTGGTGGTTATTTTTTAGCCAATCTCCCGTAATCAAGATAGAACAAAGCAACCGAAAAACAAGTCATCTGTAGAACAGCAGCGCAGCTCTGTGTTCTCACAGACTTGCTAGACTGTAGATTATCTTACTTTCCTAATGCCACGACATCATTTATGGGTTAAGAGGAAGTTGTTTTGATTGAAATGTGACACTGTCGTGTCAGGGTTAGTTTCACTAAATAGTGTTATTTGCTGTCCTAGAGATGGTTTGTAGGTCAGTTGTACCTGTGTCAAAATTAACTCGAACATTTTTATTCTATCCTCCTCATAACTGGTGACCTGATCTACTTTCCCTTTTATGGTTCTATTTTGATAGTGATCTTATTTTTACTTCAAACTTGCTCGTCGCCAAAGAATTAAATAACACTAAATTTCCATGACTTTCTTTGTCACTTTGTTTAGTTTTTTTCGTGTTTCATAGTCTAGTTAATATTTAAACCAGATAAGAACTGAATGTGCTCACGTGTTTTACAACAGGTTCATTAATAGTCGCGCCAGCGGCTTACTGACTACGCATGCGCTTATTCATAATATACTATGCGAGTAACCGGAAGTGTATCCTTCTTTCGTGGGCGCCGCCATGTTTTTTGAGTACTCGTAAATAAACAAATACGAAACAAATTATTATTATATAACATGCCATTTATGAAATATACCTCTTTTATTAGCCAGTAAATGTTATTATGCATCTTGTCGCTGATACAGAATATCGTTTATATAGATAAAGGGAGAAAACAGTCGCGCATATGAACGGTGGCATACGCAAAGAATGCTGGAATTGAATTTTAGAAAAGCGCCCCCAGTGTCAATAATTAAATTCAAAAATTGCCAGTTTTTAGACGGAACGCTATAGTTTTCAGCTTGCAAGTGGAAGTTAGGCAGTGCGGTTACCATTGCAATGATAATGATTGCATGACCGTCCCTTGTTTAACTCAATAGGCTGTTATCAATGTAAAACTTGCCAATTTTTGTCCAAAATTTTTACACGTTACAGAAAATCTATAGGCCTACCTGCACTGCTGCAGGGTTTGACGTCCGCGCGTGTACGTACGTGAACTGCTTTCATCAGAGGGAAACTGGGCATAGTTGTCATATATACGTTTATGAAGTAACACTTAATTACATTTTATCATGAATCAATACAAATAACATTGCCAATCTTAACCCCTGGCGCGACACCAAGGCTGAGCCCTATATAATATTAGTAAGTTAACATTCTTCACAGAATGTTAGATATCAGGTAAACACACCAGAAAATTTTAGCATTTACTCAACAGAACAACTTGACATGCTAATGTGACCCCTGAAATGGAAGAATATACTTTAGAGTTTGACAAAATTACAAACTTAATTATCAAACATTGAAATTGACTGCTAATGATTCGACGTGTATTGACATTTATCAGACACTACTGGACGCACTAAATGCTCTACACCACAATTAGATATCTGGCGGATCAGTATCTGCAGCAGATCTCATCACATTTGGTGCCGTTCTTTCTGAGTTATATGACTAATTACAAACTTCATAAAATAGGCAAATGAGCTATTTGTTAACTTGAAACTGCCAAAAGCTTGTCAGTACAATCAAACATTTATCATATTAATATCTGTACCAGATTTTCATTGACTTCGGTGCCGTAATTTCAGAGTTATATACCTAATTACAAAGTTCACTAAATATGCAAATAAACCCTTTATTCATTTGACACTATTATTATGTGCTTTAAACCATAGTTAGACATCAGCAGATCAGTGTCTGTAGCAGATTCATCAAATTTGATGCAGTTATGCTAACGTTATATGGCTAATTACAAAACTTCATAAAATATGCAAATGACCTATTTAATAACTTGACACTACCCACTACTTCTTAGTATAATTAGATATATATCGGACAAATATTGTTGCACATATTATCAAGTTTGGTGCAGGAATTTCAGAGTTATGTCACTAATAACAAAAGTTCATTAAATGTGCAAATGAGCAGATAATTGACATGACACTCACAGTATCATCATAATGTTCTGAGATTGTCATCTCTGCGAAGTGCAGTATTTTTTAATATATGTCTACACTGTCATTTCTGTCTCCATAGGGAAACCATTGTACGGAAAAAATGATATTGCATAACTTCATTTATATGCAAGCCACACTAACCAAAATCTAACCAGTTCTTGCAAGTAGAATGTGGTAGCTGTGTACTAAATTTGACTTGAATCTGTTTTTGAATTATTGTGTAAACAGACTGACAGACACAAACACACACACACATTCATACATACATACATACATACATACATACATACATACATACATACATACATACATACATACATACATACATACATACATACATACATACATACATACATACATACATACATACATACATACATACATACATACATACATACATACATACATACATACATACATACATACATACATACATACACGCGCGATTTTGCCCCCTAATAAGAATACCTACCATTTGCATACATACATATGCATAGTGGGAGTTAAAATAAATATATCGACTGTAAAAAAATTCCTATTAAGGTAAATTTTTCACTGCTTTTCTATCAACATGTTTCTTATCTGCAGAATTGTCTCCCCTTGCCATCTCTTATCATACTGTATTTTAACCAAAACCTACACAATTATGCCAGCTGCAAATGCTGAACTGACCTAGCAACACTGCTAAATGTTTTGGGGAGACATCAGCAAAATATTTATTTTGCCACAATGAAGAAGATTGAAGTCATGCAGACAAGGTCGGGATTTACACCCTTGGCTTTATTTTTAATTCGAACCGATAAGAGCAATGCCTTCATATGTCACTGGTTTATCTAGTTCAGCGTATGTAATTATCAACTGATTAGTAATAGGTCATCAGTGTTGCATAGGGCGAAACAAATGTGATGCGGCGAGATTTTGTTAGACTGCCTTCGCTTGCCAGGTGGCAAGGGCATTGTAAATCAAACTTGCGAATAGAAGTTCCTCTCGTTTAAAAAAAAATTTCCTCGCATGAGTTTCCTTGCACACACATAGAGGCAGAGAGAGAGAGAGAGAGAGAGAGAGAGAGAGAGAGAGAGAGAGAGAGAGAGAGAGAGAGAGAGAGAGAGAGAGAGAGAGAGAGAGAGAGAGAGAGAGAGAGAGAGAGAGAGAGAGAGGGGGGCAGAGAGAGAGAGAGAGAGAGAGAGAGAGAGAGAGAGAGAGAGAGAGAGAGGAGAGAGAGAGAGAGGGGGGGCAGAGAGAGAGGGGGGCAGAGAGAAAAGACAGAGAGAGAAGACAGCCAGACAGGCAGACAGACAGACAGACAGACAGACAGACAGACAGACAGACAGACAGACAGACAGACAGACAGAAAGATAGACAGACAGACAGACAGTCAGTCAGACGGACGGACAGAGACAGACGGTGAGTGGTTGAGAGAGAGGGGAGACCGACAGGAAGGGGGAGAAATACACATACAGGAGAGAGATATAGAGACATTCACAAACACAGAAAGAGACAGTGTCACAGTAGGGGAAGATAGTCAGTCAGATAACTAAAAACAGGAGAAACTTAAACAGCAATACACAGGTGCAGAAAGTGAAAAGGATAGATGGAGGGAAATATATTTAGACTATCTTGTTTACCAAGTTGTTTCAGGTTTCTGATTGGTTTAACCATGTCAGCAAATAAATCAACGTTTTGAAGCGCATGCTAAATCGTGTATAATGGTATGATTATTTCGTTCTTAACATTGATAGGTTAGGGTTAACACGATTGGAACTTATTTGGGATAATTGGATGGTGAAGTAATGCCGATTTAATCTACAAATGTAATCTCATCTGCTTTTCTTTTTACATTACACACTTGTTTTTATGAACAATTTTATTATTGCAATATTCAAATATCTAGCACCTAACACTTTTGAGAAATTTTAAAAATATGAAAGTCCAATTATCCCAAGTTAGTTCCGATCGTGTTGGTTTGCTTACATAAGGCAATCTGGTCGCCCATTATTTGAATCAGAAGGATTTGGCTTTCACGTTTTCAAGCTGTCTTGGAGTTACGAGGGCCACCAATGCTACCGCAAATTCGAGTAAAAATAATACTACTGTCATTTTGCACGTTGTGTTCAGTTTCAGTGTGTTTTTGAATTACAACATTACTCATACCTGCATAAAATGCATCGTGCCAGACACTAATCGTATCAATTAGTTACACATTTTGGTTTGCCCTTCGGGGGCATGACTCTAATATTAATACGTCAGAGATATATAGCAAGAATATTTGGATGTTTGCACAGTGAAAGTGTTACAAAACATCATACCGGCTAAAAACTACATCATTCAGGGGTTGGAAATTTGCAAATTTAGAGTCAGTTTTGCAAAATGTATTAAATCAATATGACATCTGCAGGTCATATGAAAAGCATAAGAATGTCCTGAATTTCTCTGTTTTCTCAATGAGAATTCATTATGAGAAAGCAACTTGCTTTGATATCTCGCAATAAATTCTTACATTAACAGATTTGCTATACAGAAAAAGGACAAGATATTTTTCATTCTCATTGATGAACTATTTTCCTTCCTGGCACAGGTTTTAACAAGAAAGGTATTATTTTTCATGAGTAAAATGGTAGTTAACAAAAGGCATGCTTTTGTCATTTTTGTACGAGCCTTCTGGCTTCAGCGATAAAAGAGCAGGTCCTCTCAGACACTGTACACATCAAATTTGGCTACAATACCTATAAACAATAGCTCTCTGCTGTTCTCTCTTTGACATTAGTGATCAACATCAATTTATCTACAACAATTCTGGACAATTATTTATGCATGAAAAGTGTGAAATACATACAAAGCTCACTCAAAATACTGTATACACACTTTGAAATTGTAAGTTTGAAATCCTGTACAACTGACATGTCAACAATTTTACCAAATAGATGTGCATAAAACGTATCTACCACTCCCAGGCCGCATAAACTGACCTCTCCCTTAGTTTAATTACTGTGATATGGTATGGTTGTTGATGGATAAGATAAAATGTTCACCTTATAGTTTGGGAAACTTCGGATTTATTGTAGTATTGAAAGCAATAATTGTCGTGTATTAAACTATATTTCCATTATACAAGCCTTCCATGTGTCGAATGTGTGCTTATTACTTTACCCTCACTATCTCGATATGGTTTTTCAAAGAAAAGAGTCCTTATCTGTAAATGGTCCTCTCTTATCCCCTTCAATAATTCGTTAGCAGCTAAATTGTCCAGACGTCGACTACCTTATGAGCTGCTATTCGGTCAGGGCGATAAACCCCTGCGTTGGTGATCGGTAGGAATATGGACTGTTTTCTTTGAAAAACCATACAGAGATAGCGAGGGTAAAGTAATAAGCACACACTCGACACAGACAAGGCTTGTATAATGGAAGTATAGTTTAATACATGACATTTATTGATCATATTAATTTCTTCTAGACGA